>NC_052534.1:109688517-110004455 GCF_016699485.2 Gallus gallus
ATGCAGCGCATTCTACTGCTTGTATTCTATCTCCAGAATGGATTTCCCAGCTGATGCTGTCGTAATTGCTCGTATCGCTTTCACACTTTAGACTGAAGCCATATCCCACGGAAACGGTTGTGTTTACGCTGGAAGATATTCTTACCTGGGCTAAGACAACACAAGGCAAATGTCATTATATTGAGGGTCACTTGTCATAATCATCGGTTTGCCAGTGGTGTGTGCTGCAGAGAGCCTCAGACAGCAGGTGGTCTCTGGGTGCTTCCTCTCACCTGCTCGGAAGTACATCACTCGGATGTCCCGGCTGCTCCTGGCGCCGTGCCCTGTCTGCAGCTCACACGTGTATGTCGTCACCGTACCTGAATGCTCGGCCAAGCACAGCGAGTCCGTCATGTTGAGCTTGTATTCAGTGCAGTTGCTGCTGAAACTGGGGACTCCTAGAGAGAAAAAGAGCTCATGGAAGGTCAGGGGGTGTCTAACAGCAGTTGGGCTCCGGAAATCCCAAGCAGTCACACTAGCTAAGGAAGCCTGGTGGTTTTGTAGGAACCGTCTGATAGAATGCCACTTGAACACATCAGTGCTGAAGTCCTTCCTAATCCTTCACTCTGGAAGCGCTCACAGAGGTCTCAGAGGCCCAATGCCCTGCCTTCAGCACTGCTCTGTGGCCAAAATTAATTTAACTTACACAACAGTGCTTGGATGTGCCAGCATGGGCAACAGGTTGCCAAAGGAGGCTGTGGATGCCCCATCCCTGCAGGCATTCAAGGCCAGGCTGGATGTGGCTTTTCAACCCAGGCCATTCTATGATTCTATGAATTAAGGCTGTTCTGGATCAGCCTGACCTCATTTGCCATATGTAGGAAACAAGGTAGGCAGTACAGGAGGAAAGCCAGGGAGGGAAGCTTGGCCTCCGGGAATAAAGGACAAGTGGGCTCTTGCAGCCCAGATTTCACCCCTCTCTGCCAGCACTGCTGCACACCAGTGGCTGTGCTCTGTGGGAAGGACTGTGTGCCTTAACTTTGAACGTTTATCTGTATGTCCCACTTTCTGCTAAATTCCTTTAATAACAAATGGTTATCATTAAACAGAAAATCCATACCCATAAAACACTTAAGGAATCCATACCCAGTAAATACTAAAGAGGGCATTAAGCTGGTTATAATGGACTTGTGTGAGATTCTCTATTGACGTTATTTCGTAACTCTCCGCAACACATTGTGCCTGGAGATATATTAACTCTTATGTTCATGCCATTAGTAAAGCCTAATGGGAAGTCTGACTCAATTGGTATGTGATGGAGCACAGCCCTGTGTGGAGTCAGTTTTTAGGTACGCTGGAGAGGTTCTGAAGGGCACTGCTCATCCCTCTTGGTATCCCCATCTTGTTACGTGGTACACAGAGGCTTTCAGTTCCCCACGGATGTCTCTGCAGATAATCACAGACACCCTTACAACTCATTGTTTCTCTCAAAACCAGAGGATGCAGAAATAAGCTTTTTGGACAGTCAGTGTGATGGTGGTCTAGACAGCTGTTTCCAATCGGGATGGCAGATATGTGAGTATCACTATCTGCACAGTGCATGGAGATGCCCAGAATTCCACCTACACTTGAGAAGTGCGTACAGAGTCTGTACAACACTTGGCCCCAGCCTGGGGCATACCCCATGCCCACCTTGGGCTCAGACCTCTGGGCTAGCTGCTGCCGAGCAGCAGGAGGTCTCTGACAGACATGCAAACCCAGCAGTGAAAGGCAACCTTTTGTAAATCTCACCTGTAATACTGATCGCTCCATTCACCTTCCAGTCACCAGTAAGCAGTGGTAATTGTCCATCAATGCAACAGAACAGCACAGGGCTGTTTGCCTGTATCTCAGGGCTGTTGCAGTGAACTTTATAGTCGTTTGAATATGAGATGATACGTAGTGGAGAGACTTGTATTTCTTTGGTGCCTTCGTATATCAGATTTAAAGACCAGTATCTGTTTGCAAAAGTGCATTTGTAGGTACCTGTAAGACAAAGACAACATCTGCACACAGAGCACATTTTGCTGTTGGCTCCCTGCATTTGGAGCTGTGAACTGGAAGCCACTTTGCGTTGAGTTTTAACACATCCTGGCACAATGCCACCCATTTCCCTTCCTCTGATTTTCAGAAAGCTCTCAACAGGAACACGTGAAAAACTAAACTCTGTGGGCTCCTCTACTATTTGGGTTCCGTTTGCAAAGGGGACAAAGGCCTTTGAGGCAAAATGCAGTCACAGCCTCAGTTACCTCACACAGAGGACGAGGCGGCCCCACTGCTGAACAGCCACTCCTGTGATGTGATAGGGAATCCTGGCACTGAAAATATCCATGTCAGTCTTCCACGTGGTACTGGCACTGCAGGTCAGTGGGTGGTTCATTACAGAAAACAATCAGACCAAGAAGCGGCCAAAAGCTGACAGGGAAATGATGAGGGATGCTCTGTTTTTCTGTCTTACTCCAGGGAGTCGCAGTCACTGCATGCCTCTGCTTCTCATAGAATTAGCTGCACTAGAGATTTGCATCTGCTCTTTTAATGATAGGAAATCATACCAGAATCCTCCTGCGTAACGTTGGTAATTGTAAGAACTGCCTGTGACATCGCAGTGTTGTTGTCTGTCCTCACGGAGTGCCGTGAGCTGTTGAGGATGATCTGACTGTCACGATACCAGGTCATGTTCTCAGACGTGGTGTTTATCTCACACACCATCTGGATGGTATCCCCTTCAAAAATGTGGGCAGGGCTCACTGTGAAGTTTGTGCGATCTGGGAAGACAAAGTGCAGCGTTCTGCATCATTTCATGGCGCCTTTCATTGTGGCAGTCGCAGCTGCCCTGCAGCTGCACACACTCAGCTTTGGCTGCAGGGAACTGCCTCTGATAGCAGATACTGCATTTTCCCACAGGGTCTTCTTCTACCATCTGCATCAGCCAAAGATCCCAGACTGCTTTATGAAGATGGACTTGCACCAGCTCTGCTTTCCAAGCAGAAAATCTGGGAGGAGAAGTAACCCAAGGAGAGGGCCCTCAGAGAGAGCCGGGTCAGTGCTCAGACCATGAGAGATGGGGGCACCCTGCTGGGCACTGTGCTGCAGCAGCTTGGACAAAGTGCCAAGGAAATCAGAGGGAACATGTTCTTTAGGGGAGGTGCTTGTTTTGGAGTGATGGTGTGGAGAGTATTGGCAGCCTGACATGCAAAGAGCTCAGTTCTGGAGCTGAGCTCAAGGGATTCAGTCTTTCTCCCAAGGAGATACTGCATCAGGGTTTAACAGAGTAGTGGAAGAGTTTGGGTTTCAGTGGGAAATGCTGCATGCATGGCCATCTCATTCAAGTTCTAAGCTTTGGTGGCACAGGGTGAAATGAAACAGATGAGAAATAAACAGTTTTTGTAGGTCCAGAATTAGATAATCAACAACATAAGGTGAATGCTGAAGGGAAACACGGAGAGAGCTTTGCACTTACTCGTTATTTCTGCTGTAAAGGAGGTAGGCACTATGCTGTATGGTTCATCCAGGTACTGTGTAACAAATCTGCTGGAATGCTCCAGCTGTTGGAAGCTCGCTGATCCTGCCTCCACTCTGTAGTTCACCTCAACACTCCCAGGCCTGAGCAGACAGAATAAAAGAAGCACCATGACCTGGCAGCCTTGCTTACTGGTGTATTTCTATGTTGTGGGACCATCCTGTGCGCCTAGGAAGGCATGAGAGCCAAAGGCTCCTGTAGGACTCACAGCTTGCTCTGGTATATAAGAAGAATCACAGAATCATAGAACAGAATCACAGAATGGCCTGGGTTGAAAAGGACAACAGTCATCATCCAGTTCCAACCCCCTGCTATGTGCAGGGTCGCCAACCACCAGACCAGGCTGCCCAGAGCTATGTTATCCATAGTCCTACTTTCATGCTAATGGTTGGGATTTCCTTTGCAGCTATGACACTCTTGTGTCATATGTGCATACTGTGCATGAGTTCTAAGCAGAGTGAGTGTAGGCTTTGCTGCGCTGTGTTGCCTTGAGGAGAGATTTGTGCCCCCTAGGAAAACATGAAATTGCTTCCTTACCTGAAACCAGTTGTTGTTGCTGACACAAAGCCCGGTAAGCACCCGTAGCTAGCTTTAAACTGTAAACAAAGACATATGACACGACTTGAGTCCTCTGCATTATCACTCTAGTGTACCTAAAACAGGGAGCTCTCCATCCAACATCGCTGTGAGCGGGAGCGTGCAGCGTATCTGAGAGAACGGGCCTGGTGCTCTTCCCACTGCCACCAGAACACACTTATGTGGATGGCTTCATTCTCTACACACTCATGGGGATTTAAGGTGGAACCAATAATGTGATTTTTTTTTCATATTATCGATGCAATAGATTTCTGAATACTTCCTTGTCTTCCTATGTGTTAAAACAAAGGGGAATTTTGTCCTTTTAGTGGAGCTAAGCTGTGGCCTGCTTCAGAGCTACAAGTGCTGCAGCCTCTGCAGCTCCCCACTGCAAAGTGGGGCAGCGACAGTGACAAATCAGGTGCTGAGACATGGGATAAATGCTGCTTTAGAAGAGGGCTTTGTAGCTTTATGGATGGAAAACAAAATCCATTACCGCTTTATCGAGGTCAGCTTTGTATTTTCTGTATAGTTGGGAAGAATGATTCCTGAGATCATCGTGGAAGGCTGTGTCAAGTCTTACTGACATATTCATTACAGTGGGCTCTCCCATACCACATGAGTCTGTAAGGAGAGGCATAAAAATAAATCAAAAGCAACGATTACAACTACAAGCCATAGTGACTTCCTCAAAGCCTTCATGGCTCTGTCTTGGGTTGCAGAGGCAACAGGTCCATCCCACTACCGCGAGCCTGAATGTCCAGTCAACAGCCAGGCTCCTAAAGAGTCATGAGCATCTCATCCTGAGAGCCACAGAACGAAAACTAACAAAAGATATGTGCTGGTTTTTTTTTCATTTGTTTTATTCCTTCTCTCCTCTGGAGTATTTTGACACAATTTGGTCACATCTGTTAGTTCTGTTAATGAAAATCTGAGGAGAAGAAACTGTCTTTGCTTAGTAGAAATTCCCACAGAGGCACATGAGGGCCTGCAGGAGCTGGGGCTCTTGCATGGCACTACGTATCTCCACATAAGTGTGTTGAGAGGGCCCCAAATCACAAAGAATCATAGAATCACAGAACCATAGAATGGCCTGGGTTGAAAAGGACCACAATGCTCATCTCGTTCCAACCCCCTGATATGTGCAGGGTCGCCTCCCTTCCCACCCTCTGGGGGAAAAACTTCCTCCTCATATCCAACCTAAACCTCCCCTGTCTCAGTTTAAAACCATTCCCCCTTGTCCCATTACTATCCACCCTCGTAAACAGCCATTGAAAGAGAATAGAGATCCAGGGCATCTCTACACTCTTTCCACACTCATGGGCAAGGATGCAGCCCAACATTCTGCTCAGCTCTACTCCACCTTTGAAGCAGCACAGGGGTTTGCAGTGCTCAGGCTCAGCGTGATCTCTCCTTACCTCCATTCTGAGGTTCACAGTAGGGCCCATTGAAAGGCCTTTCCCTGGTGTAGCCACATGGCTGGTTGGGAGCTCGGCTGAGAGCAGGGCAGCTGATCAGGTCACTGCACCCCGTGCTTGGCCAGGCATATCCGCTTTCACAAGAACAGCAGCTCTTGTTCTCACTGGGCACACAGACTAGTGTTGGACAGAGAGAAACACTGTAAGAACGATAGAAGCACACAACATCTCGAGTAGGAAGGGACCCCAAAGGAACCGTGGTCCCAGGCCTGGCCCCACACAGCATCCCCAGCCCTGTGTCGGAGCTCCGGCCCTGGGGAGCTGTGCCATGCCCACCACCCGGGGGGCACAGCCTTGCCCTCACCCCCCGGCCTTCCCCTGCCACAGTAGAATAAGTTATTAACAAAGTGATTTTCACACTCTGCATGTGGCCCTCGAGGCCTTTAGAAGATCCATTTGCACACTGTTTTGAGAATGCCTGCTTTCACTGCTTCTTGGGCCGTCAGGAAGGTACAGAGATTCCTCCCCTGCCCCTGTAAAGGCCTGGTGTGTTCATATACCCTCTGCTGCATTAATTGCTTGGACGTGATGTTTCACAACCACAGCTAGGTAACAAAGCCTGCCTGGTACCCATAAGAGTAAGCCTGGTGCTGACTGCATCTCACGCAGCCTGCCAGGTCAGAGCAGAGCCCCTTGCAGTGATTTACACTCCAAACACAAGTGGGAGGGAAGGAAACAGCCTGATAGCTGTTGTCACAGCTTCCTGAAACTTGAAAGTAACTCGAACTGCTTGTTATTTAAACTGCAGCAAAATTCTTTGGCTCAGGCTTCCTCTGGCTCTGTCCCTTCCTTAGGAAAAGAAAAGCATTTGGGGTTACTAATGCCAACGTTATGTAAAGACAAGCAGTGGGGTGGAGGTAACAAACCACGCTGCGTGATGGGGCTTTGATGGGGCTCCCACTGGGCAACAGAGACCATTCTGTACTGCTGGCTTCTAGGCATGATGAGTAGTAAGAGTGGGAGATATCGAATACTGGCAAGCAAGAATGTCAGCCAGAATACAAAAATAAACAGCCAACCCACCTGTTGTGATGTTGATACTTGAAACTGTCATTTCTACATCTGAAATATTGATTGAAACTGGAAGATGGAGGTTTCTGAAGTACTCCTTGATTGGTGCCAGGAAGGATGAATTCGTGAGGCTTACTTCAATGTCAATGGCATACTCCAGGGGTGGAAGGTCAAAAAGGATCACTGGAAGAGAAATGGCATGAGGCTGCAAAGCTGTGTGGGTAAATCTTAACCTGGGGGCTTCCTGGGTGGCATTTGGCTCTTGGTTGCAATTTCATAGCAGCAGAGCATGGCATTCTATTTAGGAACGCTTCCAACTTCCTGCTGTGCAGATATTCTGCACTACTTCTACCTGCTGCCTGTCCGACCAAAGCCACATACCTGTGGTGTCAGACCAATAGGAAGCAAATCTAAATGGCATAAGATACACAGAGAAAAGCCATCTCATCCCTCCTCTCCTTTGAGTCAGTAAGTGGGTGGGTGATCAACAAGAACTGAAGCCATGCACGGTTATCCTGTGACCCCACACCGCTCAGCACCTCCTGCTTTGGTTTTCCTTCTATACCGTGAGTTTCATCTGGCATAGGAGCTTTGCTCATATGTATCTATCAGTGACTGGGCAGAACTTTGCACCTCTCTTATTTTTTGTGTCTTTACTGCCTCCCCTTTCTGACTGCCCATCTCCAAGCACTGTTCCAGCAGTGAGCTCACCCGTGCCTTGCTGGAAACCTGCTCTGTTGCCATACATACACACACGTACCATGTCGCTTCTGCCTCTGCAGCTCTGGGTGGAAGCTCTCCTCTCCTACCTCCCTGCCAACCTGTGGGAGAAACAGAGAGAAGTTCTGTGAAAAAAACAAAGTGAAGCTTTAAACATTGTGCTTGGCATGAGAAAATTAGCAAAGAAAACCTTCCCGTTAATGAACTCCTCCTCTGTAAGCAGAACGTTTGTGTCTTCTATGCGGGGAAATGCTAAAACCTACCGTGATTGAACAGGGAGGGGTGGCACAGGTTTGGCAGGCTGGGTTCACCCGGGGTGCAGCTGAGTGGCTTGCAGATCACCTTGCTTTTTGAGTCATGCTCTGAACTACATTGGCACTGACATTAGCAAGGAAAGCCAGGGAACAAGCAAAGATGTAGGCAGGAAGTTTGCAGCTTGGCCAGTTTCTTGAGTACTGCTGTAATCTTTGTTTACAGAAGGGGTGAATAGGCTGGCAGCCCTTCAGCCATGTCTGGGCACAAAGGAACCATCTGCTGTGTGTTCATAGAATCACAGAAAGCCTTGGGTTGGAAGGGACCTCAAGGATCATGAAGCTCCAACCACAGGCAGGGCCACCAACCTCCACATTTCATACCAGCCCAGGCTGCCCAGGGCCCCATCCAACCTGGCCTTGAACACCTCCAGGGATGGACGGGGCATCCACAGCCTCTCTGGGCAGCTGTTCAGCACCTCACCACTCTCACAGTAAGGAACTTCCCCCTGACATCCAACCTCAATCTGCCCTCCTTCAGCTTCAAACCATTTCCTCTTGTCCTGCCATTATCTCCCCTCCTGTTTGTAGGCTCCCTTTAGGTCGTGGAAGGCTGCAGTGAGGTCACCCCACAGCCTTCTCTCCTCCAGGCTGAACAAGCCCAGCTCCCTCAGCCTGTCTTTGTATGGGAGGTGCTGCAGCCCTCTGATCATCTTTGTGGCCTCCTCTGGGCCCTCTCCAACAGCTCCCTGTCTTTCTTGTATTGAGGCCCCAGACCTGGACGCAGTACTGCAGATGGGGCTTCACGAGGGCAGAGCAGGGAGGGACAATCACCTCCCTGTCCCTGCTGGCCACCCCTCTGCTGATGGAGCCCAGGATACCATTTGCTTTTCAAGCTGTAAGAGCACACTGCTGCCTCATGGTCAGTTTTTCCTCCACCAGGACCTCCAGGTCCTTCTCTGCAGGGCTGCTCTCAAGGACTGCTCCTTCGATTCAAGCTGGGCTCTGTGTCACGGTGCAGCGGCAGTGAAGCTGGCAAGGTGTGCAGTGCTTCTCCTGAGGTCAGCTGCCATGCACGGCCTTCTGTCATCCCCTTCCTGCCCCTTGTTTGCACGCAGTGCTTTCCTTTGCAATTACTGTCCCCAGTGACTGCGGCGGTGCGAAGTGCTGCACCATTCAGTACCTCACGTAATTCTCACTGCAGAATAATGACTCATTTGCAAGGTGCAGCAGAGATCAGTAACACTGAGAAATAAGGCACTGCTCTTTTCGTAAAGAATGCCAAAGTGCTCTGAGCTGCAGATGGTCGGGGAAAGCAGAGCAAAGCACTCCATCCCCGTTAGACAGGCGCTGTAGGGCAGGTGGGGCTGTGGCTGGCAGCAGTGTGCTGTGCTGAGTGGGCATGGAGGCAGTAATGCATGGAGGGCTCTCACCTCCCTCCTCACCTCTGATAGATGAGAAGCTGGACATGAGCCAGCAGAGTGCGTTTGCAGCCCAGAAGGCCAACTGTTTTCTGGGCTGCATTAAAAAAGGGATGGCCAGCAGGGAGAGGGAGGTGATTGTGCCCCTCTGCTCAGCTCTTGTGAGGCCCCATCTGCAGTACTGCGTCCAGGCCTGGGGCCCACAGTACAGGAAGGACGTGGAGCTCTTGGAGCGGATCCAGAGGAGGGCCACTGAGATGGCCAGAGGGCTGCAGCACCTCTCCTGTGGGGAAAGGTTGAGGGAACTGGGCTTGTTTGGCCTGGAGAAGAGAAGGCTGTGGGGAGACCTCATGGTGGCCTTCCAGTACTTGAAGGGAGCATATAAACAGGAGGGAGAATGGCTGTTTACAAGGGTGGATAGTGATAGGACAAGGGGGAATGGTTTTAAATTGAGATGGGGGAGGTTTAGGTTGGATATGAGGAGGAAGTTTTTTCCCCCAGAGGGTGGTGACGCACTGAACAGGTTGCCCAAGGAGGCTGTGGATGCCCCATCCCTGGAGGCATTCAAGGCTGGATGTGGCTCTGGGCAGCCTGGTCTGCTGGTTGGCGACCCTGCACATAGCAGGGGGTTGGAACTGGATGAGCACTGTGGGCCTTTTCAACCCAGGCCATTCAGTAATGATTCTCTTCTGACCTTCCAACTTGCACAAAAGAGCTCAGATTCCAGTCACTCTGTCAGAGTTTGGGCCCCTGGCATGTTAGAGGCTGAGTCTTAGAATCTGTTTGGGCTTGACAGTGTTCATAGCATGGAAAGAAGTATTTTGTGTTCCAAGAGTAACTGTGATTGACCAAGGGTTGGTTGGTCTGTAGACTGGTTTTCTTTACAGACACTATTAACTCCTATTCAGTCGTTTGGTCCCTTTGTTTTCCGTTCCTCTTTTGGCCTCTATGGCTAGGCACCATTTGTGCAGACACTGTTCTGAACACGTGCACAGAACAAAGCACAGAGCAGACTGCAGATGAGGCAGAAGATGTCTGTGAGGGACACTATGGGCAGTCTGTCCAGGAGCAGTGCCCCAGCAGCTCTTACCTCAGCTGAGCCCAGGGGACAGCAAACTAAATCCCTTGTAGGCTAACACAGGTGAGAGTCCACAAGTTTTCCTCATTTCCTTCTGCTGAGGTTTTAAGGCTGGAAGGAAAAAGAGCCCAGTTCCTGGATTTCTATCCATTTTCCACACTGCAGATATTCTCTGGTTTCACTTTCCCCACTTTATCTCATATTGCCCTCACTGAAGGCTTTCTGGCTGTAGAGCAGGGCCGTATCAGCTGGGCTATACGAGCAGAGACCAAATTAAAACCCATGGCTCTGGGTTAGGATACTCACGGCATATTGGGTGAATGAGTCAAAGCCCGAGGCTGGAGACGTCTGGAAGCATACGGCCAGTAGAGACAGGAGGTGGAGAGCTGCAGTAATTGGGGATGGCATGTTGTTGTCAGCTTTGCTGTACAGCCTAGGAGGAAAGTGGAGAAGGATCAGGAGGTTTTCAGCTGGTTCTCACAGTGGGAAGTACTCCCATGCCCTACAAAAGCATTGTGTTGAGGCTATTTCAGCACGCCGCTCACTCCATCCCAGATAGATAGAGCACAAACAAGGTCTGCAATTATTCCTGTTTATTCCCTTGTCGCTGCCACCAGAATGTTTATCCCATATTTTCTTTATTTTTTGTTTTTTTTTTTTTTCACGTCACCTACACCTACTCAAAATGGAGAGAAGAACCTTCTGGAGACAGCAGGGTTACATCACAGGCTCAGCTAGAGATTTCTGCCTGTTTGTTGCCCCTTGTTAATGAGGGAAACAGCAAAAACGATATCTCCTGGAAAAAAAAGTACGTGTGATTTGAGTTTTAATATGCAGCTCCACTAACAGCACTGATGCTAACAAGTGAATAACATGGAACGTAACAGTGCTGACATGCCAGAATACAGCATGGTGCCTGAAATCACAACCCAGAAAAACATTTTCCAGATCATTAATATTTATGCTAAGCATAGCAGGTGGTGCAGGACGCTCACAGACCCTGCTAGCAGGTGCTGACCCACCCTGAGTGATGAGAGAGCAGAGAAAGGGAGCTGAAGGGTATGCTTAGAATTGTGGCTTGGTCTGAATATGCACTTTCTGAGTTTTGCTGACAAAGCATTTCTCTCACTCCCAGATTAACAGCCAGCAGGGAGCAATGGAGAGAGGCAGAATCCAAGCAGACTGCAGAAACCACTTGAAGAAAGGAAAGCACTGAGGAAAGTCTCTGAAGACTCAACAGCATGTGAGTGGTAACATCAGCTTGTTTAGCAATCAAGTTAGCTTGACTAATATCATCAGCTTTTGTAGAAGTGAATCGTAGAATCATGGAATCATAGAATGGCCTGGGTTGCAAAGCACCGCAATGCCCATCCAGTTCCAACCCCCTGCTATGTGCAGGGTCGCCAACCAGCAGCCCAGGCTGCCCAGAGCCACATCCAGCCTGGCCTTGAATGCCTGCAGGGATGGGGCATCCACAGCCTCCTTGGGCAACCTGTTCAGTGCGTCACCACCCTCTGGGTGAAATGACATTTTTTTGTACTGAAAAGTCTCATACAAACCAGCTGGGGACTGAGGGTGTGAAAGGCGTTGGGTCACCCAACATTCAGCACCTCCTGAGATAGTGAGCACTGCCAGTGGCTGCCTACAGCCCCACACCACACAGCTCAGCTGGCTGTCCCATGTAGAAGGGTGTTTTGCTGTGATATTCCTCCTGCAAAGACGCCATGACAGAAATTGTAATATTAACCTGATCCTGTGGTCTCACCTGAGAAAGGACAGAGGGGGCAACGAGCCAAGCAATGTGCTTCACGTCACAAGGTTGGGTGTCCGGCAGGCATGCGCTGGAATTGCTCACTGAAGGTGGTTCTTAGAGATTCATCTCCTGGGAGACTTCACCTGCAGACAGACCTGGTTAAAAGACAGGAGACAAAAGCAGGAGGAAATGAGCAGAAACGATGTTATTTCTTGTTCGAACTGACCCAGTGCTGCTGCGCTGATGCTCCCACATGGGAAGAACCAGGAAGATACACATCTCAGTGATTCAGAATGTCTCCTCCTTGTCAAATCCATGCAAACTATTGCTACAGTAGTAGCGGAGAGGCTGTGGATGCCCCGTCCATCCCTGGAGGTGTTCAAGGCCAGGTTGGATGGGGCCCTGGGCAGCCTGGGCTGGTATGAAATGGGGAGGTTGGTGGCCCTGCCTGTGTTAGGGGTTTGGAGCTTCATGATCCTTGAGGTCCCTTCCAACCCAACCATTCTGTGATTCTGTGATTCTGTGATTCTATGTTGGACTCTATTTCCATACACCCTTCATTTAGCCGTGTAGCTGAGACTAAATGCCCCATTCACTGTACACATGATAAACCATACTTTGGGCAATTCATGTAGATAAGAACCATACTGCTACTCAACCTTCCGTCACTGTGTAGAAATCCCCAAATCCCAAACCCATATCTACAAAGCCAGAAAACTGGTGGACCAAGACATGGGCAAAAACAGCAGTGGCCTTCTCGAGTGCATTGGCTGCTCCCCCAGCTCGTTTAAGTTCTGCATGATAAAGGAATTAGTAGAAATAGCAAGCAATTTCCCTGCTGTTCTGCTGTCATTGCTGCACTTGCAATGGCGTTAAACCTCTCTTGCCAATCCACCTGGTGCAATAGTTGCCATCCCATACGCCTTCAAAGCTAACAAATATAGTGATACAGTACAGTTTGCCTTTACAGGTGATACAAAGAGGAAGTCTTCTAATCAGATCCACGTGAAAGCCCTCCCCTCCTTCTGCTGCAGCCCAGGTTCCTCTGAACCCCCTCAAAGGAAAATATTGCAGGTGGCTTCAGAGGATCAGCATGGAGATGTGTGCCAGTGGCTCCTGCAGCTGCCATGGGGGGCACACAGCAGCAGGGGGCTCCCAGAAACCAGGGAAGCTCTGCAGTGTTATCTGCTATTCTACCTTGAACTAAATCCAGATTTGGGAACCTGTTGCACAGACAGGGAATGCCTATTCAAATAACAACGGAGCCCTTGTCCCCACAGCTTTCAGTGAGTTTCAGTGGTGGAATTTGTTGGTTGAGTTCAGAGACTGACTGGTTGCCCTTGGGGCTAACTTAGGAATAGTAACAGTCCTTTCTGTGTCCCAGTGAGCCTGGACCACGTCCTCAGTCCTCCACCAATGGCCTGTGGTGAGTGTGCTGGTTGGTGCTACTCCAGCAGCTTCAGTGGCTGGCCTACATGAGCCTAGTAGTCTGTCCCACCTTAATGACTCTATGATCTTGTGGTTCTGTAAGAAGTATCACAGCAGATTTGCTGAGTCTGAGTCGTAGAAAGCAAAATACATGCTTAGAGTTTGCCCTGCAGCCTCTGCAGGGGCCACCGCTTGCTAAGAATTCCAAGGCTGCCATGGCATGTGACTGCAAAGTACCCTCTGGACAGTGGCCCCAATCTGCTTTGATCTCCACCCAAGCTGGTTCAGAATCACAGAATCACAGAATCATAGAATGGCCTGGGTTGCAAAGGCCCACAATGCTCATCCAGTTCCAACCCCCTGCTATGTGCAGGGTCGCCACCCAGCAGACCAGGCTGCCCAGAGCCACATCCAGCCTGGCCTTGAATGCCTGCAGGGATGGGGCATCCACAGCCTCCTTGGGCAACCTGTTCAGTGCGTCACCACCTTCTGTGTGAAAAGGCATCTGAGCAAGCAGGAAACCAAGGCTTCATCTACAGCACTCAGTGCAGCCACCTTGTCCCTTCAGAGAGGTGCTGCCATTGTCTGTGTGCTGGGGCTCCTCTCTGAGCCTGCTTAACTCACTGTCACTGCAGCAATTGCTTTCATCTGAGGGCATTTGTTCAGTGGTTCAGAGGTGCTGAACCATATGCACACTCCTGCCCAGGGCTTCCCCAAGGCGGCGTTTCCAGAGAAGTGCTCTGACTCATACCCTTTTCACATTATGTCACACTGATCACCCTTGTTTGTGATACATAACTTTTTCCTCCTTGACCTGTAACTTTAAATTCCTTTGTTCCTCTGTAAGCCTTCCTATTAGTCATGACCTCTTTACGCTCAGAAGAATCTGCATGGAAAATGAAAGTTAATTTGGTTCCATCTATCAGCAGAACAGGTCCAAACCATATCATGACCAAGCAGACTTCCTGGAAGAAGAAAATTTGCCAAGACTTGTGTTTGCAAGGCAAGGTAAGTGCAATAGGACCCATTCCACCACGTAATTGGTAGCACAGAAAACACCAGCTGAATGGGTGGAAAATGGCATTCCCCAACAGCCACTTCCCGGTGTTGGGAAAGGAAAGGCTTGCTTAGGGCTGACCTTTTTTTGGAGCAGTTACCTCAGTTTTCAGCAAGGAATGAATGCCCACGCAGCTCATGGCTTCTGTGCTCTTACCGCTGCGCGTGGTTCAAAGAGCCCTGGGCAGCACCTAGGACAGAAGCAGTGCATCCTTGGCATGGCGTGTTGCCCTTGCAGCAGGGTTTTATCTCAGGTTTGGTGCCTAGACTGCTCCTATTGACACCATCAGCCCCATGGCTCATTGCTTGGGTTCCTGAGTTTAGGCCTATTCATCTGGCAGGTGCTGCTTATCCACCTTCTGCCTGGCTCCCAGGTGCCCACTTCTCTCTCACAGACAGACACACCTGGTAGCACCTTCAGCCACATCTGATTTGTAGAGAAACGTGGCCATACAAAGATGCTTAGGGGCTGGACCATCTGTGATGCCACGAGATGATGAGAGAGTAGCACTATTCCACTTGCAGTCTTGGAGTGAACTCATCCATGTGTACCAAGAACTGGAGGGTGCTGGAGCAGCTTCTTTGGTGAGGGGTTCCGAGTACAAGCTGAAGCAAGCATTCCTACACAGAGCATCCTCATGCAACCACCCACGGTAGAGATATTTTATTCTTGATGACTAAAGAATTTTATTCCTGATGGGCCGAAGAGTCCTGTGTCATACCAGCACTGTGGTCATACCACATCTTTGGTACTTGTTCCGCTCCTCAGCTTTCCAAGTGTGCTATAAATTTGTAACTTAATTATGCTGCACTATCCCTGCAAAAGCATTTTCCTACGGTTTAAACAGCTCTTCCTCCCTTTGGGCACTGTGTGTGAAAGCTTTTTGACAATGGGAGACCTGTGGGGGTGAAGGGCACATGGGGAAAGGAACCAGGAGCTGCTACAGAGTAGGAGATGGGAAAAGAGCAGCCAGGCCATGGCTTACCCTGGTCAGACAACCACTGAATGCTCTATTTCAGACTTGGTCCCTGGGGCTAAATCCCCTGCTCTCCATGCCTGCTCGCTTTATTCTTCCTTGGTCACAACAAGAGCTTTCCCTTCTGTGCTTCAAACATGACCTTTGGGAGTGCGTGATAAGTTGGATGGTCGGACAATGTTTGTTTCAGGCATGAAACACACAATGACTTTAAGAAACACACACCCAGGCACAACAATATTTCATGGGAGAGCTGGCTGAAAGGGAAGAGGGGGCGGGGGAAGTTGCACTGACCTTAGATAACACATCAGAATGAGAACAAAACTGAAATAAACACAAATTAATCAAGGACTCCACATCGAACTGCAGAGTGATAAGGGCTCAGATGGGCAATAAACAGGCAGTGGGACACGCTGTGATGCTGAAGGAGCCGTGCTACCCCAGCCGTGTGCCCAGCAGGGATGTGGGGGGAGGTGGATGGTTAAGTGAAGGGAGGTGTGGGGCTCAGGCAGAGGCTCAGGATTTGGCAGTGGTGGTTTTAGCGTTTGGCACAGTGGCTGTGCACAAACAGATGCCATGGAGATGCCAAACGGGGGGCTGAGCGCTCCGTGTGCCATGAGACGTTTGGTCTGCCAGGCTGAAAATAGCCACTGCTGAGCCCAGGGTGGGAAGGCACTGAAGTCATCCCTTCCCTGGGAAAAGATGGTCCTGCCCCATGTGCTGCTCAGCTCCCGTGTTGGATTGTCACAGATGACAGAAAGACTGAGAAATGAAAGAAAATGTGACAGCAAGGGTGTGGCTCCGTGCTGTTCTGGTGCTTGCATGCACCACGTTTGGAGAGGCGCAGGTCGGGGGCATCCACCCATCCCTGGTGCTGTGCTGGGAGAAGGGATGGAGCCACAGATGTCCCCTTCCCCTCCTCATCTGTTCTGGAGCAGCAGCAGTTGTTGGGCCGGTCCCTCCCACAGCACAGCCCGTGTTAACAAAGCACCGTGTAGGGCAGCTGTGTGTGGGACGGGGAAGGTGGGAATCACCATGTGCTGTATTTATACACCAAACTGAGGTCTAACAACACCCGTCAGAGTGGAATTTCCATGGACTGCAGTGCATTTTGGATTAGATCCCTGGGTCAGGCCAGCCACAGGCTGCTTCTATAGAGATATGGAAGCACTGAAGTACTAGAAAGTCTGATGACCTCACGTTTCCTGCTCGCTGTGTTTTATTAACCTCTCGATTTGTTCCTGCTGCTGCTGCAGAGCGGCCCATGGGAGGCGGCGGTGCAGCTGTGCAGGTGTTTGTGCTCTGGATCTGCAGCCCAGCTCTGTGCAGCACTGAGTCCTGCACGGCTGCCTCTGTGCCAGCAGCAACCTGAGCACAGCCAGCACGCCACGTGCCGCAGCTCTCCCACAGAGGGGAGCACCTGCATCGCTGCCATTTGGCTTGAGATCAAGACCAAATGTCATCAACACAACCATAGAACGGTGTGGGTTGGAGGGGACCTCATGCCCACCAGTCCCAACCACAGTGGGCAGGGAACCCCCCCATCCATGGCCTCAGGCACTGCCACCATGGCCACCACAGCTCTCCGGGCAGCACAGATGGGACTCACTCATTTACCAGTGCTCTGGGGACTTCCAAGAATATTGGACTTCAGATGCTTGGACAGGCTCCGAATATCACCGCACTTTGTACTCAGACCAGCATCCATGCACCCCATGGTGCGTACAGAATCACAGAATGCCTTGGGTTGGAAGGGACCTCAAGGATCATGAAGCTCCAACCCCCCACCACAGGCAGGGCCACCAACCTCCCCATTTCATACCAGATGTTCATTAACAGCACAGAACACCTTGTGAATTGAGGAGCAGAGTTTGTGGGTGGCAATCAGTCTTCTCACACCGTGGGTTTGAAAGAAGACAGACAGTAAGGGGAAGGAAGGGAAGGTCACCCACCATTCTTGTGCCACAGCCAGAGGGGCTGGGGCACTGCAGACTCAGCACTGTTGCAGCAGGGCCAGGCAAGCTGGGCTTCAGAGAATGCTGGACTTCAAAGGCGTTCTCCCTCCAGAAGGAAGAGCAAAACCATTTGGGGAGCAAAGGCTGTGCTGGGAATAGCCTGTTGCAAGGCACGTAGGGATGGCTTTGGAATGAAGATGGCTTTTACACATTCGACCAGATGGCTTTTGAGGGCCAAGCCCGTGATCTTGGAGCAGAGCTTTTCCTCTGTGTGTGAACAATGAAGGGAAGCTCTGCCTTTCTCGAAGAATTTCTGAGAATGGTAAATTGCACACTAGATCACAGCCCTGCTATGCTATCGGGGAAGTCATTTGGAAATGAATGTTTCATATCAGGATTTACACGGGGGATCCATCCAGCTGTGCTGCTCACAGCAGCCTCAGCCCGGCCAGTTCAGAGCAGCATTCCCAGCTCCATCCCCTCCCAACGCACAGCCTGCTCACTACAGAGCTGGAGCAGGAAGCAGAAAAAGCCTTGATGTTGTGCAGCACTGTTCTGCAATAAACAAAGCACTGGTGTGCCCTCAATGCTGTTTTAGCAACAAATCTAAACCACAGCCCCTTCTGGGCTGTGATGGTGAAAATTAAGTCCTTCCCAGCCAGGCTTCATACACCCATCCTGTTTGGCTTTCTCTGGACTGAAGTTTGGAATAGTATGTGCTGAGTGCAGAAATTATGGATTAAGGTGATGAGATCTGTGTTATGAAATAGGATGGCCATCAGAAGCCACACCCATAAGCAGACAAACCCTCAGAATGGGCTGCAAATGCAGTCAAAAATTACTTAAGAAATTCCACTGATGTAGCACTGTAACATGCAAATACAGCACAGTAGTTACTAGACAGCCTGCTGCTGTGGGTTAGTGCAGGAACCGCTCTTTCCAGCCAAGTATGTAGAGTGGATCATTCCTCTGTTGGAGAGCAACAGGCCATTGCAAATCATCTCTGGCAAGACCTTTTGCATGTGCACCTGCACACCTTGAGTCTTCCACCTCACCTGCTTTCCTCATGCAACACCCTCAGCCCACTGCAGGACCCTGGGCTCTCTGCTTCTCTCCTCCCAGCCCGTGGACAGGAGGCTGCAGGGCACAGACAAGGGGACAGCCTGGGGCACTGCTGCAGGTGCTGGGTCAGGTGATGCGATGGTGGCAGCTGCACATACAGGTCAATATGCAAAACCAGGTGAGAAACAAACTGTATAATCACACATTAACATGGATCAGCTCAGGAATGGCAACAGGACTCTTCTTTGAGACAGCAGTCCTGAGTTCTTGTGTTTCTTGCAGGAGCTGGGCTTTGCCATCAACTCATCCCATCTTGTCTTCACAAGCCATGGTTCTCACACGAGGCTGAGGTTAATTCCAGCAGCAAATCATCATCGTTGCCATTCATACAGCCCCAAGACAACACTGCTCTCGCAGATGATGCCCTTCACCTCCACGCTTGCCTCCTGCAATCCCTCGTTCCTTCTGCTGCGAGCAGCAATTCCCTGATCCAGATGAATGGGTTAAAGAAAGGAACTCCAGTAAAGGCCGCGCTGCCTTTTGTGCGCTAACAATACGAGGAAGCTCTGCCTAGTTAGAGGAATTTCCCACGTCTCCAATTCAGCCTTTGGAAAAGTGCTTTATTAAGGCTGTCTAAGAGGTGTTAAAAAAATAGAAATAGCCAAGGAGATGGGGACAAAGATATCTTCCCGGAGCCTACGCACGTTCCCTGTTTGTTTGTTTGTTGAAGCAGGAAGCCATGCAGTGCTGCTGCACAGCGCTCCCTGGGGCCGGCGGGCCGAGCTCTGCCATCGCTGCTCTGCACCCACCAGGGCTGTCCCCAGCACTGCCTGTGCAAGGTTTTGTTCCCTGATTTTCCAGATGTCACGAGACAGGCTGAGTGATGGAAGTAATGAGGAATTCCCTGGGTGGGAGTAGGATCTGAGGATGGTAAAACACAGAAGTCCCGTTGCAACAGCAAGGGATGGAGCAGGCAGAAATGGAAGCTTGGGCTCCAAGCTCCCAGCATCCTTCCCATTGCTCTTCCCTTGCATCTCACAATCTCACTGCTTCCCATAAAGCTGTCACTGGTGGTGAGAGCTGCAGCATTCACACCACACCCTTCTCTACCAAACCTGCAAGGTCCTCGTGCACAGAGGAGAGCAGCACTTTCCTGCTGATGGGGATTGGGACCCAGGGCTGCAGGAGCTCCCACTGCAGCCGTCTTTGCATGGAATCCCACTCCTTATGGAACTGGTAGGCACAGCTGCACCAGAGAAGCTGGGACGGAGCAGGGTTATCCAAAGCAATCATAGAATCATAGAATGGCCTGGGTTGCAAAGGCCCACAATGCTCATCCAGTTCCAACCCCCTGCTATGTGCAGGGTCACCAACCAGCAGCCCAGGCTGCCCAGAGCCACATCCAGCCTGGCCTTGAATGCCTGCAGGGATGGGGCATCCACAGCCTCCTTGGGCAACCTGTTCAGTGCGTCACCACCCTCTGAGGGAAAAACTTCCTCCTCATATCCAACCTAAACCTCCTGTCTCAGTTTAAAACCATTCCCCCTTGTCCTATCACTATCCACCCTTGTAAACAGTCGTAAATGCGGGAGAAAGCAGTAGGAGCATCCCTGTGTCCCCTGACCAAGCACTGAGAACAGCACTTCAGCATTCCAACACGCCACCGTGGAAATGGATTTAGTTGAAGCAGCTCAAAACACAGGTAGAACAGAACAGAGACAAAATAAACACAATGCAGCATGCAGCATTCCCAGCCCGTGGCTCTGGGTGCCCCAAGTCCCTCTCCCCTGCCCACATCATCCCAGCTGCAGGGGATGCTGGAGACTTCTGGTGAAGGAAACAAGTGCACCGTGTTGCAGGGCTGGCAGAAACACTGTGCCAGCTGCCTTCACTGAGAGTCCTGCCACAGCCCTGAGCCAGCATCAGACAAACCAAAAGATCCCTTAATGCTGTCGATAGATTTATCATAAAATCATATCATAGAATCATAGAATCACAGACTCACAGAATGGCGTGGGTTGCAAAGGACCACAATGCCCATCCAGTTCCAACCCCCTGCTATGTGCAGGGTCACCAACCACCAGACCAGGCTGCCCAGAGTCTGATCTTTTCTGAAACCCCATTATGTCACAGTAACACAGACCAGGTTAGCACTGCATTACCACGCACATCCCTCTGTACCCCAGACTGATCACAGCCCCCATTAACTGCCACCATCCATGCTGGCAGATGGCCGCACTGTGCAGTCCCCACTAGCACAGTCTGTACCACCGCATCACCACGAAATAGGAGTGCTGTGGCTGCCACTCTCCCCGCAGTGCCTGCAGCATCCCCAGGACTCTGCATGACCAGACCCAGCCCTGAGCACTCCCTCAGTCACCATCCCTGAGCGATTAAAGCACAACAGGAGCACGATGCCGTTCCGTCCCATTGCCCATACCTGCAGCCGTGCGCTCTCCCCGAGGAGCTGCCATGCAGTGCTGCCCGCTGCCCCACTCCCTGCCTGCTGCTTCCCCGAGGCTCAGGACACACCTTACGTGTGCTGTGCCATTGGTCGTCACGCCGAGGGTTCCTTCCTTTCCTTTTGCTTTTCTTTCTGGAGTGAATCACGCCGTCCGTGAGTGGCAGTGAGAACCTCTGCGAGCATCCACGGATCGCTGCAACCTCCCTTTCCTGCGGTCAGTGGGAACTTCTGCAGCTGGGGTGGGGTTGCAGCTGAAAAACACAGGGCTGGAAGCACCGCGCTCCGTGGGCAGGGCAGGTTTTCCTTCTCCGCTTGTTGTGTCAGGGAACGGAGTGATTCCCACTGCTCCGGACCACGGAGATGACCCCTGGCCAGGAAGGAACCTGGGAAATATTTTGTGAGCCGTTTCCTGCCGTGGGGACAGTGGGCGGAAGGGACTTTTGGGTGGGGGGACTCACAGAGCTGCTGCAGAGCGTAACTGTGAGATGAGGAGAGCGCTTCCAGGGTCGCTGTGATGTGGCCATAAAAGAAAGGATTTTTTAATAGGGGAGCGTCTTTGGTTACCGCTGTACACAGCGATCTGCAGCCTAAGTCATGCAGGTGCTTGGCAGACTTTTGGCACTTCAGATGCTTTCTTCTGAGCATGCAGCAAAACAACCACTGGCAGAATACCGTAGAATCACAGAATCATTCCAGTTGGAAAAGACCCCCGAGATCCCCAAGCCCTGCCCACCCCGCTGCCCACGTCCCCCATTGTCACATCTCCATGGTCCTGGGACCCCTATGGGGACGGTGCCCCCAGCGCTCCCTGTGCAGCTGTGCCGCTGCCCCACTGCTCTGTGGAGAAGAACTTCCTGATCTCCGTCCTGATGTATGTACGTATATCCCCCAGCTGGCAGTGTGCAGGCCCTGCTGCTGCCATCACAGCTCCCAGCACCATCTCTGTGCACTGACTGAACGACTGCTGGCTGGCAAGGCTTGGGAGGGGTCCACGGGGTCCTGGTGAAACAGGACGAGGGGATGGCCGCTTTGCTTCCGTCTCTTCTGCCTGTGCTCAACTCTGATATTCTTGCAAGATCTACTGCCTGACTTTGTGGCTCACCACCCAGCCCATGGCAGGGAGTGGAACTAGAGGTCCCTTCCAGCCCAAGCCATTCTGTGATGATATGACTGCATGAGTGTGACCCAGCATCAGCCTGTCGGATGGCACAGGGCACGGCTCATCCCCTGTGAGGTGCCAGTAACAACGAGCAGGGACACTGATGAGCACACTTCACCGATATGCTTAATGAAATACACCTTTGTTTGGAAAAAGGAGAGGAGAGAAAAGAGAGAGAGGGAGCACGGGCTGTCACCCTGCCTTTATTTAGCTTTCCATTGCAATGGACACTTGGCTTTCCATTAACAAGTGTGTTCCATATCCTCTTATATGTAAAGACAACCACTTCATTTCAGTGGACTTTCCAGTTTGATTTCCTTTTGTCTGGCTGGAGCTGGAAGTTCTCTTCCCATGTATCTCCTGCTGGATGGGATGAGTGAAATACGATGGTTGGGACATTCAGGAAAGATAACACTACTGGGATACTTCGGTTAGAACAATGGAGTGGTTATTTCTTTAAAATAGAGCCCCTGAGTTAAAAAGTATATGGAAATGCCTCTGGAATATTTGTAGGTCAGCCTCATTTTGGAAAGGTTTATTCCCCTCTGCATCCTGGTTTTCTGCAGTGGGTGGGAGAGGTTTTTCACCCCCGAGGTGTCAGAAATGCTCCTGTTCAGCACTGAGACGCACAAGAAGAGCTGGGCAGGCTGTGCTGTTGTGTGGGAGCTGCAGGGAAATGGGTGCTCTGGCAAAGCATTGGATAAACACCTAAAACTGCTCAGAGTAAAGTACCCGAATTGGTGCAGAACTGATGCATATGCTCTACATTGACTAATGGGAGTCCAAAACCTATCTCAGAAACAGGTGTCTGCATTGTTGACGTTTCCAGTGAAGAGGGATGAAGCTTCCCGTGATCAGTGTCTGGCTGTATTATGCAAAATGGAATGGCTCTTCGGACTGCAAGATAAGAGCCGACAACACAGCTCAGCAGCAGCAGCATCCAGTGACGATTTGGTTTGCCCAAGTGCAGACTCATGTCCAGCCATACTGAGCCTGGCACGGCCATGGGGTGAGCTGCATAGGGGCATAGGGGCAGCAAAGGGACGTCCCAGTTGCCCTGAGTCTGGCAGAGAACAAATATTTAACCTCTGCTCATAGTGGGGACAACACATCCCGATTCACTTTGCTCTAATCTGCTGGGAAGGAAGGAAGTAATGAAATGTCTCATTATACATCTGGCTGGAGCAGTATATTTAGAAGGAGCAGCAGTGCTGAAGCTGCACAGTTCCATACCGAAAGGACTGAGGTGCTCAGCTCTGCCTCCCTGCAGCCATTATTTACCTGGATGGGGAAGGTCCCCACACATTACATTTTTACTGACCCACCAGGAGCACACTGTAGTGATAGAACAATTAATTCAGGTGTTTGGAGTACTGCAGATGTTCTCGGCCATAGCTCAACCCTGTGGGTTTCTGTCTTGCTCAACACTATGGGTTTCTTTAGGGTTTGAATGACTTGAGTTTGTACTAACATTTTTAGGCTAATTAATCACACTTGCGTGAGTTGCTTCCTCACAGCAGAATGATGATACAACAATGTGCCATGCAATCATCATAGAGTCACAGAATGGCCTGGGTTGAAAAGGACCACAGTGCTCCTCTCATTCCAACCCCTTGCTATGTGCAGGGTCGCCAACCAGCAGCCCAGGCTGCCCAGAGCCACATCCAGCCTGGCCTTGAATGCCTGCAGGGATGGGGCATCCACAGCCTCCTTGGGCAACCTGTTCAGTGCGTCACCACCCTCTGGGTGGGGAGGTATGAAATGCAGAACAAACAGATGTGAACAACTGTAGCTGATTTAATTTAAAAGCAAAGGTCCACATTTTAATAACCCCACCAATCAGCTGTTCATGCAAACTACCAAGAGATGCATTAATTCTTGGCATGGCTGTGTCCATAGCAGGCTGCCTTTTACACAAGGTGCTTCAGTTTCCGTCATTATATATCTCAGTACAGAGGAACACCAATTTGGCATGCTTAATGTAGGACCTACTTACAGCCTTACCCTTGCTGGAGCTCTTTAACTATTAAATTAGGAATATGGGTGCTTTAATGGAATGCGCCTTCCCCAACATGTTTTGTCTGGGGTTATATAAAGGCTCTTGTGCTAAAAGCAGTATTGACAATAGGCAAACCAGGCCCCTCACAGCCCATGGGAAGTCACAGTGCAGAGATGTGGGCCAAACAAGGAACTGGAGCGGGATGATGGAGAACTCATTGAGTGCTTGTGGAAACCAATAGAGGAAGTGGAAGACGCCTGGAACTAGTGGCCTTTGTGTTCATGTGATTGTTGGGCTTCCCTTAGCAGAAAATGTTGTAATTCCTTCGGGGACCTTCAAGTCCCTGCCCAGAAAGCACAACACAGCCATCTCTTTCTGAAACCTCAAGCAACTTCCTTTGGGTTAGCAGGACCCGGTTTAAAACGGACGGTTCCAGAAAATAGCCTGCTTTCCCACCCCTTCTCCTGACAATGGTCGACAAAGGAAATGTCTTTGAATGGTACAATATCAAAGAGACGGCCACCTGAGGGCTGTGGGTGTGCAGAGCTCTGCAGTGCTGCACCCTGCACATCGTGGGGCTCCGCGCAGTGCAGGATGCTGTGCATAGAGCCAGAGAATGGCCTGGGTTGAAAAGGACCACAATGCTCATTGAGTTCCAACCCCCTGCTATGTGCAGGGTCGCCAACCAGCAGCCCAGGCTGCCCAGAGCCACATCCAGCCTGGCCTTGAATGCCCGCAGGGATGGGGCGTCCACAGCCTCCTTGGGCAACCTGTTCAGTGCGTCACCTCCCAGGTGGGAAGACACCTTCACATCGATGGAGTACAGACCTGGAGTACAGAACTCCATTTTGGAGTTCTGCTCCAAAATGGAGGATGGGCAGTAGCTGAAGGTACACAGATGGGACGGGACAGAAAGGATGGTAACACCTCACCTGGTGTGGCACAGGGGTGAGCAGGATTGTTGTGATAAAAGCAAATGGGCAGAGAACTGGGAAGGTAAAAGAGTGAGAACCCATGGCTGGGGATGAAGGCGGTTTACCATGCAGAGCACAGGCTGTGCACACAAGCAAGGCAAACAAAGAATTCATTCCCTCCTCCCCACGGCAGGCCATTCCCAGGAAAGCAGGGCTCAGCGCACCTTGCGGTTACTTGGAAAGACAAATTCCATGACCCCACACATCCCCAGATCCTCCTCCTTTCCCATGGTTTCACTGTTGCACACATTGCCATATGGTATGGAATATCCCTTCGGCCACTTGGAGCCACCTGTCCTGCTTCTCCCCCCCCAGCAACTTGTGCCCCCCAGTCCCGCGTTGCAGGGCAGTACGAGAAGCAGAAAGGCCCCACACTCTGTGCAGCACTGCTCAGCAACAGCCAAAACATCGCTCTGTTACCAACATTGTTCTCATCATAAATCCAAAACCCAACACCATCCCATCTTCAAGGAAGAAAATTAACTCCATCCCAGCCAAAACCACGGCAGTGTCACATATGATCTTCAGGTACAGCAGCTCGGAGGGGCAGGTCCTCCAAAGCATTTCCCATGCTGAATGTCTCACAGAGAAGAGAAAGGAATCTGCTGTCTGTGAGAGTCTCCAAGCTGGAAGCATATGGGCTGCTCAGGCTGCACTGATGCACATTTAATGTATGATGACAGAAGCACATTTCAGTGCGTTACACCTATACTTAGTTCATAGATTTGCATACATTTTCCAGTGAAAAGAGGCCCTTTGACCCTGTCAGAACGTGCTCACGATCATGCAGGTTACTGGGAGAGAGCATTGTGATCATATAGCCACTTCCCAGGCACCTGCAGACCCCAGTGGCCATGAGACAGCGTGGCCAGATCCCTCCAGGAGAGCCGTGGGTGACTGGGGGGGCTAAGGCCACAGAAAGGCAAACACAGAGTAATTCCCATTTGCACAGCACAGGCATCCAGCAAGCCTGAAAGTGATGGGGCAAAACAGAAACCTCTGGGCATGCAGACACTTCTTGTGTGAATCAGATCTCTTTCCTCCTTTACAGACATGAATGAGATGCCTTCACCATCGTGTGCCTTCACCATCAAGTTCTTTACTGTGAGAGTGGTGAGGTACTGAACAGCTGCCCAGAGAGGCTGTGGATGCCCCATCCATCCCTGGAGGTGTTCAAGGCCAGGTTGGATGGGGCTCTGGGCAGCCTGGGCTGCTATGAAATGTGGAGGTTGGTGGCCCTGCCTGTGGTGGGGGGTTGGAGCTTCGTGATCCTTGAGGTCCCTTCCAACCCAACCATTCTGTGATTCTCTGATGTGTGCCCTCTGACCTACTGATGTAGGATCTAGCCCTATTTTATTTAATCCAACATTCCGTGCTCGGTGTGTGGCTGTGGGACAACCAGCACTCTCCCCACTGCTGCTGAAAAGAAGGCAGTGCTGCCTCAGAGCTCTCCTGGCCTAACAAGGTCACCAAAACCTGACAGCACCTTTTGTACTGGGAGAGGCAAAGTAATCTCAGAGATGTGTTTCTATGTTTGTTAAACAAAATAGGTGTTTTAAGGTGCTTTAGTGGTTGCTAATTCCTTCTTTTGTGCCTTTTGGCCTGATCACACAGACAGAGCTGTTGTCATTTCTCACCATCTCAATGGTAATTAATAAATACCTCCATGCTTCCTGAAAGTCAGAGGCTGAAGAGAAGACTCACAGGGTGACCCAAGGGACAGGCATGTTTTGCTTGGCTGCTCAGCAGCTGGAAAAGACTCCTGGCTATTCAAACACCAGGAGCTCCAGGGCTTGGCCAAGGGGATGGGGAAGCCCATTGTCAGGCCAACAGCCAAGCTGCTCCGGGCAGGAGGTGGTGGGATGGCAGCCAGTATTATGATGGGAGGGAGGGCACTATGGGGATACAGGGGACAGCTGGGAGCAGAGGCACAGCAGGGACATGGGGAGGTCTATGGCAGACCTGGGGGCTTCACTGTTGTGGTATTATAGGGCTTACAGTGGGACTTGGTGGTACTGCAGTAGAAGCTGTTGGCTATCAAGTGATGGAAACGTGCATCATTTGCACGGCTCACAGGACAGTGCTCCTGGCCCCCGGGGCTATGGAGAAAGAAGCCCAGGTCAGTGTCCTGGGTGTGAGACAGCGAGGTCAAAAGAGCCAGAGCAATGGGGCAGGGCAGTGTGGCTCTCAGCAGGGGAGGGCTTCAGCAGGCTTTTACCAGCATTACTGGAAAGAGAGGTATGGTTCACCTAACTGCCTACGCATGTTGCTTGCTGTGCTTCAAGCAGTGACTGGAATTCCCACCTTCTAGCAGAGACTTCCTTGTTTGCTCTCAGCCCCGTGAAATGGGGCAACCGTGACTGGTAACAGCGATGAGGAAGGGTGCAGTTTGTTGTCTTTGTAAAGCAGAAGGAATTTGGCACACTTGAGCTGTTTATCTGGGAGATGCTGATAAACATCACCACCCCATCCCCACCTGGCAGAAAGCTCACAGCAGCATGGGGTTGTGGTGGTTGGTTACCTTCCTCCAAATGCCCTTGCTTCATGCCCAACCGCTCTGCTTTTCAGTCAAAGTAAACAGGGCCATAAGAAATTGAATCCTCTTAAAAATCAGGTTAACTTACTCAATATCCCAAATGCTGGATGAAACTGAATCCTGAAAGTTCAAGTTCTTTCTGTTGGCATGGAATCCTCCAGCACAGCTTCTGTTCTCCTTGCAATAGCATATTCCCAAAGACCAACAAGTTCCCAAGAAAGGCACCTGCTTGGGGGACCTGGGGCCTGGTTATGACTCCCTGGGTGGTTCCTTAACCCAGAGGGAAAGGAGACACTGCCAGCGAACAAGGGGAGGGGGCTGCTCTGCAGGGCAGGAGCTGGGAGCTGTGCCACCACCAAGGCTAGCAGGGCACCGGCCTCAATGATGGGCACAGTCCTGAGGCAGCTGAGCCAGGAAAGCAGAGCTGGGCTGGTGACAGTGACCGGGTTTGGCCACAGTCCCATCACCGGACAAGTCCACCACAAAGGTGCAAGCCCAAGATCAAGCTGTAGGGTCAAGTCAATGAGCTGGTGTTGGGACTGGCAAGGCACAGGGCTGAGAGCAGGCAGATGCACATCATGGCTCAGACTGGGGCCAAGGGCAAACCTTCCGTGTGCCTCCTAAGCCAAGGGTGATCTCCATTGAGACATCTCTGTTTTTTTCTCACAGTCAGCTTCTTCCTGCCAGTCTGATCCCAGGTCACACAGCCACACCATTGCAGACGTGACCTTGGACAGGGACTAACTAAATCCAAGGAAGGGAGGAAAGAATCTATAGAGCTGTGACAACACTTGCCCTTCCACACTGCAGTATGTGGGGAATGACTACTGGGAGCACTGAGGCCCATAGAGACGTAGTTGTATTGCAGCAATACCTCGATATTTTGGGATACAATTTTTTTTTTGAAAGGGGTGGGGGGAGGTGGAGAGGGATTAGCAGAGATTTAAGCAGCCAAAAAGAAATGTCAACAAAGAAAACTCTCACCTTGGTATCAGAAGCCAAAGGAACAGATTCAAATGCCAGATTTGCAGTGGAGGTCCCCAGATCCAAGACCACAGCTGGGCTCCTTTTGGGCCCTGAGCTCTCTCATCCGCCAGCTCAAAAAATGCCCCTGTGGCATGCAGTCATACTGGTCTGATTCTGCAGGGTAAACTTGGCATCCTTGCCACCCATGCAGAACTGATGCAGGTGTTGCTGAGTAACTGCAGGCAGGACCTGAAGAGGTTTGGGCGAGACGAGCACGCTGGCACAGACCCACGAGCACTTCCTGGACATGCTAAGGCTGCACACATTGGTAGGGAAAATGGGCTCTGGGTGTGTGCTGTTGTGTCACACAAGAAGCTTTTGCTGGAAAGCCCCCGTGCTTTTCAATGTAGGCAACTCTGCAGGCAAAACTTATTGCCCATAGGAGTGTGAGTACTTAATTCCCCTTCAAGCTCCAGGTTCCCTGTCTGTTATCCATACCCTTGTTGATGGTGCCAAAATGCCTGAGCAGACACTGCCTAAGCCCACAGGTCAGCACTCACGGCCTGTACTGAGCTCAGTACTTACTGGGGTTGCTCTCTGTTCAACTTTGAAGATTTCTGGGGGTTCTTTCCTGAGGAGTTTGGCCATGGCGAGGACCAGACGTCACTCAAGCACCAAGGCATCGCTGAGGATGACAGGCCGCTCCCGGCCAAAGGAGAGCCCATGGGCTGCACGGGTATGCTGTGATCTCTGCCAAACTTGTTTTCTCCCATTAGACAGTCAGAGCTGACCTCCAGAAATGCCAAGAGGTCTGTGGGGTTGTGGCCTGCTGCAGAAATGTCCCCTGTAGAACACATGTGGGGAGAAACTCTCACTGCAGATCCCAAAGCGCTCCACGAGACAAAGGGAACAGGGGCAGGATGGCACAGAGCTGTCAGAGCAACGTGTCCTTAAAATGCCATTTGTGGGTGAAATAGGTTTGTCTGTTTATTAACCAGCACACCTGGCCCTTTTATTACAGCAGCACAAAGAGGGCTCTTTATTAACTGTTGGAATGAAAATGGGATGAAATATCAACAGAGGGCTGTGTACACGAAAACAGTCACTGCTCTCAGGTTAGGGTGTGCATTCGGTGCTCTCAGCTGATGCTGGGCATGGGTTTGGGCTCCTCACGAGTTTCAGCTGAATTGAAAGGATAGCAGATGTTCAACTTGTTGCTCCTCTCACCCCAGTTTGACATTAGCATGGTTTCACCAGCAGAATTCCTTAGTTTACAAGGGCGGGAGAGAAGGGGACCAGCCCCACGGCTGGCAGAGCGGTGTGCTGCAATCTCCTCTAGGACTCTTCCTCCCCCAGCCCCATAGCCCTGAGCGTGGTGATGCTTACAGATGGGCTCATGCATCGCAGGGCCTTCTGCAGCCCAGGTTTGGGGGCCCCCAAATCCTTCTGAGGGTCTGAAGGACGGAGGCTGAACCCAGCTGAGACAACGAGTGGTTGAACGTTGCATTTCCCCTCCAGCTGAAAGTCAGCACATTGCATAGGGAATTACATCTTCCTCTGGGACTTCAAAGGAGAATCCTTAAAAGGGTTTCCAAGAGAAGGAAATATAGGAAAAAAATGTTTTGAAATAAGCAAAATGCATCATTTTAATTATCTGATAAATGATACTGGAATTGAAACAGAGTGTTAGCCATGTCTATGGATGGTTCCTCCCATCTTAGCTGACTGTCAGCCAAATCAGTGAATACTGAAGTCCTATGGAACTTGGGAATTGGAAACAAATGCCCAAAGCCATGCATTTTCATAGGCACTGAGGGCCTTCCGGCAAGCTTGGGTGTCCAGACCTGGGGCCTCCAGCACAGGAAGGACGTGGAGCTGTTAGTGTGGGTCCAGAGGAGGGATGCTAAGATGGCCAGAGGGCTGCAGCACATCTCCTGTGAGGAAAGGCTGAGGGAACTGGGCTTGTTTGGCTTGGAGAAGAGAAGGCTGTGGGGAGACCTCATTGTGGCCTTCCAGTACTTGAAGGGAGCATATAAACAGGAGGGGGAACGGCTGTCTACAAGGGTGGATAGTGATAGGACAAGGGGGAATGGTTTTAAACTGAGACGGGGAGGTTTAGGTTGGATATGAGGAGGCAGTTTTTCCCCCAGAGGGTGGTGACGCACTGAACAGGTTGCCCAAGGAGGCTGTGGATGCCCCATCCCTGCAGGCATTCAAGGCCAGGCTGGATGTGGCTCTGGGCAGCCTGGTCTGCTGGTTGGTGACCCTGCACATAGCAGGGGGTTGGAACTGGATGAGCATTGTGGGCCTTTTCAACCCAGGCCATTCTGTGATTCTGTGATTCTATGATCCCTGGTGTCCAAAATTGGACCACAGGGGCTCAAGATGCTTTGGCTCCCTTGCCGGGCTCTGGGATGCCCTGGGACCCTCCATATGGGATTCCCTGAGGGCAGCAATGTTGGTGAGCAGGGCTCCCAAGCAGCAATTGGGCCAGTGGGCTTTTGTGATGAAATAACACTTCTCATTAAAAAAAACCTAACTCCCATGAAGAAGATCCACAAGTGTTCAACCCTGACTTTTCTCCTTGTCCCATCTGCACGCAGTGATGACTGAGAGCAAACTTTCTACCTTTGCCTGGGTCAGTCGTATACTTCCTACAATTATTGTTTGTCGGGTACACTTCCTGTTACGAAAGAGAAGCTGGCAAGATAAGTTCCTTGTGACTGGTCTGCACTTGAAAGCATTGGCCCTACCCTAACCCCAGCAAGGAATGCAGAGAGAGGTGTGCTGTCACCCACAGACCACGGCGCTCCTCTGCCCCTAGCAAAGATGTGCTTTCCAAGCAGGGGGAGCAGTGTGGGATCATCGGTTACTCTCATCCAGCAGCAAAAAGAGAGGTGCCATGGGGCAACGTGGATCTGTGTGCGTGGCCACAGTGTGCCCATGGCCCAAAGTCCAGCTCAGGAGGGAGAGGTGCCTTTCTCTGCTGCTTTCTGGGGAGAGCAGCTTTTGCTTTCTCCTTCTGGTTCCAAGCTCTGAAGTTGGCTCTGAAGCTCCCCACAAAGCACAGAGCAGCTTCCACGTTGCTTCTGCTTGGGACCACACTTTGATCTCACTCACAACACCGTCACATCCAGCAAGTGTGAGTGTGCACCCGCATGGGGCTGCATGTAGGATGCTGCCTGTCCGGTTCAGACTACAAAGGATGTTTGTAGGGTGTCTCTGAAGGGCCTCAGATGAGCAAACTGTTTGCCTTATCTCGGGCAAGCAGGTGATAATTTCTGATAAACAGACATGATAGAAGCAGGAAGGAAAACCTGAGGCATGGCCGTCCACCAGCCTTGATTCATTGAGCAAGAAAATAAATCTCGTGGCTGGAAGAGCCAGGGAAGCCTTTCATCCAGCCTGTTCATCTTAAAGGGAAGTGGTTCCAAGAATGCTGTTATTTATTCACTGTTAAATGAAACCTTTGCCAAGTGCTGCAGAGGACAGGTTTAGCTTTGCTGGAGTTGGCTGGCAATAGCACGTCTGTCAGCCGGTGTGTTAGAACTACTAGAGAAACCCTGACAGATTTGTACCAACCTCAGCATTTGCCCAGGCAACTCCACCAACCTCCAGCACCCTCCCTGCCAGGGGAAAGTGAGGCACTGAGCTACCTGCAGCACTCAGCCTTTGGGGAACACAGCTCTCCTGAAGAGCCCAACCCCTTCACCATGCTTCCCAGGCCTTCTCCCCAGTGCTATGGGTAATTTGGAGGGGCAAAAAGCCCCAGCACAGCCATGCAGCCCCACTGCCCCACAGCTGCCCTGCTGCCCCACGGGTGCCCCGCTGCAGGGCGTCGCACTGCCCGCACCCCCTGCCCACCCTGGTGAGCCACAGAGGGCCTGGGGCTGTGTGCTGGGCTGCTGTGCAGCCTGTGGGCTGGGACAGGCAGGGTGGGATGGAGCTGGCTGAGCACTCGGGGTGCCACAGGGCAGGGGATGGGGGGAGGACATGGGCAGGGCAGGGAGGAGAGATGAGTTCTGTTCGCACACTCACGTGTCATGCACAGGAGATGGGAAAAGTCTGGCGAGCACACAGCCAATGGACTTCCCTGCTTGAAAGGCATAGCAGAAAATCCACATCCCCTCCCATTGAATATTTTATTTAGAGAGGAGTTCTACTCAGCCCTGACAATGAGTCCGTGCTTTACACAGACAAGCAGAGAACCTTTACACAGACAAGCGGAGACAAGCGAGAGCCTTGCACACCCATCTCTAACGCGAGGTCGGGAGCAGCACCCAGTTAGCTTCTTACGAGGTGAAGGACAAATCCATCTCAGTCACATAATTCCTCCCTTGTGGGGCCGTGCCTTTCAAACTCAGCTTCAGCAGATGACAGAATGCCCCCCGGGCCCCCACAGGACGGCTTCCTGCTGGGAGTGGGGCTTTCTCCGAGCAGCCCCTCTGCTCCCCACCTGCCTTTTGCTGCTGCTGTGGGTCCGTGAGCCCCGCGGGCACCGAGGGGCAGAGCGGGTGCCCGTGTTTGTCAGCAGCACAGCTGTGCCGTGGGCTCAGGCCGAGAGGTTCTGCTGTGTTTTGCAGGCGAGGCAGCTCTGTGTGTCAGTGCTGCCGTTCCCATTGCACTCACAAGGGTGATCTCCTGTGGCTTTTATGCTTTCGGTGCCCTCTTTTCTTTCCCTTGTGTTTTAATAGGCAAATATAAGAAGAATGAGAGTCGTTTTCTTAGTTATGTGCCTTAACTACGTTGTATGCTTTATATGTGGCCCAAGGCAGTTCCTCTCTGCTCCGCGTGGCCCAGGCAGGCAGCCCAAAGGTTGGGCACTGGAGCTGCTCCATCAGCAGTGAATGGGATTTAACAGGCAGTGGCTGTGGGTGTGCTGGGATGTGGGGGGCTGTTCAGAGCCCACCCATTCCCAGCGCCCCCGGCCACAAACCTGGCATACGGAAACCAAGCGGGGCACTGCTTGTCCCGCGTGTTGGCAGAGGATAAATCGCTTGATTTAACAGATAGCGTCTTCTCAAAGGACGAAAATGAGAACAGGAAGATAATAAGTAACACAGGATGCCCAATCATCTCCCACCGCCTGATCAGGACTGGGGGCCGGCCTCATCTCGGGGGCCCCAGGGAGGCAACTGCTGCATCAAACGCTGCTGAGGTGAGAAGCGGCATCCGTGGCTGCAGTGCTGTGTGGAGGGCCCACGGCACAACCAGCTGTGCTGGAGGGAAGCACAGGCCCAGGGCAGCCAAAGTCTGTAGGACTTTCCTCTAGAGAGCCCTGGGAGCAGCTCCTGTCAGCTCTCCATCAGTGAGGGCTGATTCTGCCTTCTCTGCTGCCCAGCTGGCTGCTGGAGGTGGACTTGGGACAGCGTGTTGGTTCCAACCCGCTTACAGCAACCCGTGGTATTGGCGGGTGATTCAGGGCCAAAGAAATGTCCAGCACCCAGTCAGCTGCCTGTTCTCCGAACTGAACACATTAAATCAGGCCTTAATTGAATTCCTCTCTGTTGAGGCAAACTGGAGCTCAAGCACTGGGATTTCCTTTGATTGTTCCCACCGGTGACGCTTTCATCCAGTTTCACTCTTGCGTCTGGCACTGCTTAATGACTTCATGTAGACCTGAATGCAAATTGGCTTAATGAGCCGGGGCTGCTCTCAGCTGGGCTGAGGGGAAGGCAGCAGCCATTTAACGCCACACGGCAGCACGCCCAGGCTCTGGTGTCCAAGGTGGCACAGCACCTCACACAGCATCAGGTTGCTCCTTCTGCTGTTCTACAGGTCTTGCTTTGCAAATCGCACAAACTTTGGGGTAAGGAGCCCCATAACCAGGAAGGCTCAGCTCAGAGGGAGCTCTGCTGAGCAATCCCAGCCAATGCACGTGGTCATATGGACCATGGATGGCTATGAGCAAACAGGTGTCCCCGGCAGCCCTCACACCAGTGCAGGGCTCCATCTGCACTGGTAACTCAGTGGGGAACAGACATGGGCCTAAATAACGGGTATGTTTAGCTTTGGAGAACCAGAAACTTTCCCAGAGTGGGAAGATCTCAGTGTGGCTGTGGTCAACCACTGCCTTCCAGGACAACACCCAGGCAGAGCTACAGTCTTGTTGTAGTCTTACAGTCTGTTCCTCCTGTGCAGCCCAGCTGGTTGGAAGGGTTTGCTTGTGTGCACTCCTTCCAGTGCTTGAAGGGAGCGTATAAACAGGAGGGGAATGGCTGTTTATGAGGGTGGATAGTGATAGGACAAGGGGGAATGGTTTTAAATTGAGACGGGGGGGGGTTTAGGTTGGATATGAGGAGGAAGTTTTTCCCCCAGAGGGTGGTGACGCACTGAACAGGTTGCCCAAGGAGGCTGTGGATGCCCCATTCCTGCAGGCATTCAAGGCCAGGCTGGATGTGGCTCTGGGCAGCCTGGGCTGCTGGGTGGCGACCCTGCACATAGCAGGGGGTTGGAGCTGGATGAGCACTGTGGGCCTTTGCAACCCAGGACATTCTGTGATTCTGTGTCTCAGATATAAAACACCCGATCTGTTGTAGGACCAGATGTGGCTCAAGCAGTCCGTAAGTGACATCTGCTGTTGGCAGGGGTAGCTCTGGGTTCTGCCAACTAAAACAAAGGCATTGCAGCAAAGAGAGCTGCAAAGAGAGAGGACTTCTGGGAGTCCCAGATACTGCAGGAGGGTCTCAGCAAAGAGCAGCCCTCCCAAACAAAGGATCAGCTGTGGTGCATGGGCTGGAGCAATCACTCCAATCAAAGGAAGAGGGACAGCCCTCGGCTGTGTCATCTCCATTGTGGCCCCTGTGCTGATATACAAACCACCAGGACTGGGTGTGCTCAGGGCCCCAGCACCAGAGAGTTGTAGGATCCTAGAATGGTTTGGGCTGGAAGAGACCTTAGAGACCATCTGGTTCCAGCTCCCTGCCACAGGCAGGCACGCTGCCAATGGGTCAGGTTGCCCAAAGCCCATCCAGCCTGGCCTCAAACACTTTTAGGGATGGGGCATCCACAGATTCTTTGGGCAGCTTGTGGCAGTGCCTCACCATTCTCATAGAGAAGAATTTCCTCCTAATGTTGTATCTAAATCGCCCCCCTCTTTTAGTTTAAAGCCTTTACCCCTTGTGCTATCGCTGTCACTGACAAAGAACCCCTCTCAGATTTCCTACAGGCCCATTTAGGTACAGAAAGGCTGAAATAAAGTCCTCCTGGAGCCTTCTCCAGGCTGAACACCCCCAGCTCCCTCAGCATTTCTCCATAGGGAGGTGCTCCAGCCCTCCCACATCCTCCTGGCCCTCCTCTGGCCCCGCTCCCACAGCCCCACATCCCCCCCGTGCTGGGGGCCCCAGGCCTGGACGCAGCACTGCAGATGGGGCCTCATGGGGGCAGAGCAGAGGGGCAGTCCCTTCCCTTGCCTGTGGGTACCCTTGGTCACCTGCCTCCCACGTGGGGAGGTTGTTTCAGACCAGAGCTTGGCCCCAGCAGAAGCCTTGCACAGCAAGGAGCCCTCCTTCTCCATGGTACAGCTCCCCCATTTCACCACAGGCCACAGAGAAATCTTGTGCCCTTCATCCCACCTCTAACTGGGGACAAGAGGTAACTTCTTCCTCCATAATACGACTGAGGACTGTATCTGCTCAGGTCTGTGTGCTCCCTACCTGGGAACAGCCTGCCACCCAGTGCTGAGTGCTGAGGACTGCCGGTGGATTTGCTGTTGCCATTCGAAGTGCCCCTGGCTTTACTCTGTGCTGTTCCAGATTGCTAAAGCCCAGGGCTGAAGAAGACCTCAGAAACTCAGCTCTGTGTGGGGGAATCGGGCATAAAGTGTCCATGAGAAAGAAAAGATGTTTATAGAGTGGGAGATTCTTTCCACATTATTTCTTCATGGCCTCAAGTTGTGCCAGGGTAAGAGTAGGTTGGATATGAGGAAACACTTCTGTACAGAAAGGGCTGTTAAGCACTGGGATGGGCTGCCCAGGGAGGTGGTGGAGTCACCATCCCTGCATGTGTTTAACAACCGTTTGGATGTGGTGCTCAGGGCCATGACTGAGCGGAGGGCTGTTAGAGTTAGGGGAGGATGGCTGCGTTGGGGTTGGACTGGATGATCTTGAAGGTCTTTTCCATCCTGAGCAATTCCATGATTCTATGGTTCATTTTCCCATGTGCTCCTTAAGAGCGTGACAAATTCTGCTCATCTATTCCACCAGTGGTTAATGAACCCACGGAGACACGTGCCGTCCTATGGCTGAGCTCTGCTGTAGTTTTCCGCAGAGGCTCTCTTCTATTTCTCCTCTGTCTTTCACCCTTTTATTTTCCCACCATCAGACTTTCCCCTCCTCTTACTGATTTCTCCTTCCCCATCCTCACTGGCAGAGCTGTGAGGTACCACGCATCCCATGTGAGCCCATGTGAGCAGTGCACACATGAAGGCACTGTGTAAAGCACTCAGGAATCACGGAATCACAGAATCACCAAGGCTGGAAAGGAGCCCCGAGGTCATCCGGTCCAACTGTGCTCCCACCATCAGCATTTCCCACTAAACCACGTCCCTCAGTGCCTCATCCACAAGGTTCTGGAACACCCCCAGGCCTGGTGACCCCACCACCTCCCAGGGCAGCCCATTCCAGCCCCTGGCTGCTCTCTGGGAGAAGATTTTCCTAACATCCAACCTGAATCTCCCCTGGCACAACTGGAGGCTTGATGTCGTTCCCCACCAAAATGCATTCACCTCCCCCCCACTACCACTATGTCTTTACCCTATGGCAGAGCACAGCATTAAGTTATTCAGTAATGAATCACCTACAGGAGTGAGGAACTGCTTTGTTCCTTGGCACTGCACAGCCACGGTGGTGGCCCTGCACAAAGGCTGAGCTCCCGGCCCAGAGCAGTGCAACCTGTGGGCCCTGTACTGGTTGGCAGAGTGAGACCTCAGCAGACTCAAGGATGGGAAATCAAATCAGCTCCACAGAGAAGCTGAAGGCCAGCGAGCCCTACCACTAGCATATCCAACCTAAACCTCCCCTGTCTCAGTTTAAAACCATTCCCCTTTGTCCTATCCTTTGTTACATGCCAGGGACCTGGGACCAAGCGCCAGCAGAAAGGCACGGGGGAATAAAATCAGACGTCACCAGACCCAGCACGCAGCAAGTCCCATCCCACATAGTCAGGGCCCATTTTCCTGCAGTATTCTGCACCAAGGAAAAATTGACTGCTTTTCTCTGCTTCTTGTTCTGGGCAGTGACTGCAGCTGATGGGGAGAAGCAATGTCAGCATTTAGAAATGCCTTGTCTGGTTCTGCCTCTGTGTGTACTTGTGGAATGCACCACACAGGGCAGTGATGGGGGGGTGGGACTGGGAAACGGGGGAATAGAAACTCTGTAGAATGAACCAGGAGGTCTCACACAGCACCACTGAGGCAAAGTGCTTCCCTCCCTGCCAAGGTTTCTTCACGATGAACTGTAGAAAACAAAGGGATCCACCACTGAGTTGTTTCAGAGGGGCAGGAATGCTGCCCAAGCCCAAGCAGTGGGTAGTGGCTCTCTGGGCAGCCCATTCCAGTGCCTGACCACCCTTTCAGACAAGTAGTATTTCCAGCATGAACCTCTCCTGGCACAGCTTGAAGCCATTCCCTCTAGTCCTATCACTGTCACACAAGAGAAGCAGCTGACCCCCAGCTCACTACAGCCTCCCTTCAGGTAGTTATAGAGAGCAATGAGGTCTCCCCTGAGCCTCCTCTTCTCTAGACTGAACAATCCCAGCTCCTTCAGCCGCTCTCCATAAGGTCTGTGCTCCAGACCCCTCACCAGCTTTGTTGCCCTCCTCTGGACACGCTCCAGGGCCTCGATGTCTTTCTTACAGTGAGGAGCCCAAAACTGGACACAGTACTCGAGGTGCGGCCTCACCAGTGCTGAGTACAGGGGGATAATTACTTCCCTGTTCCTGCTGGCCACACTATTTCTGATACAAGCCAGGATGCCATTGGCCTTCTTGGCCACCTGGGCACACTGCTGGCTCATATTCAGTCTGGCATCAATCAACACCCCCAGGTCCATTTCCTCTACACAGTCTTCCAGCCACTCTGCCCCAAGCCTGTAGCGTTGCCTGGAGTTATTGTGGCCAAAGTGCAGGACCCGGCATTTGGTCTTGTTGAATCCCATCCCATTGGCTTCAGCCCAGCTATCCAACCTATGCAGATCCCTCTGTAAGGCCTCGCTACCCTCAGGCAGATCAACACTTCCAGCCAGCTTGGTGTCATCTGCAAACTTACTGAGGGTGCACTCAATGCCCTCATCCAGGTCGTCAGTAAAGATAATAAACAGGACAGGCCCCAGCACCGACCCCTGGGGAACACCACTCGTGACCGGTCACCAGCTGGATTTAACTCCATTCACCACCACTCTCTGGGCCCGGCCCTCCAGCCAGTTCCTTACCCAGCCAAGAGTGTATCTGTCCAAGCCACAGACTGAAAGCTTCTGCAGGAGAATACTGTGGGAGACAGCGTCAAAGGCTTTGCTGAAATCTAGGTAGACCACATCAACAGCCTTCCCCTCATCCACCAGATGGGTCACTAGATCATAGAAGGAGGTCAGGTTGGTCAAGCAGGACCTGCCCTCTGCTGACGGAGCCCAGAATACCATTTGCTTTCCAGGTTGCAAGAGCACACTGCTGCCTCACGGTCAGCTTTTCATCCACAACGATGTCAGAAACTGAAAGTGGTTCAACTGCTCACATTTAAATATTCACTGCTCTAAATCTAAGGAACTTGTTTCCAAATAGGATTGAATTATGAGTCTCAAAGAGATTTGCAGCCTAAAGCCACATTTGCAGGGAGCCGAATGGAGGCTTTAACGCTATTAACTTCTGCAGTTGGGAAATTCCTCCCTACGTGGCATCTTCAACGAACGCTCGGTGGCATTGCCTGTGCCCACCAAACACCATGATTCCATGGTGTAGAGGGAGATGGTGGTCAGATGCCGCTGGCTCAGTGATGGAGGTTACACACAGCAGCAGATTGCACTCTGGCCATTCCCTTCTCTGCTGGTGGAAGCACAGAGACCACAAGCACTTGCAGGCAGCTGGTGGGAATCAAAGAATCATAGAATGGCCTGGGTTGCAAAGGACCACAATGCTCATCCAGTTCCCACCCCCTGCTATGTGCAGGGTCGCCTCCCTTCCCACCCTCTGGGTGAAAACTTCCTCCTCATATCCAACCTAAACCTCCCCTGTCTCAGTTTAAGACCATTCCCCCTTGTCCTATCACTGTCCACCCTCGTAAACAGCCGTTCCCCTCCTGTTTATACACTCCCTTCAAGAAGATGCAGAAGCTCCTTGCCTTCCAGCACAAGCCCACACAGCTCATTGCAGGGCTGCACCTCCCTGCCATAGCAGAGCAGTTCCCCATGGCCTCTTGCTGTGACCTCCATTCTCCAGGAGCAGCTCTGAGCCCTGCAGAGCAGCCCAGCACACACATCTGACAGCCTTGCCCAAGAAGTGCTAACGGTGCAGCACTTCCTTGAGCCTCAGCTCTATAATTAGCAGTGCTGTGTCAGCGTGCGTTAACGCCGCAGCGCTAATTGTGCAACTTGTTTTCCAGGAGCTGCACAGAGGGGTCATTTCGGGTGACTCTGACAGCATTCAGGGTCCCCTCAGCCACTCCAATAGGGCTTCCTTCACAGCCCCATGGCTGGAAGGTTCCCTGGGGTGCAGCTGCTGAGTGGGGCGGGCAGAACAGACTGAGCATAACGGAGATTAATGCACCTTGTTGTCTTTTGCTCTCACTGCTTCACTCTAGCTAAAGACACCTTCCCTCCACCCAAACCTCATCAGCCCAGCACCTTGCTATTTACTGCCCCAAGGTACAGCTGAGGGGCACAGCTACCCGACCATCACCCCCGCTGTCACTGCAGGAGGGAGAAGATCATTACATGTGTGTTAGATTGGCATCCCTATTGTAGGATCACAGAATTCCAAGGCCTGACCTCCAGAAGCCTGCATGCAGCTTTATCCCCGGCAGCAAATCCTGACTCAGCCTGTTACATAAACTACTGATCACGGCACTGGGAGCCCTAGGAAAGAAAGGCAGGATTGGTGCCATCAGTCCCTGCAGGCCTTTCTGCTGCCACTGCCTCTCCCCAGAAGGGTTTGGATGGGGCAGCCCTACTGGGGGCCCGGAGCTGCACCTTCCTCCTGCCAGGGGTGGCTGGGAGCGAGGCGGGGGGCCCCAGAGCACTCCTTGGGGATGGGTCATTGCCGGCTCAGCAGCTGGGCTAATGAGCACGTTAATGAATGGAACCCAAGTGCAGGAGCAGCACTTGCTGGAGCTCAGCACTTGGGTGCCCACTGCTCACCCGCAGGCACTCTGGGGCGGCTGGCTGCTCTGCTGCACTCCAGTGGGTCAAGTCTTCACCTGAACGTCACCCTCCTGGCCCTCCTGGGCACCCTGGGGCTGTGGCCACGGCCCAGCTGGGCATGGGGATGGGCCACAGCCAGAGCTCCAGCACTGTGCCTCGGACCACTCTGTCACCAACTGCCACGTGGAGAACCCTTCCTTGAGATGTTCAGTGATACATGAGCTTGGTTCTCAGCTTGAAAAATGAGAAAGGTAATATTCTGCCTTTCTTGGGGATGGTTGCCCAGGGCAGATGTGGGATTTCCATTGCTGGAGCAACGTTCTGAGAGGGATGGTTGTGCCATCCAAGCCATGGTGTGAAAGCTCTGCTTCAGAAACCGCCTGCCATAAACACCTCTTAGACACAGCTGCTCATCTCCTCCTCAGTCTCCTCACTGCCTACCTGCACACTGCTTTTATTTCACATGGCACAAACCTCGCATGCCCACGCTCTGCAGAAGACACACAGCCCTGTGAGCCTGGAGGAGCTGGGCAGATCCTGGCTCTGGGTTACACTTATTGCACTGCTGTGTTTCCAGAAAAACACATTCTGTGTTTTTTAGCAGAGCACTCTGAATGGCACAGGGAAAGCAAAGAGAGAACCACATGGTTCATAGGGATTGGGAAGGGCTGTGGGGGTTCCCAACACAGCAGTGCCAGCTCTGGGGCAGGTGGGGCTGCTCAGGGCTTTGTGTGGTCATGTCTCAAACTCCCGCAGGAATGGAGATGGCCCCATCACTCTGAGCAACCTCTGCACTCAGCAAGAAAACATTCTTCCTTATACCCAGCAGGGACTCCTCCTGGTCTAACTCACAGCCTCCTACAGCTTCCAAGTCCTAAAGGCCAAGTGCAACCCCTCCCCGACCCAGTACTGAAGAGGAAAGGAAGGAAGCAAGAGAACATGGTGGATTTTTACAGCACCACTGAAGTCCTGTGGCTTGGACACAAGGCATTCTGAGGTTACTGATGAGGAGAGCTGCAGAACGATGATGTTTCCAAAGGGAATTTTCCCCTCCTGGAATTGAAACCAGGTCTGTGGCTGCATGGAGGTGGAAGGCTTCCAGAGGAGAACAAGAGGCAGGCTGGCTCCTGTCGAGCCATACCCTCGGGCTAAGGAGGACCTAAATGTACATCTCCTCTTCCTCTGGTGTGATCTAACAACCTGCTTAGAGGGCGAACATTTGGGCAGCAGTTGTGCCTGGCTCAGCGCATAGTTGGCAGTGCTGCTCACAACCAGGGGCTCCTGCCTCTGCAGGGCAGTTCTGGGGTCCCCCAAAGCAGAGGGGAGACAGAGACCACAAGCTGTGTGACCACTCTGCTCCCTGAGGGTGGGAGGATCGCTCAGTGTCCCAGCATCACAGCTTTCATTGTAAGTGACCGTAGTTAGAAGAACAACAAAACCACGTTAGGTATGTTTGGCTGCCTCACACTTTTCTAGTTTGGAGAAGATTTGGGATGAGGACTGATTAAATGTTTTTATCCACGTTATGTGAAAATGGTCCCAGCAAATCTGCTGGATGGAGAAGGACCCAAATTTAGGATCGCTGCAGAGGACATTTTTGCAGGGCAGGAACACGGGAAGGAATCAGCCTGGGTTGGTTTCACCTTCAGATGCCTCCTGGGATGCACCAGCCTGGCTCCTGTGCTGCAGTTCCCTCCAGCTGCCAATTTCTGCAGTGCTGTATGACAAACATATCATCAACCAAGAGGTAAAGATGTCTCCATGCAGCCCGCTGGAACCCACATCCAGCATCCCTGAGCAGGAGCCAACACGAGGACACAGTTGCTGGTGGTACCACTTGGGTGTAGGGACATCAGCAGTGGGCATCACCAGCACCCACATGTGGGGCAGCAGAAGGTACCTCTGGGTCATGCTGAGCAACAGGGATGGCTCAACTGCCCACGTGTTTGGTGAATACGTGCGGAGAATTTCAAATCACAACATATATTCAGTGAATACAGAGGGGATATTTCAGCTTCTCAGACTCAGTGTCAGCCTGGTGCTCCTGGAGACCCGCTGAGTCCCTGACCATGGTGCTGGGCACTGCCCTGGGTGGCCCTGCTGTAGCACAAGGGGACCACATGTCCCAGAGGTCCCTGCCCAGCTCAGCCATCAATCACAGAATACTAGAATGGCCTGGGTTGAAAAGGACCACAGTGACCATCTGGTTCCAACCCCCTGCTACGTGCAGGGTCACCAACCAGCAGCCCAGGCTGCCCAGAGCCACATCCAGCCTGGCCTTGAATGCCTGCAGGGATGGGGCATCCACAGCCTCCTTGGGCAACCTGTTCAGTGCGTCACCACCCTCTGGGTGAAGTTGTGCTGTGACTGTGGAAAAGAAAGACAACCATTTGTGCAAGCTCCAGAAACACCCCAAAGTCCCTGCCCCAGCTGCCGGCCAGCATCTCCCATTCCAGCAGGTCCCACTCATTTGGATGCTGCTGCCCTCATTTTGTTTTTTTTTCCCTTCTCCTGGATTGTATCAATTAAGTAAAGGCAGGAAGCTGGGAAGGCAAAATTGGCCTTCAGAAGGAAACCATAAACCTCTAAATACCGGCATGGTGAGCAGGAAGCCTCAGCCCAAAGGCTGCTCTGAGAAGCGAGCCGGGATGCTGCCACCACCAACCATCCTCGATGAATACATAGATGATGACTCCCTCATTTTCCTGTTCCAGTTGCCCTGGAAACTTCTCCCTTGTGCTATTCATGGGAACAAAGTACATTAGGAAAGATCCCTGTGCAGAGGGCTTCGTTACAGGCACAGCTCTGCCACAGGGAACACACCAGGGCCCCACCGGTGCCAGCTGTCCCCACATGCAGGAGGACAATGTATGGGTACACAAACACTGCCCATGGCTGAGCAAGCAGGGCAAAGCACGTTTCAGACCACATATTCACAGCTTGGCTTTGCTAACCCCTTGCTCTCAATAGCTTCACCCCTTCAGCTCACAGCAGGTCTGAGCGCTGCCCCCAGTGCCTCCAGCCATGCACAAGGACAAGAACAGCCCGAGGCGTTACGCCTGCAGGTCACAAAGCCACCCGTGCTCTACGTTCCCACCCATGGATTATGTTCTCAATGCAGAAGCACAGAGATGGGTGTGGGCAGCAGCCCCGTGGCTCCTCACACCTCCCACGCCCGAAGCACCAGGAAATAGCAGGGTGCAGCTGCTGCTCTCAGAACTTTCCCCCAAACACTCCCAGATACACCAAATATTTTTCATGCATACGTCTGTTTCTATATATATAGTACAGAAATGCTTATGCACGCAGCATAAGGCTGCTTGAAGGTCACAGCTCAGAGGGAGATAGGAGGGGATGGAGCCAGGATAAGACCAACGTCCCACTGTAAGCCCAGGAGGGAGCGATGCTGCAGGTGTGCACTGAGCTGAAGATGCCCAAATCCTCTCCTGGCCCACCACATGGCACCGGGTTGGGTTACATGGGACAGCGCTGCCCCCGGAGGGAGGCACAATGATTCCACCACGTACAGCCCACAGCTTTAGCACTTGGACCATCAGCAAAGGACAAAGCTCCATTTTCCAGCCAGACCAGGCACCCACTGTAGGAACCCACTGCGGATTATCTGCAGCAGGTGGTTTGTGCTTACATAAAGCTACCAGTGAGTACGTTAACGCACGCCTTTCCCTCTGCTTGGCTGCTCCTCCCTTGCCAATTCTTGCCCAAGGCAAATCAACAGCTCCAAACCGCTCCCAGCATGGAGATAAAACCCCTCACCATCAGGGTGACACTCAGCTCTGCCTCTGAAGCACTGCTTTTAGCAAGCAGGCATACGTTGGGCACACAGCCATGCTTACATTGCTTTGCATTGCACCAAACGTACCACAGCCACAGAGCCCACTGCCTCCTTCCCAGCCAGGGGCAATTATTAGGGCTGGAAAAGGCCTCTAAGATCACCCAGGCCAACCCACCTGCACTGACCATGTCCTCAGTGCTACATCTCCATGGTTCCTGAACACCTCCATCCCAGTGCTCTCAGCACTTTTGCTATCTTGTGCTGTTTCTGTAGGAGATCTTTCATCTATCCTTGTGTTCAGAGATGAATTCTGCACCTACGTACGCTCCCCTAACAGCAATTTTGATGCCAGACCGAAGGGAAGCACAGCAGAAAACACTGCAGCTAAATGTACAAAGTGACAGCATTATAAAGCAGAAGGTTGTGTCCCATTAAGCCTTCCATTTGTGCAGCAGAACAACAAGGGCTGTGTCATTTGGGAGCAGCAATGAGAAGGACATCACTAACACAACGGGGCAACAAGCGCACTCCTTCACGGTGAATCAGCACAGCAGCTGCAGGTTGGGGCTTCACAGCCTCAAGTGCTCACCCAGCCTTTTGGAAAGCAGATTGTACATTTGCAAAACAAATTGCAAAAACCCACGTGGGAAGGCTCAGCAGCCATCTGATCCATTCGCCGAGGTGGGACTGACAGGTGGTAGCATTCCCTGCTCCACAGCACGGTGACTGCATCTGCTGGCTGGGATGGGACTGCAGTGCTCCCGCAGCCCTGGGGTCCTCATGGCACTGCTCTCAGCTGAAAGCAATCGCATTTTGACCTCAAGGCTTAGCACAGCCCGAAGGAGAAGCTCTCCCAACACTGACCCCCAGTCTCTCTCTTCACCTCCCATCACAGCCAGCAGTCCCTGCTCCAAGTAGATAAAGACCCCCAGACCCCTTTCTGCAGGGCTGCTCTCCAGCCCCTCGCCCCCCCAGCAGTACATGCAGCCAGGGGTGCCCCTCCCCAGGTGCACTTCTTGTAAACCTCATGCAGTTGGTGTCTGCCCAGCTCTCTGATTTGTCTGGATCTCTTGCAAGGCTTCTCCACACTCTGAGTCAACGGCTCATCCCAATTCAGTATCACCAAACTTGCTCAAAACACCTTCCAGTCCTACATCCAAGTCATTTAGGGAAACATCAGCAGCCCTAAAACAGAGCCCTGCGGAATCCCCACTGACTGTAATCCTTCAGTGCCCCCAAGCAGGGTGTTAAGGAGGTTAACACTGAGTCAGGTCAAGTAACAAACACCTAGTATTTATTAATAAATTAGTACACTGGAAGGCAATTTCTCAGTCCATTCCCCTTTTCCCCACTCCCACCCCTTCCCCCAAGGCAGCACATGCCACCCTAATATCATTTTTTCAATGGGAGCATAGTACAGACTGATCATTACGGGAGCATAATAGTTGCAAGTATAATCAGACAGACTTCTTACGATGCAGCTTTTTTTTTTTTTAACTTTTATTTTTTTTCCCCTTCTTTTCTTTTTAATAAAAAGTGAAGTGTGATTTGAAGAGACTATCCAAGACCGGGCAGGGTCTTTGGAGAACCTAACCTATCGGCCACGTCTGTATAAAAAACAAGAGACACGAGTGTAAAAGCATAGCTTGGGAAGTCTTACGGCACACGGAGAGCAGAACCACCAGCGGGCTCCCCAGGTCCAGACCTGGTGCTGCCACGACCCGCTGTCCTCTTCGGGGCCAGGCAAGATGCTCCTCGCTTGGTTGTACTGCTGTGAAGGTTGGTGGAACCGAACCTCTTCTTTCCATTCATCTGCTTCTGCTTTAGCTTATAGGAGCACAATGCGTTGTCCGGGTGAAAACCATACAATAAATAATCGTGCTAGTAAAATCTCAGCAATGAGCATGAGCTATATGATAGTACATTAAAAAAAGTCAACCGGGGAGGAAGCTGAGGTGCGTTAAGGTAACCAGCAACAATTGGCTTTGTGTGTTTCACCATTTCCCACTCCCAGGCGGAAGGGAGGTAGCAGACGACGGTCATTCGGAGCAACAGCTTTGACAGAACTGAAACGGGCTACAGAGCACCCCCAGACTCAGCGCCTAAAGGTGACACCGCATTCGTGGTCTTTTAGTTCACTTACTGCATCTTAAAGTGCATCAGCTGATCTGATTGGAATGGGAACAAGAGAAAGACTCCGAAGGGGGCAGAGGGTGCAAAGACTTAACTGAGCAACAGAGTTAAGGTTGAGAGGTGCAATGCTCGCAAACCGCCCCCTCCAGAAAACAGGGACACCTCAAAGAAAATACTGGCCATGTATTCTACAGCAGACCTGCCTGCGCATTGTCGGTCATCTTAACGGGTGCCAAGCTAGTTCTAGCAGATATTCGCAGAGTGCGCGGTGACCAGTGCCTACAGTAAGTCAGGAAGGTGGCTATAGACAGAGTCCAGGAGGGTTTGGCTGGCTTCCTGGCTCTTGACTCCGGCGATCTCAAACAGCCTGTCCAGCTTGTCCTCCGCCTGCGGGATCTCCTCGATCACGTGGAGCTCCTCGGGGTTGAGGATGTGCAGCATGTCATCGAAGATGGGCTGCAGGTCACAAGGGTCCAAGCGCACCTGGCGCAAGACTGTGTCCTTCTTTTCTGTAGGAGGAAGGAGCAGGGGGTTAAAAGAGCCTCCTGGAAAGCCTCCACCTGGGTTCCTACAAGGAAACCTCATCGGAGACCTCAGCCCATCCCACTGCCTGCTCAGGAGAGGGACACACCATGAAGGGAAACAAGGGAAAGCAGCAGTACGTGTTGAGGAATGGGGACAGAGAAACCAGAGCTGCAGAAATGCTGTAGAGGCACCGAAGCTGGGATCCTGCTAGAGCAAATGCAGCAGTAATAACTGCTGAATGGCCAGTCCTGAAAGTTAAGGGGATGGTGGAAGGGGAGCCAAAAAGCTAAGTTCTGCTATTTTGAGTTGTTTTCATTGGGTCAGCTTCATTTCTGCACCACAGTAGAAATTAGTTAGGTCGCTTGAGCTCAGTGTTTCACCTTCACCAGAAGATAATGAAGATTAAATACAGCAAATTAAATGCAGGAAATTAAACCCCCTCATAAGGTAGGGGTGACTAATGGTGATTTACATCTCAAGATGCACGATGCAGCAGGTGGGACCAAGGGTGAAAGATGAAGACAAAAACTCCAAAATGGCATTTTTCTGCTTTCATCTCACACAATAACCCATCCCATGGACCAGAAGCCAGAGGGTCCCACAGACATCCAAGGATGATGCACTTCTGATAACACCTCGAAGAGTTAAAGCCCTTTAAAGGCGTTTTCCCTTGGAAGTCTCTCTAAGGATACTCCCGGTCTTGACTCAGTGTGTGATAAACATATCCTGGAAAGCTGGTTTTCCCCACTTATTTGCTTTCATCACATCACACCCTCAGTGCTCACTGGCCAGCTGTGTGTGTGCCGATGGCAGGGGCTGTGCCGTGGCCACACTCTGGGTACTGCTGCAGCTCTCCCGCTGCCCTCCCCACCCCTCCGGGCTGATTTTGGTACCTTTGGTAATAAAGGAGCCGGTCCGGCTGAGCGCAGAGGAGCCGCTGGAGGTGGAGTCACACCGCAGGAGGGGCTCCGACTCGTCCACAAAGAAGCATTTCTTCTCTGAAGGAGAGGGCTCCACGGTGAGGACGGCCGCATCGGGTGGTTTGGGGCTGGGGGTGGGCACCGGGCTGAGCGGGCTGGGGCTCACAGGCAGTGCCAGTTTGTCACCTTCCAGCTGCAAGGGGGGCGGAGGAAAAGTCAAGCGGTGAGGATGCTACGTGCTGAGCTTGTGCTCCAAACCACCTGCATCCCAAAGGGATTTCACAGCAGCTTTCAGCCCACCTCCAGAAGAAGCTAAGAGAGCCCACGCCTGTGAGAGCCCACTGTGTTCAGTGAGCTCCATGAGGGACCTGCTGACCCCAGAGGTGACTTGAGGCAGACATCAGTGCTAGCATTTGGCACACAGCACGTGGCACAGCACACAGGTGGGGCAGAGCAGCCTGTGTTCCCAGCAGGAGCAACCACAGCACTGGGGTGGCACATGCAGACAGCCTGCCCCCTTACTGTCACTTTAACTTGCTTCTCATTATCCTGCTCAGAGAAGGGGTTACTAAAGCCCAAAGCAGAGCTCTCAGAGGCTAAGCTCCCCAGGGAGGTTGTCCCTCACCCTAAAACTACTCCACAACTCTCATTCCCTAAAAACAAAGCACAGCCTGACTCCACGCTTTCAACTAAGAGCTGCTCCACCCCCCCCGGTGATGCCCCCAGACAATGTTCATTGACATGGTATTAATGCCAAAGCACTTCTGGTGGCCTCAGACTCTGATTTCTCACGCATCACTGGGATTTTGGTTGCTGGAACACAATGTTCCTGATTTACACCCCCCCCCCCCCTACCTCCCTCGCTGGGATGCTGAGCCACATTCCAAGTTAATAATTTGTTTGCCCTGTCTGGCCCTTGCACTCGTGAGCACCCCATTAATGTGTTATAGAGAAATCCATCCCACCCGACTCTGCTTAGTCAGGAAGGACAAGCAGGGCCTGAGGTTGACTACAACAGCATCTCAGCTCCTTCAGTTCTCCCTTATGCCCCCGAAGCAAACCAGGAGGCTGCATTTGGCTCCATGGCCACAAAAGCATGGAGAGCCATAAATGCCACTCTGGAAGCAGCATCACCTCAGTGGAGATGTGAACCCTCCAACTCCGCATTACTCCCTATCTTAATTCCTGTGCTTCAACAGCCAACACTTTGTGGCCCCTTGGTGTCTCAGCGTCCTCTTGGGGTGGCGGACCTGAAGCACAGTAATTCTGGTCTCTGTTCTCTGCAGACAGGAGAGGCTCAGAGCAGTATTCCCACATCCCTGGTCAGTGTTGTGCCCCTCTGCAGGTCACCAGGCTGCTCCGAGAACTGCAGACTATTCAACTTCAACCCAGACTCCACATCCTTGTTCTACTCCCATCCTCTCACGTGCAACCACCTTGCCCAGATTCATCTCACAGCCCTGTTTTCTCCTCCTGCAGGAGCACCTGGCCACTCCTGCCCTTACAAAGCAAGGTATAGCTGTGGACGAGAGGCAGGGAGCTGCAGAGCCACCTCCATGCAGGGGAGGCACAGCCCCAGTGGCATAGACATGGCTGTACCCACACACTCCCTGTCTGCATCGAGGAATTCACCACCCACATTCATGTCCACTGAGAGCCCGTTCACATCAAATTAACATTTCAGCCTGCTTGTGGAGGAATAAAAGGGTTGTGTTTCAGTGGGGCTTTTTTTTTTTTTCCCTCCTTACCCCCCATTGAAAATAAACAGGGAGGAATTGTTCTGGCTCAGCACATTATGCAATAGGCACGTTATAAATAAATGTCAGCTTTAATTTTTAATTAAAAGAATCAGCATTCTCCTCTCCAGCTCTCTCCCTGACACAGCGCATCGGTGAGCTGCAGCCATTACTGGGGAGAACACACTGCTCTGGCTGCTCTCCAAGCTGCAATATGCTCCTGTTTCCCCCTAAAAACAAACAGGCTCCAGAGGTTTGTTTCTCCCCTCTGCAATTCATTTAACACCCAGCTGGAAAGCCAAGTCCTGATCTCCGAAATGGAGCTGACCCTTCAGCACCCCCAAAACAGAGGGCATGGGGAAGCCGCCAACGCCAGCCTGCCTTCCCAGCAGAGGGGAAAGCACTTCCCAGAAGCGTGCGAGCTATTTGGAGTTTAATTAAACAGCTGCTAAAGCACGCTAGAAAAGCACCCGGGGTTATTTGTCTGTAGGCGTCCTCAGAGCTCGGAGCCTTCCAAATAGCTGAGCGCCTGTGAGCTTATTAGGCAAAGCAAACAGGATGCTCGGATGTGTTAATGTTTAAACCGCAGGAAGAAAGCAAGTGGGAATGAAGGTTTTGAAAGGGCAGGGAAAGTAAGAAGTTGCTCTGAGGTGAAGCCCGTGGAACAGGCATACAAACAACCATTCATAGCCCGTGAGTCATCAGCCTGAAACCAGCCCTGCAATCCCTATTTCAAGCGAAACCACGGCGGCCGTGCCCCTGTCCTGGCTGCAAAAAGAATGAAATCCCTCTGCAGTGCTTCTGCCCTTCCACAACAATCAAGTTTCTCACCTTTCCGTCATCATTTGAGCAGTCCTGTGTTTGCCACTGAGGCTGCATCTGCACCTGCACAGACAGAGAGAGCTGTTAGTCCTGGGAGGCGAAAGCCCACATGAGCAGCAGAGGGTTTGCTGCAGGGAGCCACGCGAGGCTCTGACACACCAGCAACCCCCTGCAACCAAGTGCAGCTCCATCCTGCTGGGATGCTCTGCTGGCTTTTGATCTTTTGTTAAGCACTGCACTGCAGCAAGAAGCTTGCCACAGCTAGGTGTATGCCTTTGTTTCACCGTACTGCAATACAAGATTAACTGGGATGAACTGCAGCCACGCTGCTCACATCAGGGAGGACTGGGCATAGGGGTTAAGAATCATATCATAGAATCACAGAATAGCCTGGGTTGAAAAGGCCCACAGTGCTCCTCCAGTTCCAACCCCCTGCTATGTGCAGGGTCACCAACCAGCAGCCCAGGCTGCCCAGAGCCACATCCAGCCTGACCTTGAATGCCTGCAGGGATGGGGCATCCACAGCCTCCTTGGGCAACCTGTTCAGTGCGTCACCACCCTCTGAACTAAAAAGAATAAAACAAAACGTCTCGGAGGTGACACTTCCCAGCAATCCCTCCCACTGCAACCAGCTGGTCATCAAAGCCACTGAGACAAAAAGAAAAGCGCCAGCTTGAGCACAGACAGATCTCAAACTGGGACTGAGTCAGTTCAAAGCAACCCTTGCAGGTCATTTATCAACCCGCTGAATCGATGTTCGGAAGAAATGCTGAGGAGGAGGGATGCGCTTGTTCTTGCTTGTTCCAGGCAACTTCTCATGATTGCCACTGCTAAGTGACAGCAGCCTCAGGAGATGAGTGTACTGAACCATGGGAGGACCAAGCCTCCAACGCTGCTGGAGCTGCTCCTGCCCAGCAAAGCCCCCAAAAGCTCCAGAGTTTGCTGTTGGGTCAGCCTGACTCTGGGCACAGAGCCTGCAGCAGCAGCTGGGGTCAGGTCGGGTTTTTCCTGCCCAATGCAAACACAGATGAAACAGACGCTATTTTTATAAAAGAAAACTCACACGGGCTGTGGTGGGAGGAGAAACCTCCGCAGAGGGACGTGGTGGGGTGAGCAGGTCGGGTGACTGTCTGTCATCCCGGATGGGGTAAATTTAGTGCTAAGGTCACCGATTCCCAGATTCCCAGCCGAAAGCTGACACAGGCAGACAAGAGCCCCGTGTCCAGGTTTGTTACAGCTCCATATGGAGCTCAGGGAGGGATGGGAGGAGAAAGGGTGGCATGCAGGAGCACTGTGCCGGTGGTGCTGTGGTGTGGGGGATGTTCTCCTTGTGGCACATAGGGAAGATCTGTCCAGATTAACAGCTCTGTGCTCTTCCAGCACTGGAGATTTTCCCATTAAGTGAGGCTGTCACGTCCCATCAGCTCCCTAGGGAGACAGGGTGGGATTACCAGTGACAGCAGGGGCGACTGGCTGGGTCACCAAAGGGGATGTGCCGAGACAGACAAACAGTCTCATGGAAAGCCCTTGCACCCACACTCACAGAACATCCTGAGTAGGAAAGAACCCCGAAGGATCCCTGGGCCCGGCCCCACACAGCACCCCCAGACCCCACTCTATGTCAGAGCAGTGTCGGTTCCTTGAGAACCAACCCATGGTTTAGTCCAGAAACCAGCAACACCCGGCCCAGATGCCACAGCAAACCCACCCTGCCCTACTCCTCCCCAGCTTCTGGCCACGCCATACCACAGCTCAGGGCCAAGTCATTGGCCCCAGCCCAGTTCTGCTGTGACAAAGAGGAAACAAAGCAAATCTGTGGGACCTGGAACCGCCCAAAGCTAGGGCTGGAAGCAAACACTGCTGTGCCAGCATCCTGGCCCTGAGGCTTTGACCTGCGAAAGGGGAAGGGAAGGCACCAAGCAGCACCGCAGCCACCTGAGCTGGGGCTTTCGTATCCTCGTCTCCCCCAGCAGCCCCCAAAACTGCATAGCGAAAAACTCCATATATCCCCAATACTGGGCTTTTCCTCTGCTATACCTGCTGATTCACAGGATTATCTGCAAGATGAAATTAGCCACAGACCTAAATCTCAGCGGGATCAGGGCTTCAGCCCTCCTCTCCGCTGTTAATTTAGTTCTTTCGCTGCTGAACATCTCAAGCAAGGCTGTGTGCTTCCCTCCAGCAGCTCCCCAGAATGCCTCAGCTGAGAAGAGAAAAGCTATAAACACAAAGATAAGGGCTCAGAGCAGAGCTCGCAGTAGCAAACACAGCACAGCTCATGGACGCTACTCAGGAGCTACCTGTAAATGCTCTTAGCCCCCTAAAAATCCCACTCTGCATCTGTGCCATGCGAAAATTTTCCCTTTTTACCCTCAAAACTGCACTTTGCTGGGACTTGCAGTGAATTCTCCTCCTTCCTCCCCTTGCCTTCCTTTTGCTGCTGCCATCGGCACCACTGATGCAGAGCGTGCCCTCACAGCCACCCGCCTGTCCCAGCGATCATCCTCCAAGGGGAGACATTTTGCAAAGCCTTCCACAAGAGCTGGAAGAAAAAACATTTGTTGTGAGCACTGAACAGGGGCTCAACGTGCCTCAAACATCTTCCCACAGCCGCCATGCTCTTCCTATTTTCTGGATCAGCAAATGCTGCAGAAACTTGCAAAGTGATTCAGAGGGCTAATCCAGTTTTAACCTAAATTCATGCAGCATGGTGTAAAATGAGCATAATCTTTTGTAGCTAAAAAAGCCGTCAAGCAATCAGCAGAGCTTTCCCAAAAGGAAAACCTTCCTGTCACATACCATAATGCTCCAGAGGTTTGTATTAATTTGCTTTTCCTGCGTTATCAGCGGTTGTAAATATTTATATGTCAGAGCCCCAGAGGCTACTGCGGGCATGGAGAACTGCTAGAGAGCAGCTCTGCCTCTGCAGATTGCACAGACTGGAACTGGAAGCTAGATAAAGGGCCTGGGACAATGATGTAATAGAAAACGGGATGGCAAAGGGCGGCTGGGTTCAGGGTATTGATTTGCTGCCCAAGAGCTGTGTTATTAGGTACCAGTTGGAGGTGGTGGTGTTTTCTTCTCATCCTTGCTCTGCTATGGCTGTTCTCCACAAGGAATGGGAACTTCCCATCATTTTCTCATACCAGCACACTCCCTGGTGCGTGCTGCTGGCGTCGACCCATTAGCTGCCATATGCGTTTATTTGCATTGCTTATTGCATTGCCCTTGCTCTCCTCCACAACACAACCCAACGAGCTCTTTTTATGTCTGTGCTTTTGGCAGGACTGCTTTGGCACGGCTCATTGCCGGAGGGATGCAATGCAGCACTGACTTCTGCCACAGCTCCTTCAGATCAAACCAGTTGGGTGCAGAGAGAAACCGCCTCGACCTGGGCTGCATTTGGACAGACAAGAGCCAAACAGATTAGCGCTAATTAAAGGCTTTCAAACCAGAGCAATTAAAACCAAACCCAAACAAAACCTCAACATCTGCTGCTGGTGTTTAGCAATAAGCTGCCCCGGTTGGGACCGCCACAATGCAGCTCAGTTGTAGGCGTGAGGCCGCAGGGCTTTGGGCTCCCTTGCACAACATGTTTCCCATGGCTTTCTGCCTCCCTCCTGTGTCTCACAGCAATGGAACAGCCCCAAGGGCCTTCAACACCCAAACTACAAAATGTGACTGAAGGAAACAGGCTACAGCAGGCAAAACCTTGCAGGATCTGAGCCCCGAGGTGCTCCAGCATCCCACACCCTGCTGCTGTGCAACCACCAGTGGTGCCTTTGGGAACAGACACGTGGATGGTGGATCATTATAGACTCATACAGAGAAGTCCCAGCAGATGGGCAGGGGAGGAGAATGTGCTGGCCTAGGCGAATTTATCTTAAAAAGCAGAAAAAAAACCCCACTTTCTGTATAGGCACAGCAGGCAAAGAAGAGAATGTGCTTGTTTTCCTCTCAGAAAGAAGCTGAAGGTCTTCTGTCTACTGAGATTACACAGAGCTCTTGGAGCGGGTCCAGAGGAGGGCCACTAAGATGGCCAGAGGGCTGGAGCACCTCTCCTGTGAGGAAAGGCTGAGGGAACTGTGCTTGTTCAGCACTGAGAAGAGAAGGCTCCAGGGACACTTCATTGTGGCCTTCCATTATTTGAAGGGAGCGTATAAACAGGAGGGGGTACAGCTTTTTACATGGGTGGATAGTGATAGGACAAGGGGGAATGGTTTTAACCTGAGACAGGGGAGGTTTAGGTTGGATATGAGGAGGAAGTTCTTCCCCCAGAGGGTGGTGATGCACTGAACAGGTTGCCCAAGGAGGCTGTGGATGCCCCATCCCTGCAGGCATTCAAGGCCAGGCTGGATGTGGCCCTGGGCAGCCTGGTCTGCTGGTTGGTGACCCTGCACATAGCAGGGGGTTGGAACTGGAGGAGCACTGTGGGCCTTTTCAACCCAGGCCATTCTGTGATTCCACGATGAGATTCTTAAAAAAAAAAAAAAAAAAAAAAAGGAAACTGAGTACTAGAGGTATCTCAAATCCTAACAGACAGAAAGCTGCTCACCAGCACATTCCCAAGGGGCTCTGCAGCATCTCCCACATGGTTCTTTGCCATCCCCACCTGCAGTCACTGCAGCCATTCAGTAAGGTTTCCCCCTGGGAGGCAGACTGTTTTTTCAGCCCAACTCTTTAATCATAGAATCATTAAGGTTGGAAAAGACCACCAAGATCATCTGTTTCAACTGTCAACCCATTAGCACTCTGCCCACTAAACCAGGTACCTTCCTGAACAGCCACAAGGTTCAGAAATCCCAAATACAAGTATCCACAAGATTTGGGTTTGCTTATTCCCCTGAAACATCAGCTCATGGGGTTTTCAGAAGGCACGTGTCTAAGCAAGTTCCTGAACCATCAGAAGTCTCAGCAGGTTACCTTATAAACCCAGTTGCCAAAGTTGCCACCCTCATTTTTCCACTGTTTGAGAACGAGCACCTGATAATCCTGGCTGGAGCAGAGCAATGTTCAGGAGCACTGAACACTGCACAATCTAGGTCTGCTAATTAGACACTGTGCTAACAAACCAACCCCACACTTTATCTGATGTCCTAGCCCAGCACTTTACTGTAATACTCAAAACAGTAACCAGGAGAACTGAGTTTACTACCTGCTCGAGGAGACCAAAAGGACAACGTGTCCTCCTGGCACACTGCCTGGGCTAGAAGCTTTACCCACATGTACTGGAGACTTTTAGGACTAAAATTTTCTCTACATTTTTTTTCCTAACTATAATTTTGTCACAGGGCTGCATTCTTATATTAAAAAACACAAACAAAATCTACACCAACAAGGAAAAGGGGGAAGCGACATACTGCCTAATTACCAGAGTTGAGCAAAACAAACTATAAAGCACTTGGCTGCTGAACTCAACACAAGCTGAGGACTTCTACTCATCTGTGATTTTGTACTGGGGTTAAAAAGAACAATAAAACAGAAAGGCGTGCAGGGTTATATGGCACTGCAAAGCAAACAGAGTTCTGCTCAGAGGGGGCAGCTGGAGATGGCCTTGTCCCAGCGAGGGGTTTGAGAACCCCCTGCTCCACACCGGCATAGAGGTGTTTCACCAACTGGTTTGAGGGAAAGAGCCCTGCACTGACCTTCCCATCTGAATCTATGTATTGTCCCAGTGGCTTCCACATTGAGAAGCATCTCCATTCACCACATTTAGGAACTTTTCCAGAAGGCCACTACTGAATGAGAGCCCCCCAGAATAAAAGCACGTCAACATCTAAAGTAAGAGGTGGCAAAAACAATCTGAAAAGGTCACCAAGGCTGGCAGCTGATCTGGGCTCCCAAAAACATTCCCCCAGCCAAGACTCTGCCACAGGATACACTGCAGCAATGATTTATTTTCCAGAAATACTGTAAAGCCTGTTATAGAGGCAGAGCTGCTGCAGAAGGGGAACAGTTCTGGAGAATGGTACACAGAGACCTGTCCCCACTGCACAGGGCAAGGCCCTACACATGGCCTTCCAATATTCAAAGGGAGCATATAAACAGGAGGGGGAACAGCTGTTTACGAGGGTGGATAGTGATAGGACAAGGGGGAGTGATTTTAAACTGAGACAGGGGAGGTTTAGTTTGGGTATGAGGAGGAAGCTTTTCCCCCAGAGGGTGGTGACGCACTGAACAGGTTGCCCAAGGAGGCTGTGGATGCCCCATCCCTGCAGGCATTCAAGGCCAGGCTGGATGTGGCTCTGGGCAGCCTGGGCTGCTGGTTGGTGACCCTGCACATAGCAGGGGGTTGGAACTGGATGAGCACTGTGGTGCATTTCAATCCAGGCCATTCTGTGATTCTATACACACCCAGGCTGACCACAACAAAGCACGGCAGTGAACGAGACAGCTCAGCACCGTGCTCGGCCTTACCGGCGTGGTGTCCTCCATCAGGCCGCGGATCTTTTCCACCACATCGTTGCGGCGGTGCTGGCGGAGCGCGCTGATGAGCTGTGCCAGGCTGGCCTCAGGCCCGCGGATGGTCCAGTGCTGCAGCGCGGCGTAGGCCCGCTCGTGGTCGGCAGCATAGCCGTTGGAGAAGGCGGCCACCTCGCGCTCACTGGCATTGCACAGGAACTGGTAGATGTCCTTCCACTGGCTCCCCACCTGGGCTGCCACAAGCTTCAGGATGTCGATGCCTGCGGGGTAGAAGAGCCACAGCTGAGGTATGGGCACCAGGAGAGTCACGGCCTCCTGGAAATGCAAACCAAAGCTCCAGCAAAGCTTTTCTCAATCTCAGATAGACAAGTTTTGCTTTTGTTTTGTTTTTTAAGACTTCACCAAAAGGGAACAGCTTATGAGCACAGGCCACAAAGAGCTCTGCAGACAAGAGCACCCACCATAGAATCATCATAGAATGGCTTGGGTTGGAAGGGACCTCAAGGATCATGAAGCTCCAACCCCCCCCCACAGGCAGGGCCACCAACCTCCACATTTCATAGCAGCCCAGGCTGCCCAGGGCCCCATCCAGCCTGGCCTTGAACACCTCCAGGGATGGACGGGGCATCCACAGCCTCTCTGGGCAGCTGTTCAGCACCTCACCACTCTCATAGGAAAGAACTACCCCCTCACATCCAACCTCAATCTACCCTCCTTGAACTCCAAACCATTTCCTCTTGTCCTGCCATTATCTACCCTTTCAAAGCATTGACTCCCCTCCTGTTTATGGGCTCCCTTTACGTACCAAAAGGCTGCAAATGATGTCAAAACCCATGATGTGTTCAAACACCATTAACCCCTGCTATGCACAATAAAGTGTGGCAAATCCCTCAGCTGGTCCAATGGAGGCACAAGCATTGTAAAATGAACAGTGTGGTGACTGCTGCCTACAAGCTCTGCGCACAGAAAGCCCTGATGTTCAGCCACTGCTGCAGGCAGGGGACTGCCATGGGCTCACCCTCATACCTGCATCACAGCTGCGGCTTTGAATGGAAGCTGGATTACGAGATGAGTCACCAAAGCTCCTCTATCAAAATGAACGGCGCTTTCATAACAGCACCCGCAGCAGCTACAGCCATATTTAGATCAATTTTCCAGGCAGACTGGTGGCATCAGGCAAGTGTTGCAAGAATGGAAGATTTGCTATGGGATTTAAATCGAACAATTATCTAGGTGGGAGAAGACCTTCCAGATCACCTAATCCAGTCACCAGCCTAACACTAACAGGCTGGATGTGGCTCTGAGCAGCCTGGTTTGGTGGTTGGTAACCCTGCACATAGCACGAGGGTTGAAATGAGATAAGCACTGTGGTCCTTCTCAACCCAGACCATTCTATGATTCTATGATATGATTACAACTACCAAGTCCCACATGTCCAGGGCTGAGGACACCACCATTCCCTTGGCAGCCTGTTCCAGTACCCAGCCACCCTTTCCCCTGATGCAACTTGAGGCTGTTTCCTATCACTTGTCACCTGAGAAGAAAGATCGACACTTCACTGCAACCTCCTTTCAGGTAAGGTCTCCTTTCAGCCTCTTCTCTAGACTCAACAACTCTTTTTCCAGCCCAGTGAAGAGCAGAAAGGTAGGATTTCCCCCAGAAAGCTCAAGACACTGTTTCAAGAGCAGGAGAATTTCCTCCCTTGAGTTTTGGAGCAATACAAATGGCATGCCTCGCAGTCAGAAATTATACCTTCAAATAAAGCCATACCTCTTCCATGAGAGCTCACTCAGTCTGTTTCTACCCAGCTGAACACTACCTTGTTTCAAACGGCCCCACAAAGGGGGGGCTTGAAGGATCTGCAAGAAGAAACTTGCTTTTTCCAAGAAGTTACCACACTCTGGGTATCCCCACGAGCCAGCACTCCATGGTCGCATGCACTACTTCTCCTTCCATCTGTGGACATGACTGTCAGCAAAAACAGCTGTTCACAGAGGAATACTGTAGTCAGGGTCTTTCCTGCTGGTGTGAAATTCAAATTCTATCTAAAGCAGTTCAATATAAATCTCCCAATAGGTCTCAGTACTGATATAGCAAAATATCACATAGCTTTTGATCAAACTCCCTCTTCTCTCTATTAAAGCAAGCTTATCGGTACTGCTAGGTAAAGACACCAGCTCTCGCTTTTGAGTTAGATAACCATACAGCATTTTCCAGTACACACAACCCCACTGTGCTCAGAATATCCAGAACTGGTGTTGGACCTGCTCTGCAGCTGAAACGCCGAAGCACAGGTGGGGTTCTGCAACCCTTGCCCTCCTCCCACAACCCCAACAGCTTCCTTCCCCAGCAGATATGAGCAAGACCTGTGGACAGCTCAGGGAATGCTTCTCTCTCTAGCAGGGTTTGACTCCACTCACCGCTGAAAGGAGCAAGTAATATCTCACCAGCCATCACAGGTAAGTGGTGGTTTGGCTGCTGCGTAGTGTTAAACCTCAACCCTCCAGCCTAGTGCAGAGGATCTCACAGGGGGAGTTTTAAGGCTCTGGGTGCTGCTGCAAACATTTTGCTAACACACTTCCTCCACAGGGATGATGCAGAGCAGGTGACTCGATGCAATCTGCTGCCATGTTCAGGGAAATAGTGTGGCACACGATCACATCAGGGAGTTACAGGTGTGCCCCAAGAGCCCTCCTGCTCTAGCAACAACACACAGAGATTAACGACCACATTTAGTGCATGACAGCAAAGGGGCTTAAAAGCAAAGATACGCATCGCTGAGCTGCCTCTTAAGCAGCTTTAAACTCAAACTGAGGAGCAGCAAGGCAAGGATTCCCCAGCTCTGTGTTTCAAAAGCAATAGCCACGGGGCTCTGTTTTAACCGTGGAAAGGTTAGGGGAGGGAAGGAAAAGAAGAAAATAGTAAGAAAAAAAAACAAAGAGGGGGGAAACCTTCATTATTCAGAATCAACCCAGGGCAAAATAAATATTCCCCAGCATAAAGGAACAAAAAAGGCTGCCAACACACTATTACGCTTTATGGTGGGGCTAATTATCTGAGGCACATAAAAAGAAATATGTCCCTGCCCATAAAATGTCAGCACGCAGCTGCCAGCAGGCATTCAGTCTGCTCTTGCTGCCTCTCCCATTTACTCACACAAAGCCCCAGCCATCGCGTCAGCACAGGTCACCTTTGTGTGCCCCAGAAAGTCACCCATTCCTTGCCCTTGGCAGGCACACAAGCTGTCAGTCGGGAGCAGGAGCTGCACACACCCCACATCACACTGGTAACCAACTCCTGTGCCTTTGGGCATTACAGGCTGCTGTGGGTAAGCAGCACAAAAAAAAAAACCCACCTGAGTCTGAAGAAAAGAACCCAAATCCAAAGGTTTAACTGGAATAGGGAGTAGGAAAAGCTCTGCAGGACTTGTGCACCAGGACAGCACCAACAGGAACGCAGGGAGGGATGAGCAGGGGCAGCGCTGCCCCACCACAGCAGGGTGCTCAACAGAACGTTATTGCTGTTTACAGCCCCGGGCATCACAGTGAGCCCACCTAAGAGAGGAAAACCCACCTCCTCCCCTCCCAATCCCTGTTTCCACCCACACACTCCGTGCAGGTCCATCACACTGCTTATAGATGCTGAGCTGGTGAGAATGGGCAGCCAAAGCTTGATCTGCACCAGTTTTACAGTGACGTGACACTGCGTCCTGATATCCCCAACCAGGATTTATGGCACCTCTTCTGACATTTCCCACTTTGGGGTATTGGATCTCACAATCCAATAAAGCAGCCCCACAAACACGTTTATATCTCTTGGCAGTAATATCCCAGGGCACCAGAATGCACCGCGCAGCAGAGAACTTAACGGTGTGTCATAATCTTTACAGAACAAATGTTCCATTAAAAATGAATTTGGAAATTTCTACCTTAATACTGTAAGAACCTTCAACTCATTTTCTTGTAACTATTAAGTGAATTTAAGCCCCATATGTTCGCTATATCCACTACAACATTGTGCAAACAAAACCCCTGAAGAGATATGGAAGACAGACTTGAGCACAGATTTGGCTTGAGTCTCACGGAGAACTGAGAAATAAGATTAAAACCATTACATGACAAGCTACTGCTGCACACTGCCAAGCATTACTCCTCGAGCCATTTACAGTAACTTAATTCACTTCTTCAAAGCTAAAATAAAATGTTAATGCTTATAATAAGCTTACAGACATACTATTTCCATATTTTAGAGCCCTCACAAAGTTGCCCCACAGAGCACTAATAGGGCTGGAGTGCACCATGGAACAGGATGGTGCCCACAGGAGCGCAGCACGTTTCCTGTTTCACTGGTGTGAAAGCTGCCCTCTCCTCTCCCCAGCACACAGGACTTCCCATAGGGAGCATGGATCAAAAATCCCCAGCCTCACCCCAGGTCTCCCCCATGTGCCAACCACATGGACCTTCTCCTATCAGTTGAGACTGGAGACAATGCTTGAAGCCCTTCACGGCCCAATAATTCCAACTAAAACAGTTGAGCTTGGAAGGGATACTGCTTGAACCCAACTGTTTTGTGCTTCCTATGCAAAGAGTGGTCAAAGCCACATCAGCACGATGCTGAAGCTCTTCTGAGCTTGCAATTAACAGAGAACAGCCCAAGGAGAGCTAAAGCTACAGCCTGCCCTGTGGTCACATCACAGGGGGCTTACAGACACTCCCGGCCATCTCTTCCTACAGCCACGGCCCCTACACAGGGAACGGGAGCAGCCTGGGAGAGCACCCACCACCCTGCTACTAATCCTGCAGGGGCCACCATCATTTATTAACCAGCTTGGCTCACCTCAAAAGAAGCTGAAATTAAAGAGCAGCCCTTGCTGTGAAATCTTCCCAGCTGCTACAAGGCTGCATCCAGCAGAGCTGATGTGATGTGGCCACAGGAGCATCTGAGCAATACAGGATGCCCAGGTACATCCTGGGTACCTAGGCAAGCGTGGTGGGCTGCAGCATGGAAGCACCTCATATTTTAAGGTTATCATCATCCCTGAATTTCTACCTAGGCAAAGCTTCGTGTTTAAATTCAGCGTTGAAGCTGTTTGCTAAGAAACTGGTTGTCAGTTACTGGCAGTGATACCATGCAGTGCCTCTTAGACATGGCTCAGACTCCACCAGGATCCTGCTGATCTGCTCCCGGGGCTGGTCATGAAGCTCCAGAGCAACAGGACAGAGCACAAGACCAGGGTCCACAAATGTACAGGTAAGCACGATGTCCCAGAGCGTACATGCACACCGGGTTAGATGGGCACAACCAGGCAGACCCAGACATGCCTGCGGCCAACCTCGCAATGAGCAGGAGACAGCCTTGTTGCCAAAGAATGGCCAGACACCTGCAGAGCAGTGTAGGTGAGCAGCAACACTGAAAACGTGTCCAGTTCACCTCCAAAGACACCGAGCGGCAGGGAAGGCCTCCATGGAGAGAAGCAGCACACTGCTGTGGAACTCCATGTCCTGTCTCCAGCTCACCTGCACCCAACCTTTCCTATAAACGCTGCTTCGCCCACACAATCTGACTTCCACTTGCTTATTTTATATCAGACACAACATCTTTCCCCACGCGTTTCCACCTCCTGCCTCACCATAGCGCACAGGGTTTGGCTTAGCACAATCTGTTTATGAAAGTCACCAAGATGGTCATCACACAAGCACATGGGACTTTTCCATGCCTTCATAATTCTCTTAAGAGTGTTTTGGATAAGTTTCCCTTATCTCATGTAGCTAAGCTATATGCAGGCTGGAAACAAACCGAGTTCCCCTGTGATCCTTTAGACTCAGACCAGGCAAGGAGCCAGCACTGCTCAGGGTCAGGAGACCATTCCTCTACTGTTGTTTTTTGATATTTCTCAACATACTCAGGCAGAGTGGAAGGGCTGCCCTGCCAGAAGGCTACACCCAAGCACCTGGCAGCACATGGAAAAGCCTAACCACAACCTAACCACAGAGAAACATCCGTTCCTTCCCCTCCCCACCCTTTCGCAAACAAAAAACCATCATTATTTTCAGTTTCAGAGCTCAAGGCAAGTGTCATTTGGTATTCTTCAGAGGAGTGTTTGCTGAGAAGTTGCTGCCTTCAAGGGGAAATCTGTTGCTCAAGTCTGTACAGCACGCCAAGGTCATTCTCCTCTTGTCCCACTAACGATGAAGGAGAAAGCTTAATGAAAAGGAGGAAAGCTGGGAAGATCTCCCATGGCCTGTGGCACACATGGTCTCATCTGGTGAGATTTCCAGGACACCTGAGCCAGCTTCATGTGTTTCATGCTGGATTTCAAGAGACTCCATGCTTCATCAGCAAGGACAGAGCCCTCCACTCACAGAATCACAGAAGATCCCCAGTAGGAAGGGACCCTAAAGGAACCCTGGGCCCAGTCCCGGCCCCACACAGCACCCCCAGCCCTGTGTCACAGCGGTGTCCCAGCGCTCCCTTTGACAGCTCGGGGCCGTGCCCACCGCCCTGGAGAGCAGTGCCATGCCCACCGCCCTCTGAGGCACAGCCTTGCCCTCACCCCCCGGCCTTCCCCTGCTGCAGCTCCATGCCATCCCCTCAGCCCGTCGCTGTCACAGAGCAGAGCTCAGCGCTGCCCTCCACTCCCTGTGAGGAGCTGCAGCTGCCATGAGGCCTCCCCTCAGCCTGCTCTGGGCCCACCAGCCCGAGGGGCCTCGGCTGCCCCTCACACCCCTTGTCCTACGGGCCCTTCCCCATCTCTGCAGCCCTACTTTGGAGGCTCTCTGATAGTTTTAAGTCCTTCTGACATGATGGTGCCTAAATGTGCATGCAGTGCTTGAGGTGACAGTCCACACACTGCACGTGCAGGAACTGACCCACACCACCCCAGCCCTGGTTCGAGCTGAGCTCCCAGCACTATCTTAGCATATGTGTGCCAGAGGAGGGCAATATTAACTGCTGTACGCACCCAATGAGCGGATTAATTACTTGATAATCAGCATAACCCAGTCCCATAACAAAGCCCTTAAAATCCACCTCCTCCTGTGGCAGTTTGCTGCCGCCAGGTCTCGGCTCTGTGTAGGAAAGGCGGCCATCTCACCACCTTCCCCAGCTGCCCGTTTCTGAGCACAGGGCAGCACGTGGAGTGACAAACCCTGCTTCAGGATGGGTAGATTTTAACCCAGAGTGCTGAGCAACAGAGGTGGAGGGCACAGCTGAGCACACACATCAGGCGGGCAGGCAGGCTAACCGTGGCAATGCAGCCCAACCCTCCCCTGCATTCACATCACCGCTAACCCAACTGTTCCTGAGCTCATCCCACCCACCTCCTCCAATATCTTACTGACTCACGCAGAACACAGCCCCGGCAGGCTGTTCATACCTCCAAAAATACACTGAGAGCCTACATGTATAGCAGAGCCAGGGTGCAGCACACCCAAACCCCAGCTGTCCACAGCTCAACCAAACCAGGGCTTACAAAGCCCAAGCCCTGATGTAAATACTTCCCCAAAATGAGACAATTTCACCACCTTCCCAAAATAGGAGGGGAGATATTGGAAATCCCCCACCACAAACATATTCCAGGTCTGGAAAACATATACAAGTGCACAAGAGCCTTTGCGCAGAGAGGAATAAAGGACACGTTTAAGGATGCTTATGAGCAATTGCTAGTCCTTCCCATGGAGGGCTTTGCTGCTATCAGACCGTCCCAGCAGCCACTGATTCACATCCTCAGAAAGCACCGTTGGGCAATAAACCACTAACTGCCTTTTTTTTCTTTTTCCCCCAAACAAAAAAGCCAAACACACGCAAAAACCATCCAGGGCAGGAAGCAGACTGCTGACAAGCACTTCCCATGCACTCTCTGGGCAGTAACTCCAGCAGAGCAGTGAGGGAAGGCTCCATCAGCCACGTGAGAGGTTTCAGAGCTGGGGACATGAGGGACAGCACAAGGCACGAGCTGCAGCAGCTCCTGCACCACAGCTCTGGGCTGTGTGGAGATCACCTGTGCAGCAGCAGCTCCACGCTTGGTCTGCACCTCCTCTCTCAGACCTACACGAGCCACCCATCCCCATGGTGAGCCCTCCCTTCTCTGTTTGACCTCCACCTGCCTGGGATACTGCAGAGCAACCTGCCTGGGAACAGCTGCTCTTCCTTTGGTTTAAAAGGCAGCGGTCAGTGTAAGCATTCTATGTCATTATTAGATCCTAAACAGCTTTTGTGGAGTTAATCTTCATTATAACTCCCTCGGACAGGCTGGTAAACCCTTAGCAAGCACACTGCTGTGGCCAGGGTCGTATAAATATCCAGACACACACAGATACCAGCCTGGGGATTAAATTCACCTCCAGATTGTTTTGTTCCCCTCCGAGGAAGACTTGGCAAGCAGGGAAAGCCTGCCTCGTTATTTCAGGAGTTATGCGCTACAGACTTACAGGGGTGAGAAATCACAGCCTTCCTGCTGCAGGAGTTGGCGCAGGGTTTTCCACAAATAAACCTTCTCAGCATGTTTTTCTGCAAGAGAAGCCAAGCTTCCGTGCCATCGGCGCTCAGCCCTGCCTAACAGGCAGGCACAAATTCCTTATATTCCCGATTAAATCAACCCAGGAATTTTTCTTTGCTTTTTTTTTTTTAGTTTTGGTGATGGCAGAGGTTGTTGGGGGTTTTTCGGAGCAGATTTCAGAGCAAGTGTACCATCTTCCCAGGGCAGCCCTGTGCACACTGCGAACAGATGGCTTGTGTAGCAGTGCGCATTACAAGTGATGGAGCACCAGCCTCCAGCCTGCTAATGCAGGGAGACTCAAGATGTAATAAACCCACCCATGATTAGGTTTCCTTCTCTCTGAGCAGAACAGCGCTGTCTCTCTCCCTCTCATTTGTGTTTTCCAGAGATCCCTTTCACCACAAAGCCTCGGCAGGTCCAGAAAGGTCAGTTTGGGGGCAAACCTGAGCAAAGTTGAAGGCCAAGCAGTCTGATGAACACAGTGCTTCAAACTCAACAGGTACCATCCCAGACCTCCCAGAGCAGAGCTCTGTGCCGCAGAAAGCAGCTGGAGGTAAAGGGCTTCCTCATCCCACCGGGCAGAGCGCCACGCAGAGCTCCGTGCATCCCACCCCACTCCAGGGAAGGAGCACAGCAGTATCCACAGCACCTGCAGTCCTCAGGACACAACCCCGCCTTATCAACAGGCTCCCTTTGTGGGCCTCATTCTGAAGAAGAGGACAGGCTGACGTCTGAGGACCAGATAGATATCTGCAGATTAATAATCTGCAGATCCCAGTGGAAAGGCAGCTTTAAAACACCCTTTTGCCTCTCCGTTTTGGCAGACAGACAAACATTAATTCCTCACCTCATGCTTTGCCTGCCAAAGTGGTATTAGGGCTTGCACACATGCACAAAGCTCCTTCACCCCAGGCACAGTCACAATTAATAAATTATGTTAGCAGCAGCAACAGGCACATCTGCCCTTGGGAGATGCTGCTCTATCCTTCCCATGGTCCTTGAGGTCACCACAGTTTGAGACCAATTTGACTTGTATGCCCATCTCTCCTCCCCGTGCTCTGCAGACATGCAGTCAGGAGCTGATCAAAGGGAAAATAACTGTGAAAGCAAACTACCAAGTGGCTTTTAACTCATTTACCCACACAAGCACTAAGGAAGGGGCCTGAAGTGGCACTGAGTTGCAAGAAGACACCTCATAGGCTTGTGAGTGCCACTCCTGCAGCTGGGCTTACCCTTTTAGCAAGAGCAGCAGTTGAAGGGTGAGAAAAAGCAGGCTTATGGAAGAACACCCGTTGCCGAGTTGTTTCCATACACTTGCTTACCTTTTTAGGTGGTGGATCAGTACATATTAAGGCTGTAGGAAGGCTTTTTTAGTCAATGTGCTCTTAAAAAAAAAAAAAACAACACCCAATCCTGTTATGAAAAGCATTTTCGAAGACCACTCATAAAAGAGCATTCAATTTCATGCAAGGACCAGCCTGTAGTGACCCAAGATGTCCCTATGCACACTGCCAACACACATTATCATATTCACATGGGGATGCTTAGGAGCAACAGCACAGGTCATGGGGCTTTTTAGTGAGGCTCTGGACTCTCCTCAACCAACCAGCCTGGGAAGCTTGTGCTTTGGAGCAGAACAAGCTCAAGCCTACCTCTGCATTATAGCTACTGAGCTGCAAGGCAAGGACTATTCCCCCAAAAAATCACCAACCCAGAAGATCCCAGCACTGCAGGCTGGCAGCTGAGCAATCAAGACCCCCAGATCCCAACACTCTGCTTCTGTTAACCACCGCTTCTCAGCTCCCCACCCTGCTTCCAGATGAGATTACCACCAAGAGCCACTTCTGGCAAGCTCTCTTCTACCTGCAGTCAAGCCTCAGCTCCCTCCCTGCTGCAAACAGCTCTGCAGAACAGCTCATTTCTCTTGATTACTTAACTAGAGGCTTCCTGGCTTTTCTCTCACTGCCCACTGCAATAATGTGCATCTATCAGACTCGAAGGAAAAAAGAATATGAAAGCTCTGGCCCAGCAGGAAATGCCAAGATGTGTTTTTCAGTCTTTCAGCTCCAGAAATCACCAAATCATAGAACCACAGAATGGCCTGGGTTGCAAAGGCCCGCAGTGCTCATTGAGTTCCAACCCCCCGCTATGTGCAGGGTCGCCAACCAGCAGCCCAGGCTGCCCAGAGCCACATCCAGCCTGGCCTTGAATGCCTGCAGGGATGGGGCATCCACCCCCGGATCCTCTTCTTATCTCTCAGCACATAATTTCAGGCTCCTTATTCTACATGCGTGAGGTTTTACACCAAAAGAGAACTTCTTAAACAACCCACTTCAGTCCTTGCTGCTCACCCCCTGATACTCCATAGGTGACAGTCAAAGACAACCACTGAAAGATTACTTCAACCCCATCTTCATATTTAGCACAGACTGATGCAAAATATGATGTTGCCAAGAATTACAGCTTCAGCTCTCCTTTTTTATTACAAAGACTCTGCTTGTTCAGTTCCTCCCCTTTGGAAGCTGACGAAGAAAGAGACTGGAAGGACAATATCTCCAGTATATAGGCTGCTCTCAATCTTCTCAAAGAAAGGAGTCACATGAGGCTAAAACCACTTCCCTGTACATAGTTTAGGCACCGTGCTAACAATTAACCACTACTTTCTTTGCAAATCTTGGCCAAGCTGCCCCTACCCCTCCAGGTCCCACCTTGGGGTGAGGTGAAGCAGTGAGATCCAAGTCCTCCCAGCACAGCTGTGCTATGGCCAGAGGGAGCGTGGGGCAGACACCAGTTCATGAGAGGATGAGCACGAGCAAAATGCCCCACCACAACAACTGCTGGGTCACAAGTGCATCGCAGCTATTGCAGCTACTGGGTAGAGTGCCCCAGGAACAGGCAAGGCTTTGGGCCCGTTTACCTGAGGTCTGTCAGAGCAGCAACAGTAATTGGGCAGAAATATATGTACTTTTTTTATATATGCTGCTGTTCCTGCATGTGGATAATTACAATATCACAGGAAGATCCTTACAACAACTACCTAAAGTACTGACCACACACCAGCCCTGCGCTACTCCTCTGTGTGGAAGGAGCCCACCCCAGTGAGATGGGTCTGCTCCAGCAGCACTGCCCTCACCGTGGTGCACCCAGCTTACAGGAATCGAGCCCCACATCTCCCAAGGAGGGCAAAGCCCACAAGGTGAGCTGTGCTGGCTGCCGGCCACCCCTCACTGCGATGCTCATCCATTTGAGGATGCAATGGGGCACCTCCACCAGCACAGCTTCTCTGCGCCAGGCCTGGCACCTGCATCAGAGCAGCTCTTCCCTTTCAAAGGTTAAAGCTGTTTACTGAAAGGATTAGGAGGGAGGAGATGGTCAACTAGGAGGAAGCAGAGGGGAAGCCATGCGCAATTGTCATGCAGCTGCTTAGCTGCTCCATCGTGACAATCAATGCCCTGACATCTTGTTGGCACAGCCCATGAGAACAACCCATGGAGGCCGAGGGGAGGCCTTATGGCAGCCCACAGAGCCCCTCCCAGGGCACAGAGGGGCAGCACAGAGCTCTGCTCTCTGTGACAGTGATAGGGCTGCGACAAGGCCTGAGGGACAGCACGGAGCCATGGCAGGGGAGGGTCAGCTGCAGTTAGGGAAAAGAGGGTGGTGGGACACGGCTCTCTAACATAGGGTGTGGGTGGTGCTGTGCAGCCAGGAGTGGGACTCAGGGATCCTGGGGGGTCTCTATGAATTTGGGGTTTTTTATGACTCTATCGACCCAACTCATGCACAGGTGGAGAGGTCGTGTGAATGCCCATACCCTGTCAGCACCAGAGCCCAGGGCTTCACTCTCAGCCCACAGAGATGATTTAAAGCCTAATCAGCTGCCCAATACAGCCCCAGTATGACCGCAAACCAGGCTAACAATTTTGAAGACATATGGAGGCTTTGTGCTAGCTTCCCACCATGCAGGAATTGGCACCAGCAGCATGGCAGGGCAAAGATCTCCTCTCTGCAAGAGCCTGCAATGAGCTATATCCTCATTCAAAACACCGCCTCAGGATACAGCCCACGAAGCACCATTTGGGGATAAGCACTGCTGGAGCAGCAGAAAGCTAAGCCACGAGGCTTCAGCTCTGCAGTATGGTCAGCAGTTCAGAAAATAAAAGTAAATTCTGCTATTTTACTACGTTTTCTCTCATTTCAAATAAATGGGGTCTTAAGAGCCAGACACGTGAACACAAAACCCAAAGAGGGATTTCTGTATCACTGTAGAGAAGAACAATTTACATGCTTGATGCAGCAGAGCAACACCACCAAATAAGAACTAATGAGCAAGGCTGTCCCAGCTAAACAGGGTGATTTAGGCAACATCAGAGCTGCCCTTAAAGCAAGACAAAGCATTAATTGGTTTGTGCTCATTTTGCCTTTGCAGCAACAAGTTCAGCTGAGGACATTCAGTGGTGGGAGCAGGTCATGAAGCCAGCTGGGCAAGCAGGCACCAGCATGACTGGCCAGAACTGCTGGGAGGGCTGTGCCCAACTGCCTGACCAGGGCCTCTGAGCAACGGGGAATTCGCCTCCAGACTGCAGGGGCTCTATCAGATACTGGGCCAGCTCATTAGCCAAGTGCTGCTTCTGCACTTACATCAGCTTATTGCCCAAGACAGGGAGAGAGCTTTGCAAACACACAATGGATTTGATGCATTAGCTGAATTCAGCTGTTAAAGGATGAGAGAGCAGACGTGTTTTGGGAAGCGAAGGATGACCCAGGAATTACACTGTCCTCCAAAGGATGACAGAATCTAGGAGGTGGGGTTATATCTGAGCAGTTTTACACGGCCTCATTACTCACCACATAGCCTGCCTTATCTGCATGATTTCTTTAACCTGAATCATCCTCAGTGAACAAACGAGCCCTGCCCAAAGGCAGCTCTAGCACTACTGCAGAAGGACCAGCTGTAGTACAGGCATGTGAGAAGGCATCCAGAACACCAGGCCCTCGTCGTCATCGTTCCCTGAGCTGCACAGCTCCAACCTCTGCTTTGAGAGGACAGCATTCACTGCTCCAAGAAAAGGAAGGAGATATCCAACCAACCCAGGGAACTGGTAACGAGGGTCTTGGGAGAAAAGAGGAGAGGAAAAGGAAAGGAAAAGAAAGAAGAAACGATTTGAGTTAGTAACAGCCAGTACCTTCTGGCCAATGAACCGTGGCTGAAGCAATGAAGCTTGATATTTCCTGAAGCACACACAAACAGAGGTGTTTAAAAAGGTTCTCTAACCCTGTTGTGGGTCACTTACCATAGCCCCAGGGACCACGCTTTGGGTACTACTGACTTTAGGGACAAAGGAGTGAAGATCTTACAGGAAAAAAGTTGTTAGAACTTATTGGAAAAGGAAAAAAAAAACCTCAAGAAACAGCTCCTCAAGAATTCAAGAGTTAAAAGGAAACCAATAAAAAGCACAAACACAAGAGAAGGCACAAAGCTAATTCCAACAAGACTTTACTGGTTCTATAAATGCATTAATGAAGGCAAACAAAGCGTAGCTCTGTTAATCAGCAGGAAGGAGAACAGAGAACATAACAAGACGCCCTACTCAAAGCCTTCTTTGCTTTGTACTTAAGCACTCAAGGATGACTTTCATCAAGCACTGATCTCTTAAACCTTTAAATCTTTATTTTCCAATCTGTGCTTTCCTTGGATCCCTTGCTGAAAGTGCTTTCCTAAAGGTTAACTGTGGAGGGATGTTTGTAACTCCTCAGTCTGTCTCTGCAAGATAAAGGGGACTAATTTGTCACCATGGCTTTGTGGAGGTAGGACCACACATCCTGCTGGGGAGAGCACAGGCACATGATGCTCAGACAGGCTGCTCACGTTCATGTCATTGTTTTACCACTGACCTTTATGAATCCCTATTTATGACCACAGCAGCTCATCTCTACATCTCATTGAAAAGCATACAGCAAGTCATCCTCCAAAAGAATAGAAAACACAAGGGAAGCAGTACCTCCAAGACCTCACAACACACAGAATTGCACCCTATGGCTCTTAAGGATAACTCTCCTCACTCCAGCAAGGAAAAAGGGCTGGGGAAAGACGCTAGCATTCAGGATTTAGGGCTTTGACTGAGGTGCTGCCAACAGGCAGAGGGATGACTCAGCCTTCCAGAAACAGAAGCGGTGAAGGAAAAAGGACAGCACAAAAGATAATCAGATGCACGCCTGAGTCACTAAGAAGATAAGGATGGAGAACAACAGAACAGCAATGGAAAGGGTGAGGTGAGATCAATTAAAAATAAAAAAAGTCTTCTTTTGAGATCCTCTAACAAGGAGTAGAAGCAGGAGTTGAAGAGAGCAAGTGATGTTTCCTTCATTATGAATTCCTTCTGGAACAGGAGATAAGCCAACAGAACAGGGATAGGGAGAAGCCAAGAAACAGCTGAGGAACTAGGGGTCTGTGTTTTGCCCTTACTATGAAGCCCAGCATGCCAGAAAAGCAACCAGGAACCAGACGTGGGATGGCCCATCCAAAGCACCATGAGATCTGCTGCCGCACAAGAAAAGAACACTGCTCCCCCATCTGCTGCTAAAACCCCAGGTCGTTGTTGCTCACCATGCCCGTTGCAGTAGTAGATCCATTTCTCCCTGTTCTGTGTGGGGGTGGTGGATTTTTTCATAATAGCTTTCTCCACGATGGCACTGGGATCTTGCCTCGGTCCCTTCTTCAGAGTCCGTGAGCTCTTCCTGACGCTGCAGACAACGATGACCACCAGGACCAGCAGCAGGAAGAGGACGATCATCCAGGGCAAGTGTTCATTGATGTCGAAGTGCTGGTGGACGTTGGGCGGCCCTCTCCGGGGCGGCCTGTAGGGGATGCTGGACTTCTCACCCCCGGCCATCTCCTGCGCCGGCTGCTTGCCCATTGCTTGGCTGGTGTGCTTGTGCCGGTAGCTCTGTGCCTGGCCAGCGGTGCCGGCGCTGGAGAGGCTCCCAGGAGCACCAACTGTGCCGTTGGCCGAGGTGTCATTGTAGTCGACTGTTGGCTCTGCTGTGCCATTGGACACACGCGGCGCTGGAGAGGAGGAGAGATCAAAAACGGAAGAGTTCAGACCTGCAAGAGAAATGGAGTGGTCAGCATCGCAGCACTAGAGGTGATAGGGCATCATGACTTGGCCCAGGCCCTCTCTGGACATGGCCTGTAGAACAAAACCCAACGTGAGGCAATGAGAAAGGGAAGAGCTGAAATTAAAGTTCAGCTCTACAACAGACAGCTACGTTATAGAGTCAGGCTCGACATCAAGTTGCCCCTTGCTGGTTAACACCAGTGGCAGCTCTTTCACAAAGCGGAGTGATGCTCTTAAGCACTTTGTGTTTGATCCTAATTCAGCATTTCTTGGAAGAGCCGCAGCTTCGAGGGAGCTGGCTTTCCTTTCCTAGCTTATGAACAATACCTTTAATCATGGAAAATCTGGTATTTGGGCTAGAAACACACAAGAGTGCAGAAGCTTACAGTATCTCTCATTCAATCTAAAGAAGCACAAACGCAACCATGCTGCAAACAGGCATGGGTGCTCCAACTCCAGAGCAGGTTTCTGAAGGGACAGAAATGACCCCACTTCTGAGAGCCTCTTTCCCACCTTTATTGAGCTTTCTTACCAACAAGCAGCTCCCACATCCCAGCCAGTACGATGAGAAGAAGGGTTGCTACAGCAAAAACAAGAGCCTACTCTGGAAACTTGGCTTTTACAAATCATGTCTCATCCCAGCTGAGGCAGAGCGTGGGTGTAGCCATCTGTAATGTGATTTTTGTCTCTGACTCGGTTACCCAAAACACTCTGACCAGTATACAAACAGGGAAACCACCAACTTTTATCTAATTGTCTACAGTTGATATCAAAGTTCAGGGAACCCTCCCTTCCTCTCCCAGTGACGCACCAACGTCAAACTGCGCTTTGAGTCCTAACAAACGAGAAGTAATGGCCCTACCACTGTCAACACTTCCTTGGGTGTAAAGGGCATCAAAAGTTGTATTTTGTTGTTAAAATGCAACATTTCAGACACCATAGGATGTGCTGAGCACCACCTCAAGAAGAGTCCTACAGCACTTCTACAGCCAGCCACAGCTACAGCAGCTCTGCTGAACATAGCAGCACACTGCCCTGGGGGTCTCTGGGTGGTCACCTGCCTGTGTACAGATAAGATGAAGACTACAGTGATCTGCCATTTCTGATTAAGTGAGAGAATGTGCAATTCAAGTCAGTTTTCCCCATCAGTGATAAATAATAGAAGTCCCCGTGCTTAAAGAAAGGAAGTTAATAAGCACAGCCCAGGTTCCTAGAGCCCTGTTCTGGCAATGGTTCCCATTCAGACCAATACAGTGGCACAGTGCAGGGTAAAAGGAGCCAGGGAAAGCACAGGCACAAAAGCAACAAACCCACCAGGAAACCAGTCTGGTGGAGAGAAGCTCTCCTCTCCTTGCTGGGGTTTCTCTGCCACACTTGCTCTCTGCTCACGTTTGCCACAGACACAAAGACTTGTGGCAGCACAACACACAGATGGGAAAAGCAGGTGGGAACACGTTGTTCTTTTAATCCAAAGAGCAGGACAGCCAGAAGTCCAGTCATCAGCAAAGTCTCAGGGAAAACATTACTAAACCTAGTTTAACACAAGCAATGGTAACCTGGTGTACTCCACAGCTGCGTTCTGGCCAAAAAGCAAAGCACCACCCACACCGTGAATCAGGTTGCCCTTCAACAGCCTAAAAACAACCACAGCCGAGGCAGGAACGCAGCCCTGTGAGCAAAAACACAGCCGTATTGCACTGGGGACATTACCTTTGGGAAGGTAAGCTGTTGGTGGAGCTTCGTAGGTCTCCCCATCCGCCTGGGCATCCGACGAAGTCAAAGACGTGTTTGGAAGAGATGCCGGAGAGCCGCAGACGTTGTCGCTTTCCTTCGTCCCCGGCTTCACCACCACCATGTTTTTCCCAAAGCAGTCAGTGTAGGTTTTGCACTTCATCACACTAGAAGGCACATCAGAAAAGGTACCCCGAGGGCACGGCTTGCACCTCACGTCTTCTGTCTCGGTTCCTTTCTTGCGGACGCCCCAGCCGACCGGGCACACCGTGTAAGGGACGCAGGTATCGTTAATCTGAAACGTACCCGACAGGCAAGTGCACTCACGGTCGGTCAAGGCAGTGCAATGAGTTTTCTCAATCATTGGCAGTTCACAGGGTTTTCTGCATGGGTGGCATCGCTCTATGCCGTTCTCGTGCTTAGTAAAGGTCCCATCCGGACAAGGGCTGCACTCTCTTAAGGTACTCTTCGTGCAGTGCTTGGACACGTAGGTTCCCGCGGGGCATTTGTCGCAGATCAGCTCCTGGTTGGTGGCACGGTCCAGGTGGAGGTACTTGCCAGCAGGGAGGCTCACGGCGTTCTGCTCCGAGGTCAGCTTGGGCTGAGCGTCAGCAGTGCCAAGGAACACGAGCAACTGAAAGACAGACGTAAAACATCAGTCCAAGCAGCGTGCACCCGCAGACCTCTACCAAATACCTTCGGCACCCCGTGTGGGACCACGGGGGATATCCCAGAGCTGTGAGACTGCAGAGGAGGTCCTGCACCACATCGGGGTGGGACGACGGAGCGCGTTCTGGCTGCTGCACCAGCACCCTGGCTCAGAGATGGTGACCGGGGCATTACAAACCAGCTACAATTCCTTGAATCTGACACCACGCTTCCCGGCGAGCCTCTGCATCATTGACACTGCAAGCTGCCAGGGCAGTGAGTGCTGCCATCTGTGCCTCAGCATACAGCCCCCTGAGAGCGCTCCGACCAGCTCTGCATTTCAAGGCTGAGAGGTCCCAGCAGGAGCCAGGAAAGCAGCACCCATGCAGGTGGCAGCACTGACCCACGAAATTGTCTTCCTCTGAGCATTAAGCAGCACTTGCTCAAACATCTGCCTTTTTAAATAACACAGAGCAGGTCGAAACCTGGGCTAGCACATGACCTCTCAGCCCTCCTACCCTGGCACAACCCACACACGCTTGTGCAAGCAGCATGGCTCTGGGGGCTCTGCTTCCAGCCTCCACCTTGACCGCAGAATGGCTTGGGTTGGAAGGGACCTCCAAGCTCACCCAGCTCCATCCCCTGCTGTGGGGTCAGGCAGCAGCTCAGGCTGTGTGGAACCACCAGCCTGGCCTGGAGCACCTTCAGGGATGGGCACCCACATCTTCCCTGTGCCACGGCCTCACCACTTGAAACCAGCCTTAATCACAACAGGAAAGGAAAAAATGACACTATTCTTAAGCTCCTGTAGGGGCTCTGCTGTAACATAGTTCCTCATTGCATCACACACAGGTAAAAGGTTTCAAGTTCTAGACACCCAACAGCAGCCAGCTGGGCTCACCGATGACTGTACCTACATCCAGCCCCATGGTTTTATTTCCTCAGCCCCATGTGCTGACTCCAACAGGCTGCTCCATGGCCAAGGGCGCAGCAGGACCTCTGCTTCCTCAGGAGACCTCTGCACCGCACACAGAGCATCAGCTATGCCCGCAGAAGCAACACGCAGAGAACAAAAGGCAGCTCCAGAGCGGCTGCCCCAGCCTTACTCAGCACACAAAGCAGCTGGAGACGCATTTCTAAGCAGCAGCAGGCTGAGTTCAGAGGGAACCTTGGATTTCCAAAGGTGATTTCTCACCCTGAAGGCAGACAGAGCACAGACCCTACTGCTTTTCAGAGGCACAGCCACAGACATAAATCACCTTGCTGAGCTGCACAGGACCTTGCTTTTGCTCCGCTACATACCCCGGGCTATCAGCCAGCAAGAATATATTAAACAAGAGCCTCCACCAACATGACTCTGCAGAACACATCGCAGCAGAGCTGCAAGCTGCGCCGCGTCATTTTTGGTGCAGTCTCTCTTCCTGGAAAACACACAGCCCTGCACGGCCGTTCTGTCCCACCTGCTGAATAACGCATGGCCGTGCAGAACACTTCAGGTCTGTGCCATTTTCCCGAAGCAGCAATCACAGAGGCGGCGGCGGCAGACGGGCCTGCAGGAGCTGACAAGGAGCCTGCAGTGGCCAGGCCAATTACTGCACATCAAATTAAAACAAAGAGCGAGGCTGCTGTGGCAGGCACTGCCGGCTCACACCACGCTTCCCCCCGCCTCCCCGAGATGTGAGTGCACAAAGCACTACAGAAACCTGCCACCCTGAGCTCCTTGACACTGCGCCCAATTAGCAAACCAGATGCAACAGGATCCAGCTCGCAGGGCTTGCTGCTGCCCTGTGCGGGGACACGAGCCCATGCCATCATCCCTGTGCTGGGCCAGCAGCTTTGGGGCACAGGAATCTCCACACCTACGGACAGCATCGTCACAGCAGGGGAAGGCTCAGCAGCACCGAGCAACTGAGCAGCTTTGATGCGGACCGGTGCTTCTGCTCCCTAAAAATAACCACTGCTGAGATCAGGAGGCTGGCACTGCTTGTGGCTCTGAGAGCAGGAGGAGGGCATGTACAGCAGGAGGAGGGCATGTACAGCAGGACGTTTGCCAGCCACAGCCACTGTCCTCAGTGACTGCTCCTGGGACGATGCACGCAGCTTTAGAGGCAGAAGCACCGGGATAAGGAAGGAAGCCCTACCTGCCATCAACCTCTGGTTCATTACACCCATACCAGAGAAAGAGCACAGAGTAACACAGCCCACAGTGCAGCTATTCATGTGCAGGCGGCTCCAAACACCCACCCTGAAGGCTCCCAGGTCCCGCACAGCTCAGAGCCCACATCACTGCCCGTCTGCCCCAACCCATCCCAGCACCTGGAGGACTCACACAGGAGAAGCAGCTGGGAAGCAACCAGCCCTGGAGCCAGCAGCCAATGCAGGCACGACCCAGCATACAAGCAGGAGCTGGATGAGTCAGTCCTAATGCTCACTGTCAATGCAGCGCTGCTATCATCCCGTTCAGTGACCACACATTGATCCACGCATCGCACAGACCCAACAAGCAACGCAAAGTCAACAGTTTGTACAGACCCCATGCAGCTACGCGGGACGCAGCAGGCTGCGCACAGCCGGGCTGCCCCATCCCCGCAGGTACCCGAGGCCACGGACGGGCCCTGGGCCTGAGCCGGGCGGTGGCACCGGAGGACCACGGTATCATCAGCTGCTCACTGATCAGCTGGGGAACGTTTCTGAGGGAGAACTGTGAGGTTCCCTGGAGCAGCCGAAGCACCGCCGCCCACCGCAGCCTGGCACAGGTGGGGGCTGCACAGCCCGCATCTCTGCAAGGAGGGGAAGCCGCGCCAAGCAGGGAGCAGTGCCGGTGAGGACGGCCCCCAGTCTGACGGTAACCGAGACACGAGGAGCCCATCTCGTGCCGGAAGGATCAGGCCACCGGCTGCCAAGAAGCTGCTGCGCTGAGGCTCTCCATGAACAGCTGCTTCTTCATTAAAAGCAACACCTTATTTCTGCCGGCCCGGGCTTACCGAAGGTGACAGTGTGCCACATCAGCGGCACGGCTGCTCCCGAGGGGCAGCGCTTCTGCAGCGCTGCGGCTCCCGGCGCTGCCCAACGCCCCGCGCCGCGATGCCAACGTCCCGGCGATGGGGACGGCATCCCCGCGGGGCACCCACGGCCACGCCGAGTTCCGCTCAGCGCCCCGAGCGGGGACGCCGTTCCTCGGGGAACGGAACGGAAGGGAAGGCGTTGGGCTGTTCCTTACCCCGATTCCCGCAGAGCCGGGACTGCGGGAGCCAACGCGCTGCCGGTTACACAACCGCGCCGCACCGCTGCGGCGCCAATGGCCGACCCTCCCAACGCGACCCCCCTCAGCACGATGGGTTTTCGCCCTCGAGCGCTGAGCCGGGAGGAGAACGCCGGGATAACGCCGCGTAGGGGGGAGGTATAAATAACAGACAGCATTCGATAACGAAAACAGCAGTCCGGGCGCATCCCCGAAAGCAGCCACGGAAGGAGATGCGGCCCCGCGGGCACACGGCGCGGGGAGGGCTGCGGGCCGCGCGAGTACCCAAACCCAAACCCAAACCCCAACCCCGCCGGCACCACTCACCGGGAGGACGGCGGCCAGCACGGCAGCCCCCATGGTGGCCGGGGCCGCCGCGCCGCAGCGAGCGGGGCGCTGCCCGGTTAGCGGCGGCTCTCCTTCATACGGCGGCGGAGGGGCGGCGCGGGGCCGGCGGCGGCGGCTGCCCGCGGCGGCGGGAGCCCATGGCCGGGCCGGGGAGGGGCCCTGCCGCCCGCCGCGCTCCCACCTGCCTGCGGCGCCGCCGGCTGCGCGCGGGGCGGGGGCGGCGCACGTGGGGCGGTGCGGAGGGGCGGCGCCGGCTGTGTGACGTCACTGCCGCGCGGGAGAGGACGAGGGCGCCCCCTCGCGTGCGTGAGCGGACGGCGGCCCGGACTGCCGTCGTCCCTTCTGTACGGAGGACGGGAAATCTCCAAAAACAAAGATAACTGGAGAATTTCTTGCTATTACAGAAGCACGGGCCTCGTTCTGAGCCTTCCGAAGTGCCCACAAAGCCTTCTGCTGGTGTCAGAGGCTACGACGCTGCTAAAAGGCTCCTTCTCCCCGTCAGGTGGACCTTTTCTTCCTGTATTCCCTCCCATCTGATCCCGGAAGGCAGCGATGACCTCACCGAGGTGATGACCTCAGGGTGCTGAGCTGCCCAGAAGGGAGCCCAGGATGCCCAGGGCTGCTCATAGTGCAACGTGTTGGCACCCAGCGCAGGAGGGACGTGGAGCTGTTGGAGCGGGTCCAGAGGAGGCCACTGAGATGGTCAGAGGGCTGCAGCACCTCTCCTGTGAGGAAAGGTTGAGGGAACTGGGCTTGTTAGGCTTGGAGAAGAGAAGGCTGCGGGGAGACCTCATTGCGGCCTTCCGGTACTTGAAGGGAGTGTATAAACAGGAGGGGGAATGGCTTTTTATGGGGGTGGATGGTGATAGGATAAGGGGGAACGGCTTTAAACTGAGACAGGGGAGGTTTAGGTTGCATTAGGAGGAAGTTTTTCCCCCAGAGGGTGGGAAGGGAGGCGACCCTGCACAGAGCAGGGGGTTGGAACTCAATGAGCATTGTGGCCCTTTGCAACCCAGGCCATTCCATGATTCTGTGATTCTATGATCTTTCTGGTGCAATGTGGGCACAGCAGGCTGGTGATGGGGCTGCAGCCCCCCCAGCCCCACGGGACCGGCCAGCAGCATGGCAGCCTGCTCCGGGTGGCAGAGTGATTGGGAGCACGGAGTGACTCAGGGGATGGGCGATAAGATGGATCCCATTACTGCCATGGATCGGATTCCAATTAGTTCCATCCCCTCTCGGTGATGATTATTTATACTGAACCTACAGGCGGTCCACGGATGATCCAGAAATGCATGGGCTGGCCTGCAGGTCTCCCTCCCCATGGCTGTGACAAACACAGGTCGCACTGCTCAGGCTGCATTGTGCCGTCTACTCCAGAAACTGCTGACGGAATGCTCCTCTCGCAATGCATCGCTGCTGTTCTGCATCCTTGGCAGGAAAATAGAGAAGTGGGTGACCGAGCTCAGTTTCGTGTTCAGTGTTTCTGACGGCTCGAGGAGTTCATGCTCCCTTTGGTTCCTTTTTCCCCTTGTGCCACCCCATGAGTCATGCAAACACAGCCGGTCACGGGCTGCGGGATCAGCCAGGCCACTGAGCTGCTGGCTTGGACAGCACCGAGGGGCTGCTTTTAATCACAGTCAGCAAACCTCACTGCTCGTGTTCAACAGACACCGGTGGGTCTTTACTGAGGTGGGGGTGTGGGCTGGGGAGAGGATGGGGCGATGTGCACCAACCTGCTCGGCCACCAGAAGCCATCTTCTCTGAGGCTGCAGTCTCACTCTTCTTGTGAAGAAAAGCCAATGCTCGTGTTGGTAGAATTGGCACAGAATATACAACGGTTTGAGCAGGAAGGGACCCCCGCGGGCCGTCAGAGCAGCCCTGCAGTGCATGGGGACGGCACAGCTCCGCAGTGCTCACTGCCCGTCCCCCGGCCTTGGCTGTGCGCAGCCGTTGGCTGCTGCTATTGGAGGTGCTCCCCGGAGTTCATGAAATGGAGGAGGTTTCTCCCCAGAAGACACCATCTGGGAACGGTGCGGGATGCACTGCGCAGCTGCTGCTCCGTGGGCCCTGTGGAAGCCAGCAGCCACGTGGGAACGTTTTCACACCACTTGTTTGCGATGAAAGAAGGCAGGCTAGCGGGGCAGATGTAACTGACTTCCAGACTCTCTTATTCTCTGTATGTGGACCATCACTTTCACATCTCCCTTAGAACAGTTCTATTTTCTGATGCTGTTGTAGGAAAATCACCTCTGTGTGAGAAAATTTGCGTTTCCAAATTCCTGTAGGAACCACATCTATCACTTGTGTCAACATAAATGAGGAAGCCAAGCCAGCAGAGCCCATGGGCTCACCCTGCGTGAGGGGAGGAAACCGTGGGTGGGATCTCTCACCCTTCCGGTCCTTCCTATGATCTCCAGGGAATGGGAAGGGAAACATCTTCCAAGAGCAGCTGTTCCCAGCTGTGACAAACATCACACACACATATGTATGTACATATACATGCACGTACACACAGGCATGGTGGGTCCTGTGTGTGGTGACGCACTGAACAGGTTGCCCAAGGAGGCTGTGGATGCCCCATCCCTGCAGGCATTCAAGGCCAGGCTGGATGTGGCTCTGGGCAGCCTGGGCTGCTGGTTGGCGACCCTGCACATAGCAGGGGGTTGGAACCGGATGGTCACTGTGGTCCTTTTCAACCCAGGCCATTCTGTGATTCTATGGCTCCTGGAATGATCCTTTCTCACCTTCTGCTGTGGGAAAAGAAATACACGTCCTGTTACAGAGCCTTAAGCTTTCGGCCAGCAGCAATACTGCGAGGTGCTTTTATGTGTTATTTCCATTCAGCTGAGTGGGAAGCGTCTTGAAGGAGGGATTTCCTCCATCTCAGGTGTGCTATCACTGATGGATTTCCTGCCTCACTGCATCCCCACGGGGAGTCATGGAGAGGAGCTGAGGAAGCTGTGGCACTGTGAGCTGCAGGTTTGGTGGCTCCTGGCTGTATGGCCTCTGTAAAAGGCTCACACACAGCTGGGTTTGTTCTCCCAGCACAGCTGGAGAAGGGAGAAGCTCAGCAGCAGACGGCAATGCTGAGTGCATTAACGAGAGGCTGTCCCTTGTGCACACCAGTGTCTGTGAGGTGTCAGTGGGGAGATGCTTCTGCAAATGGAGCACATCTGGAGCTGCTTCTTCACCCCTTGGCAGGAAGGGGAGAGCACAGGGGACTTGCACGTCAGATCCTTTTCAGGTCAGTGGGTGGCTGTAATGAAGCTTCCCTTCTGCCCCAGTGCAAATGCTGCGAAGTGGAACTGTCTGTCTCTGCCTGACAGCCACGACTGCCTGCACCCCCACCTCAGCACAGGGGGACCAAGTGCAGCAGCCACAGCTGTGCCTCTCAGAGCAAGAGGAATGGAAGTATGAAAGGTTAACGCTTCTTTGGGGGAAGGGGTGGTATCCTTTTGGTGTATAGGAGCCTTGCTTTGCAAGTCCTGCAGCCCTTGCTTTGGCTTTGCTGGCCGGGAATGAGGCCCACGTTTTGACACCTGGATGTTCATCTCAGCCTCCCTGTGAACACGGTGCCCTGGGCAAGTCACACCATGCCCTTGTTTGCCTTCTGCTCCCCCCTGGGTCTCTGCAGCTGAGGCTGCCCAGCAAAGCTTCCCTGGGAGGGCTGTGTGCGCTGGTTGGTTCAGCAGCTGAAAAAGACATGGAGTGGGCAAGCCGTCCTGGCACAGAGATAAAGCAGCTAAGGACTCTCACCACGTCGAGCCCAGCCTGGCTCAGCACATTTTATTCCATTTTTTTCCTCGAGTGAGAACTGAACCCAGATGTACAGCCCTGGGGTACTTCTGGAGCCCCACGAGGACATCGCTTCCCCAGTGACCCTGCTGAGCTGCACCCAGCGGGGTGGGATGCGATGCTGAGTGACCACAAATAGCTGCAGCTTAAGGTCTGCAGTGTTGCTCCCATTTAGCTGTGCGGAAGCTCACTCATGTATCCCCAGAGACTTTATGCCCAGTGCAGAGTAAAGGCAGAACTAGCTGGAGATCTTAGCACCACTGGTAAGTACCATGCAGCCAGGGTTTGTCACCAGCCTTCAAGAAACGTCTTGTTCTCCGTGTTCTTATGGCAGTTGGATCAACACAGATGTGATGGATCACTGCCTTGATGTGGCAGGCCAACAGTTTGATGTCATACCTCTAAAAAGACTTGTAGGGGAATGGGTCTGCTGCTGGCGGAGGGTGGCTGGTCCCTAACAGCACAGAGATAGCATCCAGCTCAAGCAAGGACACCTCCCTCCCACCTCACTGCCCTCTTCCTCAGCACTGGGCAGCTTTTCTCAATCTTGCTGGCAGCTTTTCAGCCAGTCTTCATTTCCACAGAACCTTCCAAATGTGTTCTTCAGCCAAAAACCTGGGAAAACTCATTCAAACCCACTGGATACGCAGGGGACTCTCCTGTCCTGTGAGCCTTTCCCCACCGCCATCCCACCATCCTTCCCCTGTGTCCCTTCCATCTGTCTTTCTGCACTCATGAACAAACTCATGAACAAACCATGCTTCTCTGGAAGGAAGAGAAGCAAGGGAAACAGATAATACAATGATGAACATGCACCCCAGCCAAATTGTGCAGAGAAATGTTCAGTTCTCCCTTTCTCTTTGCTTTTCCAGGGCCTCCTAGGGAAGCTGGCTGCCTCCTCCATCCTGCAGCCTTCTACTGATCTAAGATCACTGGTGTCAGGCCTCAGGTTATGTATGCATTTGTCCTGGGCTGCAGGTGTCCACCTGTCCATCTGTCCATTCATCCAGCCATCCAACTCATCAACACCCCATTCATCCAACTGTCCATCCAGCGCCCCATTCGTCCAGCCATCCAACCAACCAACAAGCCAACCAGCCAGCCCATTATCCCCTGCCCAGCATCACCTGTTTGGTGATTCCCCTTCTGCAGGAGCTCCGTACTGACCTCTATCCGAAGCAGTCTCAGTAGATAAAGTCACAGCCCAAGGGCAGTCCATTTAACATGCAGGATTTCTAATTGCAGTCATGTGGAGTTGAAGTCTCAGTATTACAGGGTGAGAGGAATTTGACCCCGAAACAGGAGTGTTTCTGGACCTCTGCTTTTCATTGCCATTCACCTTGCATTCAAGCAGGGGTAGAAGAGGAGAGCCTTGGAACAGGAGCATGGGTATGTGTATTTCTATCTGGATATCATGAGGAGTGATTTAGGCTGGGTGTGAGGAAGGAGCTGCTTGCAGGGAGGCGGTGAGGCGCTGCACGGGGTGCCCACAGGTGGTGCTGCCCCGTCCTGCACACAGCCAAGGCCAGGGGACGGGGCTGTGAGCACTGCAGGGCTGTGGTGTCCCCGTGCACTGCAGGGCTGCACTGATGGCTGCGGGGTCCCTTCCTGCTCAAACCGTTCTGTGCTTCTACGACTCTATGGTGATGTGGTGCCAGCAGAGGCATGAGCTGTTCCCCCGTTCGTTATTGTTACCAGATGAGCCGGGGACTTTTACAATCCCTGGTTTGGATAATCAGATGCTGATTGCAACAGAGGATGGAGGTCTGCACTGCTCATCCCTTGTGCAGTCCTCGCACAGCACGCACAGCCCCGTGCTCTCCTGCAAGGCTTTGTTCCTCGGGCTGACGTGCAGCATCCCGGACATGATGATATATCCCACCCCCTCATGGTGTCCTGCTTTGTTTGGAGTTGCTGCTGACGCCCAGAACAATGTGTTGCGGTTGGAGTCACAAGCTGGGGGTGCCTGGGACAGAGCCAAGCAGTTCCTGCTCCCCCTCTTCCTCCCTCTGCTCACCCTGGGGGACAGGCAGCTTCTGGCCACCTGGTAGCTGTGGGTTTCATGGTGGTTCTGCAGCCAGGGGCAATAAACAGTCCCCAGCCTCCTGTTCCTAGATTAGAAAGCCAGTGTTTGGCACCGGCTCTGCCACAGCTGTGTCATGTGGGCATGGGATGCCCATAGGCGTTGTCTCTTTTCTGAGGTGATGAGTGATAGGGCGTGAGGAAATGGCCTCCGATTGCACCAGAGGAAGTTTAGATTGCACGTGTGGAAGAATTACTTGGTGGAAAGGGTGGTTAGGCTCCGGAATGGGCCGTCTGGGGAAGTGGCAGAGCCCTCCCCTTGGAGGCACTGAAGAGACGTGTGGTTGTGGCACTCAGGGACGTGGTTTAGCCATGGATTTGGTAGTGTCGATGGTTGGACTGGATGATCTTGCCTTTTCCAACCTAAACAATTTGATGATTCTATGAGGATCACGGGGTAACTTCACTTGAAGGCCCACCTGGAGGTCTGCAGCCCAACTGATGGAGCAGAGCTGGCTTTGGGGTCAGAACGGGATGAAGGCAGCACGAGCTCCCTGGGTGTTCTCCATCAGTGCTGGATCTGTTCTCGTGCTGGAAATATTTGCCATCATATCCAGTCCAAAACTCCCTTATATTCACTTATGACTCTGGAATGGTTGTAGGAGCACTGGGGTCCTCAGGCAGGACTTGTCCTGATGGCGCCTCTCTCCAGGTTCCTCAGCAGTCAGGGGCTCGCATGTCCTCTGTTGGCCACGGTGCTGTCAGGAGGAGGGGAGACCTGTGTCATCTCATGCTCTGGGAGTCTGGGGGTACCTGGGTGAAATACCCCTCAACACAAATCTTGTTGCTCAGCTACTTTGAGGAGGCAGAGAGTACATGCCTGAGTGTAGCAAGGAGACCCCCCCATGTGTGTGTGAGCCCATCTCTGCTGTGTGTGAGCCCATCTCTGCTGTGTGTGAGCCTTTGGCCAGCAGCCATGGTGGAAGGTGGTCATCACCTCTGGTGATGGAAGGCAGAATGATGTCCTCCATGAGCAGCTGAGCAGTGGCAATACATACAGACAAGCTGTCGTGCTCGTGGTCTCGGTGTCTTTAAAGGCTTAATGAAGTAAGAAGGCACCATTTACTTTATCAGGGTGAAGACAAAGACCCCCTTGGCTCCTCTGACCAGAAGCTCCCACTCTCCCCAGCTCACCGCAGCGGCGGCGCAGGGTCTGGCCCTTATGACAGGAGGGTCCCTTCCCCAGCCAGAGGATTTATTGCCGTGCTGACACGGATGAAACGTTCCCAGGACTTCCCCTCTCCGGGGTTGCTCATCCATCTCGGGCAGACAGAATGGAGCGTGTCACAGGAGCAGATGCAGAGCAGGCCGAGCTCCCCATGAGATCCTTCACCACCAGAGATGAGAAACAGATGGGGAAATCTGCTGGGACACGCATTGACGTAAGAAGTAGGTGAGAGGCTGAGCGTTGTCCCCGGGGAGGTGGGAACAGCCGAGAAAGCTGGCGGCAGGGCCGGCATGCCAGGGCACAGCGGCTCTCTGACTCACACACACCTCAGCTGCTAATGGACCGTTTCCTCTCCCGCCCCTCCCAGCTGCCCCTGAGGTTCCATTGCCCTCATGTTATCTCTCACCCTGACTCCTCCCTGGGATGCCCTCTTGTCTGCTGTCCCTCTGTCCCTCTGCTGGTCCTCTGTCACCAGAGCTCTGTGATCTGAGGCACCGCCTTCAGGGGACGGCTTCTCGGGGCAGCTGCAGCACAGCCATACAGAGCACAGCTCAGCCCTTCAGGCTGCCCGGAGAGGTGCTGAGGGCTTCTCCTTGGAGGCCTCCCCAAGGCCTGGCTGTGGTGCCGGGCACTGCTGGGGGTCGGGCAGTAGGGGGACGCAGGGGTCGCTGCCCACCGCAGCCATTCAGACACTCCCATCCAAAGGGAGAAGTAGGGTCAGGCACCCTGTGGGCCGTGGGGCTCAGTCTGAGCCTGACCCACAGCCCTCCTTCAAGGGGTTTTGCTCTCCCAGTGCCACACCAGGGCTGTGCTGCAGCGAATAAACCCTTCTTGGAAGGAGGCGTGATCTGCAGCTGCAGCTGCTGTTTGTACACAGCCCAGATGCTCCTGCACCCACCAGGGCTGGATCCACATGAGGTATTGGCTGCTCCAGCCCAGCATGGTGCCCAGCTGGGAGGGCAACACACCCAACCCAAGGATGCCCCAAACCCCTGCTGGTGAGCAGAGCCGTCCCAAAGCCGGTAGGAAGCACTGGCCCATGAAGGAGTGCATCCCAGTGAGGGCACCGTGCAGGAGCTGTGTGCCAGCAGCTGTTCTTGGAAAGTCTGGAGCCCGGGCTCCGTGCCTCCGCCTGCTTGTGTGCACATCCCCAGGGAGCAGGAGCTCTCCAGCCTAGAAATGCAATAATGGATGCATTTGGCACAATTTGCTGCTCTCTTTCCCTCCAGAAACTGATTGGGGAGTGGAGATGCCCACAGCCCAGCCTGTCCTACCCAGGCACTGGATGCACGGCGCCATGCTTGGGAGGTTCAGCCCCGCAGCGTCTGGGTGCTGAGCTGCCCTTAGTATTGGTTACTGGGGTTGAATTTGAATAGAGAAACTGAATAATTGCACTTTCCATGCTGGCCCCAAGGATGTGTGCATGGAGGCCCTGATGGTGAGGCCCAGGGGGCTCTGGGGGGCGGTTACTGGGCCGCCTTCCCCATGGTGCCACACTGCCGGGGCTCTGACAGCCAAATATTGCAATGATGGTGCTCAGTAGTGAGCAATGCTACAAAGGCTTCGCCTCATTCATTTCTCTCCGTAGCACTTCCCGGTGTGCCATAACTCAGAGCTGTAACTTGAATGTGCCCCTTGCTTTCATGTGTCGTCTCCTGCTGCTTCCAAAAGCCCGTCGCTGGGTTTTGATGGCCCTCGGAGGGCTGTGTGCCCTCGGCTCAGGCTGTGTGCCAGGCAGCACTGAGCTCAGCAGCCCGTGTCGCTGCTAATGGTGCTTTTAGTCTTTGCACTAACACAGGAACATGGGCAGCGATGGGGCGCAGTCATCCTTAACAACTGTTTTCTGTGGCAAAAAAAAAAAAAAAAAAGATGGAAATTTGGGCCAAAAATACAAACATTTCTTTTCCTTTTCTTTTCCTTCCAAATTTTCTCCCCTAAGGGAAGGGCACTGCACAGTGCTTTAATTACTGCTGGCTCTGTTTTCAATGGAGCACACTCAGCAGCTCGCTCGGGAGCTGGGGCAGCGGCCAGGACACCCAATCCACCTTTCCACTTTTGCATATCTTCATGTCTTTAATTAATTAACATCTCTTCCAAAGTGTACCCTAAATAAGAGACCTGCAGCGGCTGAGACCTCGTCAGCACGAAGCAAAGCTGAATCACTGCCTCCTCTGGCTTACACACAGCCACCCCATTACTGCATCCTGGAAAGAGGTTTGCTCCTTCTGTAGAGTCCAGAGGAGGCCACAAAGATGACCAGAGGGCTGCAGCACCTCCCCTACAAAGACAGGCTGAGGGAGCTGGGCTTGTTCAGCCTGGAGAAGAGAAGGCTGCGGGGTGACCTCATTGCAGCCTTCCAGGACCTAAAGGGAGCCTACAAACAGGAGGGGAGATAACAGCAGGACAAGGGGAAATGGTTTGAAGTTGAAGGAGGGAAGATTGAGGTTGGATGTCAGGGGGAAGTTCTTTCCTATGGGAGTGTGAGGTGCTGAACAGCTGCCCAGAGAGGCTGTGGATGCCCCGTCCATCCCTGGAGGTGTTCAAGGCCAGGTTGGATGGGGCCCTGGGCAGCCTGGGCTGGTATGAAATGTGGGGGTTGGTGGCCCTGCCTGTGGTGGGGGGTTGGAGCTTCATGATCCTTGAGGTCCCTTCCAGCCCAAGGCATTCTGTGATTGTGTGAGTCTATGATTCAATTAAAATGAATGAGCCCATCACAAAGAACCTTTTTGTGAACGCAGCCCCAGCCTTCTCTGAGTCATCCCTTTCCTCTTTCTTTTCCTTCTGATGTGTTCATAGACCCCCCTGGTGCTTCCCACCCTCTTTAGCTGGAACTCATCCATCCTTCCCTCGTGGTGTTGCAATGGAGTGGTTCTACTTGGAAACATGTGACTGGCTCCCATGGTCCCCATGGTCTGCACTTCCCCCACCCCATTCCTGCCCTTGGTTACCCCAGCAGTACCAGCCTGCAGCCCTGGCTCCCTGCTTCCCAGGCTGAACCTCCTGCAGCAGCCCAGGCTGCCCGAGTGGCAACCAGCCACACCGAGCCTCCATCCCCGTATTGAAAGAGGAATTCTGACATTCTATGACCACTGTTCCCAAAATCAGCCTCCCTCCTCGCGCTCACAGTCTGATCTCTGCTCTTGTTTGCTCAGGGAAGGTCTTCAGGTGAGCAGAAATGGCATCCCCTACAGCACAGGGGAACATCACCACCTGCAGCACAGGGCCCAGCGGGCTGCCCCCACCCGCCACATGTCCAGCTGGGCCTCACTGCAGCTCCTCATTAAAGCACACCATGCGTTGGCTGTTCCTGCTAAGAGGACACCCAGCCCTCTTCCTCCTCTCTGTGGATGTCTGCATTCCCTGAATGGCCATGTGCTCCCCCAGTGCTGACTCACCCCTGCAAGGACAGGAAGTTTCAGTGCTGTCTGTGATGCACAGCATCAGCAGTGAATGTGCCTTAAAAATTCACATGATGCTCCTTATTGCCCCAATTGCACTTGGGCTGGAGGAATCCCAGGTATTTACACAGACTGGGAAGAGCAGTCCTTGAGAGCAGCCCTGCAGAGAAGGACCTGGGGGTCCTGGTGGAGGAAAAACTGACCATGAGGCAGCAGTGTGCTCTTACAGCTCGAAAAGCAAATGGGATCCTGGGCTCCATCAGCAGAGGGGTGGCCAGCAGGGACAGGGAGGTGATTGTCCCTCTCTGCTCTGTCCTTGTGAGGCCCCATCTGCAGTACTGCATCCAGGTCTGGGGCTCCAATACAAGAAAGACAGGGAGCTGTTGGAGAGGGCCCAGATGAGGCCACAAAGATGATCAGAGGGCTGCAGCACCTCCCCTATGAAGACAGGGAGCATCCTGGCCCAGCAGGGTGAGCCAGCCCATGCGGCTGGTGTTTGGGTGATGTGTGATGGCAGAGCTGTGTGTACACCCGGGGAGAACAGAGGGGGTGTGCAGCAGTGCTTTCCTGGAGCATGCATTGCCCGGATTTGCTAGGGAAGTGCAGCAGCCAGGACATCCCATGCTACCCAGGGGGCAGAGAACAGCCCTGACACAGCCTGCTGACAGACAGAGCTCAGATGGGAATGTGGTGCCTTGCAGGGGCTGCACGCAGCTTCATGTGCGAGTCATGTTTTACTGTCTTGGCCACTGTGATGTGAATCTCTCCCCAAATCTGCATGCAAAAAAACAAACAAACAAACAAACAACAACAAAAAAAAAACAAAAAAAAACTACCATCAACTTATTAGTTGTTAATTGCATGCTGGACTCAAGAGAGAATGGCCATACCGTGCCACAGCACCCATAAATGAGACCCCACAGGGGCAGGATGGCCTTTTGTTTCCCTGTGCAGAATTACATGCATGACCCAGTTTTTGCTAACACGGCAGTGATGGGGGAGAAATGGCATTGTTTGTGCAGCACAAATGGGGAGGGAGAGAGGGCTCTGTTCTGTTACATATGAGTTGCATTGAAGAAGCAGAAGGGATGCTCGAATCTCTTGCTGCAGATAGCAGGATTTGCACCAGCAGCTCACAGCCACATGTAATACTTCCAAACTGTCCAGGGCCAAAGTCAGAGCCCCGTTTCCATTTCAACACCCCCTGCCACACTCTGGGTGCCCTATGTGCCACCACCGCCCCTCCAGCACTGCCCAGCAGGAGCTTTTCCCGACATTTTCTTCTGTTTCACACTCCTCAGCTTTACAGTGTCTCCTACAGCCTCCTCTACACTCTCCCATTGTCTCTCCCTGCTGCTGCAAGCAGGACAAGAGGACATTCCTACAGGTGAGAGCCTGAGCACAGCCACCCCCCCAGGAGGGGTCCCTGCCAGCTCCTGCTGTCCCTGCTCTGCAGGCTCAGCCCCACACCATGCAGACCGGCCAGCAGCCCCATCCAGAGCACTCCTCCATGAATCTCCTGTTCCTCAGCTCTCAGACAGCTCAGACACACAGCTTTCTGCAGCTCCATCGGCGTTCCCAAAGGCTTGGATGGGAAAGGACTTCTCAAACCTCATCTTCCCCGGCCTCTGGCAGAACTCCTGTTTGTATTCTGGGGTATGACTGCTGTGTCTGTGTCATGGTGTGGTTCTGTGGGGGTGAAGGGAGGTTGTCCTTCAGCCTCAGAACACAGGTGGAGGTACGGCTCTCATGTGCACTTGCTGAAGGTGCACTGCGTCACACTGCGGGGCAATGAGAGCACTCCCTTACTCTGTCCCCGAGGAGCACAGCTGAGCAGAGAGCAGTGAATGTGCAGCCGAGCCTCCCAGATGGACCGCGTGCCACCTCCCATGCCTCTGGAGCAGCAGCTCTCATACCAAAGCAGGACAGGAGTGCTGCAGCACACCGTGAGTATTCACCCTTTGGAGTGTTTTCTCAACGAGGATCCTCACCCCGAGCCCCTTGGAAGGGTCATCTCACCATTAATGTAGGGCAAAGAGATGGAGCAGACTGGGAGCTCCAGGGCAGCTCTACAGGGATAGGGAGAACTGTCATTGAGGGTGGAAAGGACCTGCAGGATCCCCGGGGTCATCCGTTGCCAATGGGACACCAAAGACTTCAAGCTTCTCCTTTACAACAAACACCTCGTGTCACCCTTGGCAAACGGCAAACCTGCACTCTGTTGGATCATCCCATTTGATCTCTTGTAGGACACAGAATTACTCCCGCTGAGCCCTGCAGACTGTGTTTGACTGAAGCACAGATTGCCCATCTGTTCCTCACTCTGAGTCCTTCTCACTGCAGCATCGCACTGTGAGCTGCTACAGATGAGCTCTATAAATCCCTCAGATCCTTTCCTAGAGATGCTGCCCACCCTGCAAGCACTGCCTGTGTTGTGTTCACCATACCTCCCTCTGTGCTGGACTATACTCGTCCTGTGCCATTGGAAGAGATGCCAGCTGCAGCGCAGCGGCTGTCCCTGCGGTCACTGATTGTCCCACCAACCCCTCTGCAATCCCCAGCTTTCACCAACAATGTTAAAATGGCACAGTGCTGGAGCAGCAGCTGTCCCAAAGGGCCATTCCTGGCCTCTGGATCCCCCCTCCTGCTGCCATGGGTGAGCATTTCCCTGCCACAAAGAGGAGTGCCCAACAGGGAGATTTCTGAGATTAACCTCAGATGATGTTAATAGTACAAAATGCCTGCACGGTTTTGTTTTGGGAACACAGCAGTTTTGAAGGCAGGTATTGCTTCCATGGCACCTGGCAGCAGATGGAGTTGCCTGTCAGTGATTCCAGGGCAGCCACCCGGGCAGAGCTCCGTGGGTCTCTGCTTGGCGCAGTCAGGGGATGTGGGCTGCTGCTGCCTGTTAGGATCATAGAGCCACAGAATGGCCTGGGTTGAAAAGGCCCACAGTGCTCATCCAGTTCCAACCCCCTGCTATGTGCAGGGTCGCCAACCAGCAGCCCAGGCTGCCCAGAGCCACATCTTGCTGGTTGCTGGGCTGTGCTGTTTCATTGGAGTGAAGCTCGAGCCTCTGAATTTGATGTCAGGTTTGGAAGGAGGTCAGTGATGGCAGTGGGGGGAATGGGGAAAGGGATACAATCTGAGGGGATGTAACAGAGCCCACCACAAATGACCACAAGGCGGGCAGAGCATGTGGGTGCAGAGGAGGCCGGGAAGCAGACTGTGCAGGGCTGTGGTGGAGATGCTGGATTCCCTGCTGCTGGGTGCTCAGGGCCGGAGCCATCTCTTTGTTATGAGAGTGGTGAGGTGCTGAACAGCTGCCCAGAGAGGCTGTGGATGCCCCGTCCATCCCTGGAGGTGTTCAAGGCCGGGTTGGATGGGGCCCTGGGCAGCCTGGGCTGGTATGAAATGTGGAGGTTGGTGGCCCTGCCTGTGGTGGGGGGGGTTGGAGCTTCATCATCCTTGAGGTCCCTTCCAACCCAACCATTCTGTGATTCTGTGTGACTCTGTGAAGGCTCAGCTGATCACAGAGTTTGGCCCCCGAGTGGTACTGCTGGGACAAATCAGCACATCGGGGCTTTTAGACACAGGCTGATTTCTTTTAGGGCTGCTTTGAAGCCCCACTGGGGAGCTAACACATTATAATTGCAAGGAGGTGGAACCCATTGCATAGCAGGGTAAAGCAGGCACCCATGCATTAAAGCCTGCTCTTCACACACACCTCCCATTCAAAAATGTCTGAGAGGCTTTGCCATTCTCATTGGCCTGGCTTAGGATGCTTTTGGGATGACTTTGTGTCCCAGTACTGAAACTGAGACCCCTTCTTATTGCCACGGGTGATGCAGACATCCTTCAGGGATTCCTCCTTCAATGCTGTCAGCCCTCAGGGCTGTCCTTTCCGTGGCGTTGTGCATCTTCCGTGTGACCGGTAAGTCCCGGTGCTCGTGCAGCCTCCTGCTTAAGCTGCGTAAGCAATGATGAAACCCAGCAAGGCCACTTCCTGCCTGCTTTTCATTCCTCTCGTTTGCTTTTACAAGGAGGGACCGCTGCTCCTCCCTGAGGCTGCTGCGCTGCGCTGCGCTGTGCTGTGCAGTGCTGTGCTGCGCTGTGCTGTGCAGCCCCGCTGTGAGCCGCAGCTGCAGCACAGCGCGGTGTCGGTGCGGCAGCGGCAGCAGCGGAGGGAGCTCCGGGCGCTGCCCGAGGGGAGGCGCTGGGCAGAACCGCTCCATTTCCCTGCCGGACGGCGCAGCGGAGGGACGGGAAGGGCTCACAGCGCCGCGACACGCGAGGGAATTCCAGCGCACCTTTCCGGCCTTCGGGTGAAGGCGCAGCCCCGCTCCCCAGCCCGGCAGTCACAGCGCAGGCAGCGCAGCACGAAGCCGACTGCAGCCCACGGGGTCCCCGTGCTGGCAGAGCCGCCTGCGGGCACAGCGGGGAATGGCGCGGGGCTCCGTCCGGCTGCCCTGCAGGGCTGTCCCGGAGCTGCCGTGCCCGATGGCGGTGCGCTCCTCTGCGCAGGGATCGCGCAGTGACACAAAGCGCCCGGTGCGGGGCAGCAGGAAGAGTGGTGAGGTGCTGGAACAGCTGTGGGTGCCCCGTCCATCCCTGGAGGTGTTCAAGGCCGGGTTGGATGGGGCCCTGGGCAGCCTGGGCTGGTATGAAATGTGGAGGTTGGTGGCCCTGCCTGTGGTTGGAGCTTCATGATCCTTGGGGTCTCTTCTAACCCAACCATTCTGTGATTCTATGATTCTATGATTCTGCTTTGCACTGTTGGGGATTCACCTCATGATGCTCTGAAGGAGGTGAAATGGTGTCAGAAAGGGAGCAACAGGAGCTGTGCTTCCTTGGAAGAAATCAGAGGTTAAGGGCAAGGGGGAAAAGCAGGAGCTCTGTTTAACAGCTGCTTCTTAGGCCTTGCTGCCACCGTCAGAGCTGAGTCCTCAGCTGCCTTCTGGTTTAACATGGGAGGGAGACTCAATCTCTGCAGAGGCCTCCCAGTTACCCAGCAGGGGATGCTGGGGATAGTCTCACATGGCTCTGCTTTGCCATTTATAGAACTGGCTTTCCTAGTGGCACAGGCAGAGTCGGGCACATAAAACAACCAAATATGCGCTCTGCCCTGGGCTGAACAAACCAGGTGGCCTCGGCTGCTCCCCATTCCTCTGCTGTTTTTCACCTTGGGCTGAACTGCACACACTCATTTTCAGGTTCTGTTTGTGCCCCATTCCTGGGGCTGCAGGGTCCCACGTGCAGGTGGCAGTGCAGAGCCAGCACTGCAGCACCTCACCTTCTAACATCAGGGTTCTCATCAGACAGTGAGATACTCACTGCTACCTTTTCCCGTATTTGTTTTCATAGAATCACAGAATGGCCAGTGTTGCAAAGGACCACAATGCTCATCCAGTTCCAACCCCCTGCTATGTGCAGGGTCGCCAACCAGCAGACCAGGCTGCCCAGAGCCACATCCAGCCTGGCCTTGAATGCCTGCAGGGATGGGGCATCCACAGCCTCCTTGGGCAACCTGTTCAGTGCGTCACCACCCTCTGGGGGAAAAACTGCCTCCTTTTGTAGTGGTGCATCCAAAAAAGAAGAGGAAGCATCAGCAGGTGTTGTTTATTACAAACAGAACAGTACTCGTAGAACTTCATGAGCAGTTTGTGAAAACATCTCGTTCCCTGACTTCAGATCTGCCTTTCCATTTTGCTTCTCATAAGGGAAAATGTTTGTTGTGAACAATAAAAGGAAAGTACCGCTTTCCTGCTAATAGCTGAGACACCAAGCTGCTGCCCTTAGCATAACGGTCCCTATTCTCTCTCTTGGCCGAAGGGCGGCCCAAGTGAACCATTCCCAAGAAGAGATGGGAACAAATCCCCTCAGAAACAGGAAGAGAATTTCCCAAACAACAGAACACACAGCCTCTTTCTGGTGCCAGAGCTCTGTGCTCTGCTTCCACCTGCCTGCCTGCCAGGAAGGCAAGAGAAGACCCAAAAGACACAGATCCAGTCCCATGGACTACCTATTCATCTACCCATCTATCTATCTTCCTATCTATCTGTCTGTCTATCCATCTATCCCTCTATCCATCTCTATCCATCTATCCGTCTCTGTCTATCCATCCATCCATCCATCCGTCCATCCATCCATCCATCCATCCATCTATATCTATCTGTCTATCCATCTTGATCTACATACCTATCTATCCACCTATCCATCTACCCATCTATCTGTCTATCTATCTGTCTGCCTGTCTATCTATCTATCCATTCATCTGTCCATCTACCCATCTATCTGTCTATAGAACCATGGAATCATAGAATCACTCAGGTTGGAAGAGACCTTAAAGATCATCCAGTCCAACCCTAACCCAACCATCCTACCCTAACTCTAACAGCCCTCCGCTCAGTCACAGCCCTGAGCACCACATCCAAACAGTTGTTAAACACATGCAGGGATGGTGACTCCACCACCTCCCTGGGCAGCCCATCCCAGTGCTTAACAGCCCTTTCTGTAAAGAAGTGTTTCCTGATATCCAACCTACACTTGCCATGGTGCAACTTGAGGCCATCCATCCGTCTGTCTATCCATCTATCTATCTATCTATCTATCTATCTATCTATCTATCTATCTATCTATCCATCCATCCATCTATCTATCTATCCATCTATCTATCTATCCCTCTATCCATCTCTATCTATCCATCCACCTATCCATATGTGTGTATCTACCTACCTACCTACCAATCTACCTACCTACCTATCTATATTCCTACCTATCTATCCATCTATCTCTCCATCCATCCACCTACCTGTCTTCCTGCCAGCTGCCATACCAGTCACATGCACCAAGCTTTTGTGGGCACATAAAGGCCTAATGCTAACGGAGGTGGTGGAGTAGTGTTGTGATCCTCTGGTTAATTGGGGTGAGGTGGGAATTCAGAGCATTTCAGGAAAAAGCAGCACCTGGAATACAAAGTACTCCCTCTGGGCAAGGGATTTGTCAGCGGGGCTCTTACCAAAGGCTGTGTCCAAAGGGGAGCACAACTCCATCCCTCTGTTGCATAGGCAGGCCAAGAGAAGGAGCCAGCTGCAGGCACAGCTCCGGGCATGGCAGTGCTGGGGGAAGGAGCCCTGCAGGCTGGAGCTGTACGTACACAGCTGTGTGTGAGGACACGAGGCAGCAGCACTGCTCCTCCTCTTTGGCTGCTCCTGAAAAGGACACAATATTCAAACCCTCAAAGCTGTTGCAGGCTTCAGTCCTCCACTGCAGATGGTTTGTATCTCTCTGGGCTATTTGCTTTCAGAGAAGGAACCGCGGTGTTTCCTAGAAATTAATTAACCAACTCGCATCCTCTTTGGGATGGTTGGGAAACAGCAGCGCTGAGTGCTCCGCGGTGTGGCTGGCAGAGGGAAGCAATACTGGCAGTTCCAAGCCCAATTGTGGAGCACAGCGTCCTCTGCTGCTGTCTGCCTGCCCCAGAGGCAGCTGTGCTGCCTTGTCGTTAATGAAGCAGTGTTGTAATAATAGCTTGCAGATATTCTATCTCTGGAAGCAATTATCAGCTTGTTTTAAAGGCTGAGCTAGCGCTGGAGATGTGTTTATTCTCCAAACCAACACCCCATCTTTCAGCTATCGAATTCCTCCTTACTATTTAGAAGCCAATGTTGTGCATTTGTGAATGGAAGCTGCTACAGAAAACACCCTAATCTGTTAATGAACTGACAAACGAGGAGTAAAGGCTTTAAAAGCAGAACGTCAGTGTTGGGAAATCACCCTGATTCCAAACTCAATTAGAAGCATCTGACGTTGCTAGAAAGTCCCAAAGCCACAGGAGCTCTGCTGCCCTCGGTGCCTCCTGCTCGCCCACAGCCCGGAGCTCCCAGTCCCCTATGGGACACTGCTGGCAGTCATAGAATCACAGAATGGTTGGGTTGGAAGGGACCTCAAGGATCATGAAGCTCCAACCCCCCCACCCCCCCAGTCAGGGCCACCAACCTCCACATTTCATACCAGCCCAGGCTGCCCAGGGCCCCATCCAACCTGGATACCCCATCACACAAGGAAAGGACTAGGCTGCTTCCAACTGATGTGGGTGCCCCATCCCTGGAGGTGCCCAAGGCCATGGATGGGTGCTGGGTGCCTGCTGTGCTGGGGGTCCCAGCCCCCTCCTTCCAGGCTGTCACCCCTTCATCCTCAAGCCTCCAACATCAGCTTTATGGCTCAATGCTGTGTGTCAGATCTGGGTGGTACAAAGCCCACACGTGAGGTGGGTTTTCTCTCGGACACGTACACTCATTTCCTGGATCAGGTGTTTGTTTGCCTGCCCTGAGCTCGCTGTGTTGGCTACAGCCCATCAACCCTCTCCTTCCAAACTCCTTTTCCTGCAGGTTTACCTTTGTGCCCACAGCTCCCCCTCCTTCCCAGACCACACACTTTCTACTCTTCTGCTCTGCCCCTCTGTGCCACTGATGTGGAGTAGCTCAAGTGGGCTGCTGAAGGTGGTGTATGAAAACCAGGTGATTTAGAAAGGAAGCAGCTTAGGTTGGCAAACCCAGAGGTGACTACGCTGCATTTTTACTCTTATAACTCTTATAGAAACACATGGGAAAAGACAGAGGTAAAGTTCAGGAGTAGGAGAGGGAGCGCTGCTTGAGGTACTGCTGCTGTGCTTACAGGGATGAGGAAATGGAAGGAGCAAGGATTTTCTGTCCTAAGAAAGAAAATGCCACATAAAAATGACATCCCGGCTCTTGTTTGTCCTGTCTGCCTACCCGGGGAGAGCAAACACAGCCTGGGAGTGCCAAAGAACAGGATTACTACATCTACAGCATCACCGTTTCTAATGGAAGTGGTGGTGTTATGACATCCAGCCATGACACACTGCTAACAGCTTTCTTCATGCACCTCGTAGAACAAAGCTCCAGAGCTTCCTTCAGTGGCACACATGCAGCATCTGTTTGCTGTCTTTGATAGAGGTGAAACTCAATGCTGTGCATACCTGATGTGTAATAGTACCCTGCCCACGCTCTCATTTCAGAGGAGGAATACTCTTGCCCTCCTCTGACACTTCTTTGGGATTGCAGCTGGGAGATGTGCCACTTGCACTTCCCTTTGTTTCCTTATGAACTAGATGCTAGTGGCAGATGCTGGATTGGCAGCCCCACAGAAACAGATACTCCAGGCCACCAGTCTGCACAAGAGGTGGCAGTTCAAGTGTCTGCTTCTGGATGGCACCTATCACCTGGCTGCTGGACCACACAGGTTAAGCAGCAGCTGCCAAATAGCACATATTTCTTCTGAGATGGGGTGGTAACTCCCTTGGTTAATATCAAGGAAGCACAGCCAAAGCTGATACAAGATTTCAGTTCTTCATTCCAGATTTTGTCTCCCTTTTTTCTTTTCTTTTTCTTTTTTTCCCTCTCCTCTCCTCTCCTCTCCTCTCCTCTCCTCTCCTCTCCTCTCCTCTCCTCTCCTCTCCTCTCCTCTCCTCTCCTCTCCTCTCCTCTCCTCTCCTCTCCTCTCCTCTCCTCCCCTCCCCTCCCCTCCCCTCCCCTCCCCTCCCCTCCCCTCCCCTCCCCTCCCCTCCCCTCCCCTCCCCTCCCCTCCCCTCCCCTCCCCTCCCCTCCCCTCCCCTCCCCTCCCCTTCCCTTCCCTTCCCTTCCCTTCCCTTCCCTTCCCTTCCCTTCCCTTCCCTTCCCTTCCCTTCCCTTCCCTTCCCTTCCCTTCCCTTCCCTTCCCTTCCCTTCCCTTCCCTTCCCTTCCCTTCCCTTCCCTTCCCTTCCCTTCCCTTCCCTTCCCTTCCCTTCCCTTCCCTTCCCTTCCCTTCCCTTCCCTTCCCCTTCTTTTTTCTTTGCTTTGCTTCCCTTCCCTTTGCTTCCCTTCTCTTTTCCTTTTCCTTTTTTTCCTCTTTTCCTTCCCCCCCTCCCCCTCCCCCTTTTTTCCTTTCTCTTTTCTTGAAAGACAAGAGGGCTTCACTCCTTAACACAGGTCTGGTTCTTTAGGGATGCCCTTCTGTGCGTCAGAACTGTCCATCTGAAGAGGAGAGGAATAGATCAAAAGTGGAGCAGTGATATCCCACTGGGGAGCTCGTTCTGATCAGGATACTGCTGCCACTGGTACTCAGGGTTGGTGATGCTAAGGTCGCTCAGACATCTTTGTGCTGCACTGCAGTCACTCCTGAATATTTGGATTCATTTGTCAAAGGCAAAACGTGATGGTGAAGTACAAAGCAAAACTGTACATCTAGCTGTATGTAACTATAAATGTGCCTAGGTGCCCAAGTCCTCTGCTTCTCATGCAATTGTAAGACCTTGAGTCAAAAATCATCATAAAATACGTCAGGCATGCATGAACACACACACACATTACCTGTATGCACAAATATACTCGAACTTGGAAAATAATGTAATAGTGTCCTTTTCCCTGCTAGTAAAGCATATCACATAATAATAATCCATTACATGAAACGTGTCAGCTTCATCCTGAGAACTGCTGGGTCTCTCCTCTCCACACTCCTGCATGAACTGTGGCTGTGCTCTTTAGGAACATTCCTGGGTTATGGTCTCAGCATACCATACTGTGCCTGGCTCTGAGCAGGGCTGCTCTATGAGCTTTGGTCATTTCCTCTCCCATGGATCTGCCAACAGATGCAGCTGCAGAGAGCGAATCCTTCCCTCCTCAGCCTTTTCTCTGTGACAACTTCTTTCAGACAGCTCACACTGCTTCAAAGTGCTTCTGTTCCTACTCCAAGCTGAACCCATCCTGGGCTGGATGTGGCTCTGGGCAGCCTGGTCTGCTGGTTGGCGACCCTGCACATAGCAGGGGGTTGGAACTGGATGAGCATTGTGGGCCTTTGCAACCCAGGCCATCCTGTGATTCTGTGATTCTGTGATTATTGATTTACATTCCTTTTTCAATATTAGGTCTCACCAGCCAAATGGTGGCATCATTATTTCCCTATATAATGGAAACCCCTCTCCTGATAACCTGAAGAAGCAGGTCTGTCACTTTTGGTGGCTCCATTATATCTGTGGGTGCCCCCATTGCTTCTCCCCCATTTTTCTGCCATGTCTAGCAATGACAGTACTCATACATTCTCACCATTGCTCACATGCGGGACCATTGCAGGACCTTGCACTTTGAATTATTCTGTCACAATGCAAGGCTTAAAAATAGTAGGAGCATAACTTGGGTTAGGCAAGTATTGCACTGCTCTCTTTTCACATCAGGACTTCCTCTTTCAGGCAGCTGGGTTAGGTCTTGTCTCACTTTTGGGTCTATGAAGCAATCTCCAAAGCCGCAGACGGAGTCTAAATCTAAATTCAGTACTGATTTGCTTGCACAGGAAACAAACAAACAAACAAACACCAGCTGCTATCAGAACCGACATAAACAGCAGTGATACAAGAGCAATACGTGGTCACATACTCTAACGATGGCATTCACTTCTCCAGGCTTTACTGAAGCCTGAGCTGGCTGTGGGCTCCCTGTGCACCCCCAGGGACACGCTGGCACCTCCCCAGGGCACTGAAAGAGAAACACAGCATGCTTGGAATGTTTTTCCATCGGTGTGTGTTTCCCAGAATGTTCATTCCAAGCACTGCTGCCGTTTCAAACAGGAACAAGAGCGGGGTTTGGAGTTCTGGTTTCCCATAAGAGAGATGTGATTAGGCAGTGTAGAAAATAGCTCCCTGAGACAGGAAATGGCCTCCGACCCATCCATGTCACTGCCTGTCCTGATGTCAGAGCCATCCCGTCCTGCCACACCGCACTGAAAATAACACGGTGTGCTGCAGATTGCTGGGGCCAACAAAGGCGACTGGTGTTCACACGAGGTCATGAAGAGTGACTGGAAGTTCCTGAGAACAGCGGGAGCTCTGGAACAATTGGAAATGGGCATTTCTGAAAGGGAAGGAACTTGACGAGGACAGCCAAGTCGCAGGGACTAATTAGTTTAGGAAGGCTCGCTGACTTTCAGGCAGTGTCGCCTGGAAATAGGACAGATGGAGAAGTGAGAAGGGACGGCAAACACTGCCTGCAAACTGTGGTCTGAATTGGTGCTGTTGGGAGGGCGCCAGCTAAAGGATTCAGCTCTTGGTAGGAAGGGTTTGGATCGTCCCCACCCCTTCGTCTGGGTAATCAGCCCACAAATCAGCCCATTAGTTACACGGCTTTTCTCCTCAGGGAAAAGAAATGCAGGTGTGTGAGTATCTCTGGTGATACATTTTTGGCAGTGGAACACTCCCCGTTTCTGCCACACATCCCCCCCCGCATCTTCTGATGAGCAAAGGTGCAATCCCAAACCATTCAACAGACTGTTCCTTACAATTCATCTCTTGGTGATATTTTTCTGTGATTGCATACATCAAAGCTGCGGTTATTCGCATTTTATTTGGGAAAGGAGACAAAATCTCAGTCCACGGTCCCGACTGAAATGGAAACTGGAGAACCTTTTACTTGACAAGACAGAAAGCCAAACTTCTTTTCTTTGCCTCTGTCACCTCACTGTCGTGACAGCCCAAGAGGAGCTGCTTTTCCTCCTGGCTGAAATGCCGATGAGCGTTGGAGCAGAAATAGAGTCAAGGATGTGTACCCGTCAGGGGAAGGGCTGTTTTAGCATGGAATTTTCTAAACACGGTGTATTTTGGTCAATCTGGGTCATCCTGCAGCTGTCCCTTGGGAATGCTATTTATAAACTGCAGAGGCTGCACAGCGCTCACAAAAAGGCTGCGCTGTCACTGATGTCAGTGATGATCCTATGTTTGATGCTGAGAAGGCATGGCACTGAGCTCTGGCATGAGGCAACAGACAAGTGTGCATGCCCCGCAATGCCTTGGTCTCTCTCACCACAGACTGCATATTGATGCACTGCCCACTGCACTGTCAGCTTAGAGAAATCAATGCAGAAGATGTAAACACACAGATAACTCCAGACCCCCTTCTCCAAAAGGCTCCTAAGAGTCCTCACTATGGAGAATGCTGTTTTCATGCCTGCAGGGTGAGGCTTTTCCTCACTTGCATTAAAAGAGGGGGGAAAAAAAACAAAGAAAGAAACAAAAAGCCCAGGACAATCATGCTCAAATCACACAACTTTTGAATGAAATAAGAAGTGAAGAATTTCTGTACTTGGTCATAAAATAGCTCATTGCAAGTCCAGACTGCTCTGACAATTTACTGCCTTCAAGGCTTTCTGCTAGGTCTGCACGCTGAACAGCATGAGCAAAGACAGAGAGCACTGAAATAGCATGAAAGCAGGAGACAGAAGTGCAGTGTCACAGAATGGCCCTTCCCAGCAGCAGCAGCTCTCAGCAGCACAGTGACAGCACAGCAGGGCTGCACACCAGCACTGCTGCCAGCTGGGCACAAGGGCATTTTCAGCTGACATCATTGCCTCATCTGTGGCACAGACACGTACTCTGTCTGATACACAATGTCTGTGCAGCACAGTGCTGTAAGCACGCCTTGTGATGTTTAAAGACATACTCCCTTTTGAGTAAACATTCTGCCTTCAGATTGCTGCGATCAGGACTGTGGAGAGAAGGAAGAATTATGTTTGCAATTCTGTATGTTTTGTGGGAAGCCTTCTCTGCAGAAGAAGAGGCTCCTTTATCCCCTCCTGGTGCAGAAGCAGGTTTTGGGCTGCTCTCAGTTTGGTCAGACAAAATGGCTGAAGCCACAGCTGTTGATGTATTCAGATGCTGAAGGAAGCCATTAGGCTGCTGGAGCCTGAAGATGAGATTTCTTTGTGATAGATGTTAATATGAGGAAATGGTAAGCAGTGCCTGCCAAAGAAACTTCGTATGAATGCCAAACGCCCAGTGTACCTGAAAGGAAAGGGGGGAGGTGGTTATTTATTAGAGAAAAAGCAGTCTTTTTTGGGGCAGAGCTTCTCCCTACACTCCCTGCTGTTTGCAGCTTTGCCTTAAGTGGTTGCAAGAGCCCAATATCAAGCAATTAAACCTTCAAAAGAGATAAGGAAGAAAAAATGTAATGGAGTCACCAGTCTTTCAGTACAGTCTGATAATGGCCCTGTGGCAGAGATATGATTAAGTGTTGCTTATTCTTAGCCTGAATTTCAAATAGCCCCCTCCCCCTAATCATTTGCCTTCAGGACGGGACAATTAGAAATACTTTATTTCACACCTGTGCAATAGAAATTATATTTCTGATACTCCATTCAGAATTGCCAAAGCATTCAGTCCTGGACGCACTGCTTTAATCAGTTTGAAGGCAGGATTTTTGTACCAACAAAAGCAGGCTACAGAAATGCAACCTGCTTGGGCTGAGCTTAGCGCACACACTTGCTGGTTCCACACACAGCCATGTGGGTGCAGGCAGCTCACAAAGCCAGATGCCATTATTTTGCAAACCAGCGCCTCACTTCTCATAGATCACCACTGACCCACAGTCTGTGCTTTGAAAAATATGGCACTACTGAATGAATCTTCCACTAGCTTGGAAATGACCATCTGAAATCCCTTAATATCACCAGCTATCTGCAGAAGCACACTATTTCACAGAATCACAGAATGGTTGGGTTGGAAGGGACCTCCAGGATCATGAAGCTCCAACCCCCCACCACAGGCAGGGCCACCAACGTCCACATTTCATACCAGCCCAGGCTGCCCAGGGCCCCATCCAACCTGGCCTTGAACACCTCCAGGGATGGACGGGGCATCCACAGCCTCTCTGGGCAGCTGTTCAGCACCTCACCACTCCCATAGGAAAGAACTTCCCCCTGACATCCAACCTCAATCTTCCCTCCTTCAACTTCAAACCATTTCCCCTTGTCCTGCTGTTATCTACCCTCTCAAAGAGCTGCTTCTCCTCCTGTTTATAGGCTCCTTTTAGGTACGGTACGTTAGGTACTCCCTTTAGGTATGGTATTTGTAATCTTTCTTTTGCAGTGATACACAAGAAAGGCTATGACCAGTTGGTCTTTACCTGGATGGAGGGAGCTGTACTGTAGTTATGAAGGTTTGAGCCTTCCTCAGTGCCCTGTGTAACCATTAAGGTGCCATTGAAGGGAGTATCTGCTGGGGGGGGAGAAGAAAGGAAAGATAAAAGCTGGTTCTGCTTCTTTAAATAATGGAAAAAAGAAAGAACAAACAACCAACACACCCACAATAGAAACTATAATAATAAAGGGATGGGGCATCCACAGCCTCCTTGGGCAACCTGTTCAGTGCGTCACCACCCTCTGAGTGAAAAACTTCAATATATAATATATATCTGCAGCTTTTTCAAACCAGCAGAGGGAGTTTTCTCATCTAAGTATTTTTTTTTCACTTCTGAAATATAAACCTGTTTTACTTCATTTTATATTTCCTTAGTCATGTTATGTTACCTCATAGGAGCAGTCTCAAAACAAAAGCAGAAATTTTGCAGGCAAAGCTCCTCAACACTACGGGCTGTGTGCTTCCATGTGGTATTGACAGATATGGCTGTGCAAGAAGGCAAGTAGCTGCCACAAAAAAAGCAATGCAGTGTCAGAAGCATGAAGAACCAACCCACCTGTAATTCCAGGAGCAAACTATTTGGTTCAAGGGGAACATTCAATTATTCAGTTACTGCTACTCAAGTGGATGTGAGACCATAACCTGATAACAGCCGACACGTGACTTTGGTTCACAAGACGAAGTTCCTTTAATTCCTTGTCCTCTGGGGGGAAGTTCTGAAGCCTCCACATTCAGGTTTCTCCATCTGGAAGCAATAGAGTACTTTCAAGATTACCATAGTGGCAAAACAAGGTTTTTTTTGTTTGTTTGTTTCTGTTTCTTTTTTTAGAAGGTAATTATGAGTACACAAACATTCAGTGCATAGAATCATGGAATCATAGAATCACTCAGGTTGGAAAAGACCTTAAGGATCATCCAGTCCAACCCCACCCCAACCATCCTACCCTAACTCTAACAGCCCTCCGCTCAGTCATAGCCCTGAGCACCACATCCAAAATGCATGACATCAGACAGACTGTAGTAAAGAAGTAGTCATGCAGCTCAATGGTTGAGCCATAACGATTAATAGTTACTAGCCTGGCACAGATGTCATTTCCTTCTGCCCACTCCTCCAGCAGCACTAAGGACAGGCCCTGAGGATGCTGCAGCTCATACATGAGCAGGCTTCCATTTCTGCAAAGACTGGTGTGCAGGCTGAGAATCACTGCTTTGCTCTCCACTGAGCTATAGACCAAAGAGAAGGGCACGGCTGGCCTGATGTCAGTGTGAGCATCAGGGCGGGTCCAAAGCTGGAAATGATCCTTGCATTAATTGGATGGAGCTGCTGGAAAGAAGGCAGCACAGAGCTCCTCTAAATGTGTGTGTCATGAATATTTTACTCCTCACCTCCTGAATGTTCATCTTAGCCTTAAGGCGGGTCTCAGAAAGGTTGCTATACTGGATCAGCCTTTATCCTTTTGCAGTGTGTTGTTCCGCGGAGGAAGTGGGGAAAAAAACACCTTAAACAGAAGAGAGAATTCAGCCTTATTAAAGTTATTTGCTCAGTTTTTGTTGGAGGCGACTTCGAGCTCTAAGATTTCCCTTCAGTCCCAGATCTCTTATTACCACAGCTGTTACAAACCCAGCGGGGCAAACAGGGAGTTGTACTTTAATTAAAGGCCCTCCTTTCCAGGGGGTACCGCGGGACCACGCATGGGGTTGGAGCAGGAAATTCTCACAGTTAAAACACCACAGAGGAGATAAAATACCAAACTGGGATCTGGGACGAGCTTCCTTACTGCCTTAGCCTTCACATCGTGCCTCCAGCACTCACTATCCGCCTCATTTTCTGTGTCTGTCTCACCAGAAAGGCGCTCAGCAAATGCTGGCTCCTGGAAATACCTGACATCCTCTCAGGCTAACGTTGTGCTGGGCCGGGCCGGAGCGGCTCATCCGGAGCTCCACAGAGGGGCTCTGCAGCAGGAAGGCGGGATGTCTCCGCGGCAGGGAGCTGCACTGCCGTCCCCTGATTGGCACCACAGCCGCGCCGTGTTTTGTGCCCTTTCGGCCTTCAGGTCGCTGCTTTTCTTTAGAACTGTTGAGTTCTGAGTGGCCGTTTTCACTCTTCCTGTGTTTCCCACAAAAACCTCAGCGGTGGCAGCCTGATAGAGCTTTCAATGCTTCTTTTTTTCCCTCTAAGAAGTACTTCTTGGCCACAAAAACCCAACCCACCCAATGCTATGAATTATCTCCAACCAACGCACAAAGCCCATAAACGTGTTCATGAAGCATGGGAAGTGTGCCCCGAAATGAGGAGAAGCCTCAAATGGGGGCAGAGGTTCAGGGGGAATGGTTTTAAACTGAGATGGGGGAGGTTTAGGTTGGATATGAGGAAGTTTTTCCCCCAGAGGGTGGTGACGCACTGAACAGGTTGCCCAAGGAGGCTGTGGGTGCCTCATCCCTGCAGGCATTCAAGGCCAGGCTGGATGTGGCTCTGGGCAGCCTGGTCTGCTGGTTGGCGACCCTGCACATAGCAGGGGGCTGGAAGGAGATGAGCATTGTGAGCCTTTTCAACCCAGGCCATCCTATGGTGCTATGAAAGCCCATGAGGGGAAGTGGGCTCTTTCCAGCAGAGCCCAGCGACAGAGCCAGGGGTAATGGGCACAAACTGCAGCATGGAGGTTCCAAACTCTGCTGCCCCGAGTAGAGGCCTCTGGAGGTGCCGCCACCTCTCCCGTGCGATCTGCCTTAGCAGCGGGCAGCGCCGGGCGGCCCTCCGCGCTCCGCCCGACCGCTCCGCCGCCGTCACTCGGGGACCCCGCACCGCAGCGGGAGGGGGGACGGGGAAATGGCTGTGACGTCATCCCGCCTGGCAACGGCACGCGGCGTGGGGGCGGCGGCGCCCGGCTCTCGCGGGATTTGGCGGCGGCGGCCCCGTCGCGGGCGGTGCTGTCGGAACGGCGCTCGGAGCGGCGGACTGACGGGACGGCTGCGCGGCCGCCTCCCCCTCACCTCCCGGGCTGCCGGCGGCTCGGAGCGCCCCTGACGCCCGGAGCGGCGCGGATGGAGCCGCCGTGCCCGGCTTGAGCGCCTCGGCGGGACCCGGAGCCGCTCCGCCGAGCTCGGGCGGGCGGGCGCAGCATGGGTGAGCGCGGCGGGCAGGGCGAGTCGCTGCGGGGCCGCCTCCTCCTCCCCGCATCCCCTCCCCGGGGCCCTTTGTCTGCGAGCGGACCCGAGCCCCGGGCGGGCGGTGGGTGGCGGTGCCTCCGTGCCCGCTGGGGGAGGGGTTGACCCCGTTCCCACCGCCCCCCGTTCCCTCTGTCCGGCCATCCCCGCCTGCTCCGCGTTCCGGCTGGCTGTACTGCCCCGCTATCGCCAGCTGCTGAGCTCCCCCGCGGGTTGCAGCGCCGCCTCCGCGTCCCAGGAGCGCTATTTAAGCTTTCCGACTGGAAGCAAAGTTGGTTTGGGGGAGCTTTTCTCCTTCCTCCCATGCATAGGAAGAAGGGGAGAAGCGCATGGCGTGCAGACGGAACGTGTGCTTGGTGAGGGGACGCCCGCTGCTCCTGGTTTGTGTTCCTCGTGATTTCATTCCTATTTTTTTTTTTTTTAATGGAGGCTCAAAGCGTGCTTAGAACGGAGTCTGAAGGCATGCAGTGAGGTGGGTGTGCTGTGCTGCTGTTACAGCCCCGCAGGCCCTGGCTCCTCATGCAGGCCGCTCAGAGCAGAGCGCTGCAGGTGCTCTGTGCTGCACGGCGCTGCCCGCGGGTGAGCAGGGATGTGGGCTGCTGTGCTGTGCTGCTGTGCTGTGCTGCTGGCAGTGCCGGTGGTGTACAGGTGCAGGTTTGGTGCTATGACCTCTGTAGTGCTGCAACTGAAGCACCTGGGGCTTTTCCTAGGGTAAGTGGATTATTAGAAGTGTTAGGGTGCTGTTTGGCGTTCTGTACGAGGCTTGTAGTGAAGGACTCATCTGGTTTTCAGGCTGTGATTGCTGCATGGCAGTGTTCCATGTCGTTTCTTTCTCTTAAGCCTGGTTTCTTTCTGTGTGTTTTCTGATTGCAGCGGTGAAGGAGTGGTGCTGCTCCATAGGTGGCTGAGTGCAGACGGCTGCTAATCTGTGTTATTGTTATTGTGTGGGTTATTGTAACACTAACAATTCCTGTGCCTCTGCAATTACATAGAGGAGTTTCTGCCAGGTGCTGCTGGCTGCGAATTAGCTGTCTGCTTATTCGAGAGCCTTTTAAATATCACAGCATCCCAGAATGGCTTGGGCTGGAAGGGACCTCAAGGATCATGAAGTTCCAACCCCCCATCACATACGGAACAACCAACCTCCACGTTTAATACCAGCCCAGGCTGCCCAGGGCCCCATCCAATCTGGCCTTGAAAATAGATTTTCTAGATCTCATCCTTCAAGCCTTATGCTCCTACAGCTGAAAAGCAAGGAGCAATGTGCAATGAACTGTCTAAAAATAAGAAGGAAAAAAGATCCAAGTGTAGTTTGTGCTCGCTGTATTTAGTGATGGCTTTGCTTTACCTTGAGAATCCATTATCTAATTGTTTTATTACTGACGTCATGGTGGAGCTGGCTCCTGATAAGAGATTGTTTGTCTTTTATATCAGCCTATGAAAGAGGTGTTGTGTGTAAGACAAGGCTTGGAGGAAATTGCTGAGGTACCCGATGACTTCAGGTTTCCAAGATTAACAGGGAAGTAACAAGGGGACAGCATGACTCTGGGGAGCTAAAAGTGGAAAGACAAATACGGAGGGCCTTGGAACACGTTCCTTTGTGTTCTTGTAATAGTTTGCGATTCATTTGGTGAGAATGTGATTGATGGCACACTGGAACAGGTTGCCCAAGGAGGCTGTGGATGCCCCATCCCTGCAGGCATTCAAGGCCAGGCTGGATGTGGCTCTGGGCAGCCTGGGCTGCTGGTTGGCGACCCTGCACATAGCAGGGGGTTGGAACGAGATGAGCATTGTGATCTTTTCAACCCAGGCCTTTCTGTGATGCTATGGTGAGGAGGGTGTTGTCAGCAGGGCTGTGTGAAGCCATTGCTGACACCCAGCTAAATGCTCAAGCTGTCCTTCCTGTGCTCTGTCTTCCACACAACGTGAATTGCAGGGATTGAGTACATGGTTCCACAAACAGATGGAGAATTAGGCTGACCTAAGGGAAAGAAGTGCATTTAGGTGTTCTGGGAAACGTTGCTATTTGACTGAGTTATCTTTTTGCTGCCTTGGGTTGGCAGCCACTCAGAGGGACGTGGAGTTCCACGTGTCGGTGCAGTATGACAGCTTTCCTGCCTGTTTCTGTGCCTGGATAACAGACTGCTTCTCAGCTACAATTAGGAAAATGCTGTGAATGTGTAACTCTGCATTATTGAGGAGTTTTAGCTATATTTGTGGTGTGCTACGAAGTTTTACGTCCCCCCATGACTAAGAATGAAACAATCCAGGGCCCAGTTGATGCCTGCTGTAGTGATAGACTGAAATGTGTTGGTCTCTGTGAGCATCTTCTTAAGCACGGGCAGTTTTCCCTCTTTAAAAAAATAAAAATCCTGCTTTATTTCCAAAAACCAGCGCTGCTTCCATTTGCAAGGGCTAGTAGGAAAACTTTGTAACCGCTTTGAGGAGTTGGATGTGCTTCTTTGTTGCTAACAGTGCGAATGAAATGTGAATGTATTGCGTCTACAAAAACTACTGAGTGAGTTCATTGAGGTTTAACTTGCCGGGAGCCTTTTGCCTTCTCCACCTCCATGTTGCAACAAAATAATCTAGAAGGCTTTTTTTTAGGTAGGCTGAGCTCTTTTAACACACGAGAAATGCAGAGCTGATGCACCGAGCGTTGTGTAGAAGGGTATGGAAACGAGATAGCTGGGCAGTCTCTGTTGGCTGTAATCACCCGGTGCTGTGCAATTAGTCATTTATGGATGTTTTTAAAGGTGTTTGCAGTGTGGCTATGTCTGAATCAATGCCGAGGGCCCGTTGGGGAGCTGTGCAGGCAGGGCTCGCCGCCCAGCACTTCCTGTGAGCCCATCTCATGTGAACGGGCTGTGCGTGGGGAAGCGCTTCCTTTCTGTCTGGGGTTGTGTTGTTTTCCTCTCCTGCAGAGCTGCTCGCACAGCCTGATGTCTTTGTGCTTCTTAGAAGCTGTGCAATGATTGTCTCCTGGTAGCTGTTACCTTGTGGGTTCATTTCTGCCCACTGTGCTTGTTTGTCTTTTGGTCTCTGTGCATCGCCTGTCCCCTGCACGAGCCGTTCCGTGTGCCTGTTGTTGTTGCCCCAACCCAATTTCATGGAAGTCATGTGTTAGGAAAGGAGAGCAGCACAGGTGTTAACATGGCATGGGTCACGTTGATGGAAGTGGGCAAGGTGAGCAAATGAAAGTTATTGCTGGTGGATCTGGAGTGTAGCTATTTTGGGCAGAAACTTAATGGCTGAGAGGGGATCCTAGAATCATAGCATGGCCTGGGCTGGAAGGGACCTCCAGGATCATGAAACTCCAACCCCCCCCACAGGCAGGGCCACCAACCTCCACATTTCATACCAGCCCAGGCTGCCCAGGGCCCCATCCAACCTGGCCTTGAACACCTCCAGGGATGGATGGGGCCTCCACAGCCTCTCTGGGCAGCTGTTCAGCACCTCACCACTCTCATAGGAAAGAACTTCCCCCTGACATCCAACCTCAGTCTTCCCTCCTTCAACTTCAAACCATTTCTCCTTGTCCTGCTGTTATCTCCCCTCTCAACGAGTTGCCTCCCCTCCTGTTTGTAGGCTCCCTTTAGGTCCTGGAAGGCTGCAATGAGGTCACCCCGCAGCCTTCTCTCCTCCATGCTGAACAAGCCCAGCTCCCTCAGCCTGTCTTTGTAGGGGAGGTGCTGCAGCCCTCTGATCATCTTTGTAGCCTCCTCTGGACCCTCTCCAACAACTCCCTGTCTTTCTTGTATTGGAGGCCCCAGATCTGTCCAGTTGGTGTTTACAGCCTGGGCATGTAAAGAGGCTATCCAAGCAATGGTTTACTTTCTAATGTAGTTAATTTATGTTCAACTTTTCCTTTCCTGACTCTGTTCCTTTCCATAACCTCCATAACCTTTGCTTTTTCTCATCTACTCCAAATTCCCATACTGCTAGCCATCTGAAACGTCCCTCCCACCCCACAAAGGTGTAGTTTGTTCCTGTGCAGCCTCCTGAATACTTCTGAGCAGCAGTTATATGCAACTTTGCCCCTGTGCTGCTGTGAGCATCAACCTGCTCACACACTGCCCTCGGCTGGCTTGCTGCAATGACTTTGAGCAGTGCCTGGCTGTTACACTGAGCTGCTCAGCTGTGTGCTTTCTGCAGTTGTTGCTGGCTATGTGATGTGACAGCGCAGCAAAGATTGGATTTTGTAGCTAGCTTGCTCTGAGCAGGATGTTCACTTAGGTGACCTCTCCAGCCTCAATTGTTCTGTGGTTCTTGGCATAAATGAGATGAATAATGTTGCGATGCCAGCACAAATATTTACTTTCTCTGACTAATACCAACAACTATTTTTGGACTGGATGCTGTTTAGTTGCTCCAGCAATATGCGGAGTTGTTGCTCTCTGAGGAAACTTAAATGAAAAAGCAAAGCATTTGTGCAGTGCTTCTGAACACTTTTTCCCCCAGAGGGTGGTGACGCACTGAACAGGTTGCCCAAGGAGGCTGTGGATGCCCCATCCCTGCAGGCATTCAAGGCCAGGCTGGATGTGGCTCTGGGCAGCCTGGTCTGCTGGTTGGCGACCCTGCACATAGCAGGGGGTTGGAACTGGATGAGCATTGTGGGCCTTTTCAACCCAGGCCATTCTGTGATCCTATGATGTGCACTTGCTGAAGTACTTAGGGCTGCTACTGCCAGAATCTGAGTGAAAGAGAAGTGATGGGCTGTGTCTGCTCAGGGTGCTCCATCGTTCCACTTCAGAATGATGTACACTGAAGAGAATATAATGTGAGGCCACACGGGATATTAAGTGATCTTTTCTTCTAGGGATGTGTGTTACCTGTAACACGATCAAGGTACGACAACCAAGCTATTAGGCAGGATTGCTTTCTGCAGAATAACTTCCAGTCTAATACTATGAATCATTAAAAAAAATGTTTGAAAGCTGATATTTGAAAATGGGTACATTTTAAAGCTTTCTGTTGGTTTTTGCTAGAAATACTCAGGTAGAGAATATCCCAAAACATGGAATGTGGTGTTTTCCTGCAACCTGAGAGATTTGTTTGTGCTGAGCTGCTACAGGAGAAGCTGTGGCCCAAGCAGGTGAGGCAGGATCTGTCTGTGAGCTCATGTGCCACAGTGCCTTGAGCTTCCAGCTTCCACTTGGCATCACTGTTTAAGAAACTCACATTTTATTACCTTTGCTGGTTCGATCAGATAGACTATTATCAGAAGTTTTAATTGAATAATTAGGGACGTACAGCTTCCTGAATGGTCCCTCAATCACCATGACCTGGTGCTCTTTGATAGTAGAGAAGAATGCAGATGGTTTGGAAATGAAGCAGCACCAAGCAGTCTCTTTTCCTTCTGTTGTTTCCTCAGCAGCCATACCTCAGTGGCTGTCACCAGGTTTCTGTGCATTGCAGTCACTCATTAATTTTTTACTTTTTAAATTAAGAAAACAGGTTTTGCGGAGCTCCTGGACATTCTCCTGACCATTTAAAGATGACTCAACGTCATCAATCTTTACCTTTTGGTCAGCCTTAGTCAAATGGTTTTGGCTGTATGTAAAGCTTGGTCTCAGCCTCAGCTCTGGCTGGTACTTACCGACCTCATGGCTTGTTTGTCCGAGCTGAATCGTCTGACACTTCCCTGCCTTCCTGCTTTCAGCCAGGCTGGCCCTGCAGGAATGGACAGGGAGCTCAGGGCTGTGGAGAAGCACAAGGTGAGACTGCTCAGAGCAGGGCTGGCTGTGGCACGTCAGCAGTGCTGCTGGGAGGGAAGCCTTATGGGAATGGTTCTTCCAGCTTTACTTCTGTGGGGTTCATTGGAAATGCCCTGGCATTAATTAATTGTGCATGGGGTTTGCTTTCCAAGCTGTGTTGTTTCTGCTTTTTAAATGTATTTATTAATTTAGAACAATGCAGAACAATAAGCTGACTTGTCAGAACGGCTTGAGTGAGTCATTCCCATGCAACGTGTTTTTGGGACTGGACGAGAAAAGTTCCCATGTTTGCTACTCTAAGAAATGAAACCACTGTAGTATCATAATCTTTGCCTTTACTGAGGGAGAATCACATCCCTGAACTCAGAAGTGGCATTTCCGGTTAAGAAAGGCTTTGTTTTGGGCTTGACTTCCATGTGGTCTGATTTGCACTGAAAGTCATCCTGCAAGTGCAGTTTCATGCTGTGTTTCATTAGAGATAACTGGAGGCTGCTGCTGCAAAGGGCTGAAGCCCTGTGGTTGCTCCCCCTGGCCAGCACTGGCTGCTGTGGTTTATTTGGCTGTGGTGTGAGCTGATAAGCTGCTTGATGTGGTAAACTTCTCTGCTAGGTTTACTATGGTGTTAGCAAGCAGACTGGCCTTACCCTGACTGATCACTGTCTCCTGTGCAAGAGTGGATGGGAATGCATCTTAGGGCAGGGAATGAAGAGACTCTCGCCTGTTTCATTTTAGCCTGTAGTTACTTTGCACCTGACTCAAGCTGAAACTTGAACTACTTGTCTGTCTTAATTGCTTTCAGTAGTGTCCATCATCCAGCGAACTGATTATCTCACAGCTCCTTTGTTCCTGACTTTAAAATGCTGCTTAAAAAAATCTTCTTGCCATCTTCCTCCATCCTTTTTTGCACAGTACTTTTATTGACTTAATGATGACTATACGGGGAAGGCAGGGCAGCAGCCAGTCCTTGTTATTCACATGCTTTTTGTATGTCTGTGGGTTTGTTTCTTCTTGTCATCAGCAGCATGTGTGTTTTGAGAAGCAGCTTGAGCTGTGAAAGTATCTTTCCATCCTTGACCCTTGTCTGCACTGAACTTTAAAGTTCCCATTAATTGAAAGCTTTGATGGAGGTTGACTTATTCAGTAGTGTCATAAATTGGAAACTATTAACTAGAGCAAGCCTACCTAAAACTTAAAAGTAATTATACTAGTGTTGATACTCCTTATCACCATAGAATCATATCATAGCATCACAGGATGGCCTGGGTTGAAAAGGACCACAATGACCATCTCATTCCAACCCCCTGCTATGTGCAGGGTCGCCAACCAGCAGACCAGGCTGCCCAGAGCCACATCCAGCCTGGCCTTGAATGCCTGCAGGGATGGGGCATCCACAGCCTCCTTGGGCAACCTGTTCAGTGCGTCACCACCCTCTGGGGGAAAAACTTCCTCCTCATATCCAACCGAAACCTCCACTATCTCAGTTTAAACATTGATTTGAATGTTGCTAAGTCAGGTTCTTAACTACTGGAACAAAATGCCAAGGGAGGTGCTGGATCTGTCAGTTCTACATGTGGTTGATCCCCGGATGATGACTTTATTTATGTATTCTTTAGTCTTCCCTTCTGGCAGATGTAGTGGTCATGTGCTGCAGGGATGAAGAAGCTGGCCGGGGTGGAATCCCAGTGGAGGAGAACCAGCTGGGTGCTCTGGCAGCAGGCTCACCCGGCACGCCTCATGGCTGCATAACTGGGATCACCAGTGCAAGAGGCAGCACTGCGGGAATGGGGAGGGACAGAGCATGGCAGGGCTGCTCCTCATCCTCAAACTGCTGGCTGGAGTTGTAAGAAACTGTATTCTCTTTAAACAACTGAACTATCTGTTCCTGAAAAGCAAAGCCCATCTGGTTTTGTAAGTGGTTATAGTGTTATTTTGTGTAGAGATTCTGATGTGAAGTTTCACATATTTGGCTGTGTTTACAAGCTGCCTGGGAGTGTTCGCAGAGCTTCAGATAATCATCTTGAGAGTGTGCCATGGGCTGTTTGCTGGGAACTTCAGTGTTCACAGTTACTGCTCTTCTGAAGACAGGTAAAGTGACATGCTGTTCTGAAATCAGGGCAGTGGAACGGCTGAGGCTATTAAATAGGCATTAGGATAATAATTAATGTGTTGTTCCTATGCTGTCATGGGTATAGAGGGAAGATTGAGTTTGGATGTCAGGGGGAAGTTCTTTACTGTGAGAGTGGTGAGGTGCTGAACAGCTGCCCAGAGAGGCTGTGGGTGCCCTGTCCATCCCTGGAGGTGTTCAAGGCCAGGTTGGATGGGGCCCTGGGCAGCCTGGGCTGCTATGAAATGTGGAGGTTGGTGGCCCTGCCTGTGGTGGGGGGTTGGAGCTTCATGATCCTTGAGGTCCCTTCCAACCCAACCATTCTGTGATTCTTTATGGTGAGTAAGGAGATAGTGAATATTTTGGAAAAGCACTTGCAAACAGTAGAATAAGTCTTTTTATTAATCATAAATGATGATAAACTGTGCTGTTTTGCTCACAGAAAGCAGATGCAACACTTTGTGTGCCTGACTCTAATTCCATGTGGTTCTGAAAATAAATATGCCCTTCAGCATGGGGAAAGAGTAGAACCACTATGTGGAAGACAGTAGTTAATAAGAAAAATCATAGCTCTTATGGAAAGCACACCAGTATTCGTGTAAGAATGGGATGTGGGGGAGCTGAGTCAGAAGTCATCTTGGATGAAATCTTTTGAAGCTTGAGGACGACATGAAGGTGCATCTGTATGCTGTAGGGCCATATGTCAGTTAACAGTGCTGTTCTCAAGTGTGTTGAGAATGGCAGAGGTAATGGTTAGCGTTCTATGAGCTTTGGTTCTGTTGCTCTCTCTCCCGCCTGCAGTGACCACAGTCCTGTGCCCCAGATGGTTTTTCATAACCTTCTGTCACGTCTGTGCTCCCTTCCTGAATTCCTCAAATACCGAAGTTCTGTGTTGCTATCAATTAGCTATGCAAGATGTGGCGCATGCTGTAGCTGTATCCAGGCTGCATATCTGATGGTTAGCCAATCAGCAGTTTAAATGCCAGAGCATTAGGGTTGGGGGGGGAGAGGGGGGCGGAAATAAAGTATGGTACTTATTTTGAGACAGTATTCTGGCATGTTTTAACCATGGGGCTATGCAGGAGAAAATTACTGAGAGTGAGGAGGCAGACCAATAGCACGCTTCTGTTCTGATGTTACTCATCTTTTCCTGAACAGAGGTGGAGAGGAGAGGACCAGGGCATGATGGTAGACAACATCACCACACGCAGGCAAGACTTCTGATGTCACCTGTGGCATTTTGGTTGCCAAGCTAAAGAGGGATGGGCTGGATGGGAAGACGGCAAGGTGAAGGGAAGCTGGGATACGGGTTGTTCCTTGGGTCAATATGGTGGCTATTGGACATCGTCAGCAGCCTCTATGGTAGAGCAGAATGGACCTCTGCCTGGAGGGGATAGTTGGCGTACTGTGATAGCCCTGGGGCAGTGAGCTGACAGGAATCTCCTGTAATGCCACAGAAACACGTGTTATCTGGCACCTTGGAGGGAACAGCCTTTCTTTGTATTGGGTGGCTTCAGCAGAATAGCTAGCAGGTTGTGGGAGTGATGGTTTGCTGCTGATTGTGATGGCTAATTGTGATTTTAACTCAGAGAGTGGTGACGCACTGAACAGGTTGCCCAAGGAGGCTGTGGATGCCCCATCCCTGCAGGCATTCAAGGCCAGGCTGGATGTGGCTCTGGGCAGCCTGGTCTGCTGGTTGGCGACCCTGCACATAGCAGGGGGTTGGAACTGGATGAGCACTGTGGGCCTTTGCAACCCAGGCCGTTCTGTGGTTCTGTGATGATTCTGTGGTGGCACTAAAGGACATTGTTTAGTGATGGGCCTTTGTAGATCAAGCTGACAGTTGTACTTCATAATCTTTAAGGTCTTTTCCAGCCTGGATGATTCTATGATTCTGTTAGCTGCTGCTCACAAAGCTGTATCTGAAATACCATGTCCAGTTTTTCTCTCCTTTCCCCTTGAATGTAAGCAAACTGGAGAGCCTCAAGCACAGCAAGGAGGACAGTACACGTACTACCTGAGAAGTTGGTCCAGCTTGGAGAAGAGAAGGCCATGCTTGTCTTGGGAAGGCTGCTGGGAGTGGTTGTGTTACCTCCATCCCTTGTGGTCTCCCAAGATTGAGCTGGACAAAGCCTTGGGTGACTTGCTTTGCCTTTGAGGTCATCTTTGCTTTGAATGGTTTGGAGTACATGACCTCCAGAGGGCCTTTCAAACTTTCTTCCTCCCCACTGTGATTCAAAGTGCAGCAAGCCTTGCTGGCTTAAGTCATAATCTCGATAAGATGCGGTTAAATCCCCTCTAAATTCGTGTCACAAGTGGATTTTTAAAGGACTCGATTTCTTACATTGTAGAACATAACTGAGCTACAGAAGCAATGTAATCTCTTTTAAAAACATCTAATTGAAGCTTTAGGGTGCCCATGAGCATTAGTGGTTTTGACTGGCTGTTGTAAAAATCCATTGCACGGGGATTTCTCTCAGTGCTTTTCAATCAACTGTTCGATTGTCCTATTGACTAAAGTGTCCCTGCTATTAAGTGAATGAACTTCATTAATGCAATGATCTGTACAGGCCATCCCGACAGAATGAAGTCAGATAGGAACACTTGCTGCTATTTTAATGTTAAGCATATTTTGTGGTTGTTGAAAGATCCCAGTCTGGGACCGTTCAGACAATTGCATCATTCCTGTTTTTAAAGCTGAAGGGAACACTTTGTGCACGACCCAAATGGAGCTTTTAAGTTTCCATAAGTGTCTTTCAAAGCCAAATTCTTGCCGTGTTTGTAGAAAGACTAATTGCCATTCTGAATGAGAGATGTGCCAAGCTGTAGGGCAGCTATCAAAGCATCTGGGCGTTTCTTTTCTCCTGTGAGAGGAGTTTGTGGTCTGAGACCAGAGGGCTTTCGGAGACCTTATTTCTGTAATGGATGAATTCATAACCTGGAGCCATGATCATGCAGTCCCTTTGGGCTGGAGGAGTCCTCAGAACTGTCTGTGTAAGAAATGCAGCTCTTGTAGTGTCAGCATCTTGTCCTGGTGTTGAAGGAAGGGAGCTTCAACATATCCGTATTCAAACCATAGTAATTTCTTATAATTCAAATGCAAGATTTTATTTTCCTGTAAGTTAGTAAAAAGATCTCTAGCTTAGATAAGCAACAGAATCCTCAAATGTATTCTGTGAGCTGATGCTCCAGTGCACGTTTGGGTGAGAAAAGTGCTAATGAACCTGAAAATACGATGTTGGCCCTGTGGTATATCTGCTGGCTTTTTGGTGCTCTGGGCTGGAGGATCTAAATGGGATGTGCTGCTTTCTGTGTTCGGAGCTTCTTCACATGGCCTTGTTTTAGCAGCTGTTGTAGGCTGGTGTTGTGTGACTCACCTTCAATGTTTTCCCAAAATAGATGGCATAAAATTAACGTAAAGGAAGAAACAGGAAGAGGCATAAGCTTGTGTATGGAGCAGTACCTGAGTCATGGCTTGAGGAAATGGTAGTGGGGTTTTTTTGGTTTTGGTTTTTGTTTGCAAGCACATTCTGCAGGGCCCTTTGTGGTCCGTGGTTTCTTTGCTTATTGGATTAGTGGCAGTTCAGCTTTACTGGTGAAGACATTTGCAGCCTTTCCTGCTGGTGTCACCTCTCTGATTTCCACTCTGGTTTCACGTACTGAGCTCTACTCAGACATAGTGAAAGAAGCAGAAAGCAGCACAAAGTATCACTTTCTGCTTAGGGGGATTTCCCAGATAAAACACTTTGAACTCTTCTGTTTCTACACAAAATAGTCTGCAGGTTTAAATACCTGCAGTCAGCACAGGTTTTCTTGTGATGCTTCCTGCTTCATATCTTCTATTGCTATGTTCTTTCACTGAGGGGTGAGGGCAGCATGGTGATTCTTGCTCAGAGTACTTGGAGAGTGTGGGGGGAAACATACACAATTTCTGATTCTATTGCATAAGGTGATCACAGAATATCCTGAGTTGGAAGGGGCCCATAATCATAGAATCACAGAATGGCCTGGGTTGGAAAGGCCCACAATGCTCATCCAGTTCCAACCCCCTGCTATGTGCAGGGTCGCCAACCAGCAGCCCAGGCTGCCCAGAGCCACATCCAGCCTGGCCTTGAATGCCTGCAGGGATGGGGCATCCACAGCCTCCTTGGGCAACCTGTTCAGTGCGTCACCACCCTCTGGGGGAAAAACTTCCTCCTCATATCCAACCTGAATTGGATACCTGTCTCAGTTTAAAACCATTCCCCCTTGTCCTATCACTATCCACTCTTATAAACAGCCATTCCCCCTCCTGTTTATGCACTTCTTTCAAATACTGGCTATTGATTTAAGTTAGTTTTGATGCAGTCTTGGTCCCCTGACCCTGCCGTGAGCCATCTTAGGCAGGTAAACTTGTGAACAAGTTGGCACTAAACAGGTTTTTCTGAGGCTGTTTTCTGTGTCTGATTCATCAGAAGTAGTAGAGCACAAAGCAGGGGGAAGGGCCTGTGTGTGAGCATGGAAGAGAATGTGTGATCCCAGCATCCCTGCATTGATATGCCTGGGAAGTACAGCTTTGCGGGTTTCTTTCCCCTCCCTCTGGGAACGATGTGGCTCTGTTGGGCCCTGTGAGAAGGAAAGAAGGGAACAGTGTGTTTCCATCCATTTGCTTTGGTCTGAGATTCTTCTCAGCTGATGCTTATTGCAGTGTGAAAGGACCTGCTTCTTTGCACAGGGTTGGTGGTCAGAGTGGTTTCTCCAGTAGTGGGAAATGCTGGGTGCTTATCTCCTCAGAGTGAGGAGCACGAAGCCTGCGGCTATATCCAAAGAGGATGCTCATCCCTTTGGGAACTGGTTAGCGTGGGCTTTAAGGTTCAGCTGCATGAAGAGCAGGGTGACTCGGGGCAGCAGGTGTGGGGCACGGAGGAGGGAGCCTGGCTGTGCAGTGCTGGGAGGGGGATTTGGCTGTCCAAAGCCAGATGCTCACCTCTGAACAGGAGAGCTTTGCTAGGCTGAGTTTTGGAAGCAGGGGCTGGAAAATCTACCAGCTTTATTTGAGCACATGGGCAGTCATCAGCATCACTGCGCAGTGGAACAGGATGCTGTGGTACTGAGGCGGGGGGAAAGGCCCCCTCTTACAACCACTCTGTATGGTTAGTGTTTATAGATGTGTTTTCATCGCTGGGCTCCTGAACTCCTTTCTTAAGCGTCCATTTGTATGCTGCAGTATTACTATTAAAACAGCTTGAACTCACTGTCATCTTACAAAGTGGGGGAAAGCAATGGTGAAAGAGCAGAGCTTTCTCCTTCAGCCTAATACCCAATCTTGAGACAGTTGTGAAGAAACGTGTGATAGTAAAAGGATAGGGTTGTCTTTTGTTATCTTTTGTCTCTAGTGTAAGTTTTGTCTGCTGTGAAACTGCATTCCTTTTCACTCTGTGTGTGCATTCGTACATACTGACCTAAGTGCTAGCTTAGTTTTCGAAGAGACTAAACTTTGTGATAGCTGCGTAAGTGAGGGTAAGAGTGTTAATAAGGTTAATTTCAGGCATCTAGCAACTGTCTGCTATGACCTAACTGCAGTTTTGCTGACGAGATGCTTCTGGAGGCCAGACAACTTTCCAGGGCTCGGCTTCTGATGAATGACTTTCCAGCTGGGCTGACCTGAAACCAACCTGCAGAGACCCTTACAGAGCCCAGCACACAGCTCAGGCTCTTCCTGCAGCTTGATGCTAGACTTGGCCCTCCAGCTCTGCTCAAGGCTTCCTCGGTATCTTGGGAGTTGATATGGAGGGTTTTCAGTTGTCCCACGGGTGACTTTGGTTTAGTTTTGTAAGTTATTCGGTGTCTGTTGCAAGAGGTTTATTTTGTCTGGTTTCTGTCTTTTTTCTGGCTAGTACAGAAAGGTCACCAAATTCTGACAGCGCTATAATATCCCAAACGAAGGAGCAAGAATGTGAAAATGTGCTCTTTGCTGGATGGGCGTGTGACCTGTGGCTATTTGCACTCAAGACAAAGGCAGGCTAGAATTTTGGTGTATTTTCTGATCTTTTCTGTTGTTTATTTTTGTAGAGCTCTCAGAGGAGCCCCAAAGGCTTCTCTAATAGGTGGCTTAAGGAAGAGCCCGTGTAGCTGAGGACTTGCTTTGTTTAAACCAAGTGAAGATGGGTGTTGGGTGGCTGTGCAGGGCCATGATTGAGCGGAGGGCTGTTAGAGTTAGGGTAGGATGGTTGGGTTGTGGTTGGACTGGATGATCTTTGAGGTCTTTTCCAACCTGAGCAATTCTATGATTCTATGGTGCTGACACTGCAGAGAAGCGCAGATTTTGCCTGTTCCAGCAGGAACTGAATGCCTTCTTTGGGTGATAGGTTGGCTAACAGTGCTCACTGTTGTATCAGAGAGGCAGTGTTTTTAAGTTGGGTGCTTTATACCTCTGCCATGGGGATGCAATGACACTACTGACTGGTTTTGATGTATTAGATCCACTTTATTGGGAAGTTGCCATCTTACTGGAAACCAAGAGCTGAGCAGACCACATCCACAAAGCCAATATAACCCCATGTCTCCCCCAGAGATTTCCAATTGTTTGTGTGGTGTTCTTTTTTTTTTGCTTAGCCCTGTCGATGTAATCAGTGCCCTCCTTCCCCAGCATCACCAGAATTAGGTCAGAGCCCACCCTCTGGGAAGTTCTGTGATGACACTGAGTGCTCTGGCTGGAGGACAGAAAGCTGCCACCAAAGGTAGGACCTTGGTTTGATCCAGTCCCAGAATGACTGCAGCTGGAAGGCACCTCTGCTCACCTTGGCCAACTCGTCTGCTCAGATGAGGTGCTATGAGATACGATTTAGTAGCTTAGTGGGTTGTATTGCTGGTAGGAGGATGGTTGGACTGGATGATCTCATAGGTCTTTTCCAACCTTGTGATTCTATGAGTAGGGCCAGCTGCAGCAGGCTGTGTCTGGTTTGGCTTTGAGCATTCACCAGGAGGTTGTGCAGCCCTGGCAGTGATGCCTGGGGCGTAGCACTGGTGAGCGACCTGCACTTGGACTTTGTATTCATGGAGGATAACCTTCTGATTTTGGTATTTGGGGAAAGTTTTCAGTCCATTTCACTGTATACTTCTCTAGCCTGTACTCCTGTCTGTGTGTGAGGATTTTGGGAGAAACTTTATCCAAAGCCTTGTTAGAATTGGGTGAGAAATGGTGTCCCCTGCTTTCTGCTCACTCAGTGAACTAGTTTTGCATTGAAGACAGCTGTCATTTTGGGCAAGCAAGATTTCTTCTTTATATGCCTTTGTTGATTGTTACTGCTTATCACCCAGGTGCTCTTGGGTGGTTCAGGCTAAGTTGAGCTCCTTTAACAGAGCTCCCAGCCCCTTGCCTGCAGCCAGGATCATAGAGTCATAGAATGATCTGGGTTGAAAAGGCCCACAATGCTCATCCAGTTCCAACCCCCTGCTATGTGCAGGGTCGCCAACCAGCAGACCAGGCTGCCCAGAGCCACATCCAGCCTGGCCTTGAATGCCTGCAGGGATGGGGCATCCACAGCCTCCTTGGGCAACCTGTTCAGTGCGTCACCACCCTCTGGAGGAAAAACTTCTTCCTCATATCCAACCTAAACCTCCCCTGTCTCAGTTTAAAGCCATTCCCCCTTGTCCTATCACTATCCACCCTCATAAACAGCCATTCCCCCTCCTGTTTATACGCACCCTTCATGTACTGGAAGGCCACAATGAGGTCTCCCTGCAGCCTCCTCTTCTCCAAGCTAAGCAAGCCCAGTTCCCTCAACCTTTTGGATGCTAAGCCTAGTTCTGCTTTACTCATTCTGTTCTGCCACTTCTTACATTCTTCATTATCTTTCTATATATATTTTCTGTAATACTCTATTCGAAATGATTCTGATTTAGCTTGTCATTTGGTTTCCTTACCTCATTTCTTAGTTTGAAGCATGTGCCAGCTAATGTCTTACACTTGTCTTTGATTTTTTTCCTAAACATGGCTGCTAATTAATCTGGTAGGGATTGAAGGATGAAGAATTTGTATTGTACCTGGAGTAGGAAGTGGTTTATGCCTTACCTGCAATATTTGCTCCCTGACCTTAGCCAGGTCAGCAGGATGTCTGTCGTTGGTGAGCTCTGGTCCTGCTGGCTGTGTGGGAAAGACATGTTTCACCTCAGAGTGTTCATGCTAAGGTTTTTGATGACTGTTTTTAATCCAAGACCTGGTCACTACGAACTTTTAAGCTACAGATCGTCCACTGGCGTTGAGTTAGCAATTGAGAAAGCTGTGTAAAACGCAGAAGGGAGGCAGGATGGGTGTCCTTGGTTGTTTGTGTTGCTGCCATATTCTGCTGCACCTTCTACTGGCTGGGACTTTCTTTTGCTCGTCTATTTTCATTTTTCAAGTCCTGGCAAGCCTATATTACTGCAGTCTAACGTGTTGTGGATGTTTTTAGTAGCACATCTGTTCTTGAGGAAATGAGGACAAGATGTTGGAAATATATAGAAGGATGATCCATGCACTGACATGGCTTCTAATTACTCTAAGGATCTGTGCTTACTTACAAACATTTACTGTCACTGTTGAACAGTGTTTTGCTTGGGAAAATGAGTGGAATTGCCTTCAGCAGGTAACACCATCCGGTGACCGGACTGCTTGGGCAGTGGAAAGGTTTCCTGCCCATTGTGCTGCAGTCTGAATCACGGGGGCAGTTGACCTAGCACTGCTTGCTAATGGAAAGCAGAGCTGGCAAATGTTTCTCATGAGGACTAAGCAGAAGAAAGGATTGGTGTCATTACATGAAAGCTTCATACAGTGTGTTTATCTTGGCTTTCCCTGTGACCACTCCCACTTCCCAGGCAAAGGAATGGAGTTTAGATCCTGTTTGTGTACGTATGAGGAGGAGGGTGGTGTTAAGCAAGTGTCATTGGCAAACACCAGAGGAAATTCAGCACCTGGATTTCAAAAATGAAATGCTGATGTTTGTTCACTGCAATTTGTCTTCAGAACATGGAGTCTCCCAGAGCATGTTTGGGTGGTTCTTGAGAGCCTCTTCCAACTGTTGGCATGACCGTGTCTGTGCTTTACAGCTGGTGACCAAAATGAGTGCACTGTGTGTTTCAAGGGCAAATACAGAAATATCCCCCCAAGGAAATAAAGAGGCGTTTAAAATAATTCATGTTGACACAGTGTGGCTATGATTACTGCTTCAGACTCTCCTGGGGGAAGAGGACCAGGTGTTTGGCAGCTCGGTGCTGTGTGTGGTTACAATGGCAGACCTCGTGTTCTGCTTCCCACGTTTACCTTCACAAAACTGGTCCTGTGTTGTGTGTATTGAAATGTAGTGCCTGCACGTGTGCCTGAGAGAACTACGTAGCATGGCTTTGTCTTAGGTCACTGTGTGTCTAGGTTTCCAAAATGGTGGGTTGGGTTGGTTGGAAGCTGACATTTTTATTTCCAGGTGATGGATGGCTGTTGTCTTCATGATGTGGGAATGACAGAATTTCCCATCTATTCAGCAGTATTTCGTCTCAACCACTCAGTGGGAGAAAAATGCCCTGCAGAAGCAAGGCAGTTTCTGTGCTTGCTGCAGGCAGTAACAGGGAAAATAAATATTGAAGCAAGCTTAGAGCAAACGTTGGGCAAAAATAAGCTCACACCACACCAGTAGCATAAATGAGGAGTTGCACAGCTTGTGTCACAAGCAGATAATTGTGATGGTGACTTCTGTTCAAAGCAAAGATAACATTCTCTCTTAAAGAGGGGGGCGGAAAGAAATTGCTTTCAGGGTTATTTATATGGCTCTTTCATTAGTGGTTGTATTGAGAATGGCCACATATGCAACAGAAGCCAGAATGGCCTTCCTGGAGCAATCCTGTAGCTGTGATTTTTACTGTTGGTGTTCTGAGCTCATCTATAGGCAACAGAGAGCTAAAGGCTGTGCTTCAGAATGCGTGCAGCAGTGCTTGTGGCAAAGACTGCCCATGGGTAAGAACTGTACCTTGGTTTTGTGGAACTGGAAGTTCAGTGCTGGCGGAAGGCCCCCTGAAGACTACCTTTCTGCCATTTGATTCCTTAATTGCAAAATAATTGTTGAATGTTCACAGAATCACAGAATGCCTTGGGTTGGAAGGGACCTCCAGGATGATGAAGCTCCAACACCCCACCACAGGCAGGGCCACCAACCTCCCCATTTCATACCAGCCCAGGCTGCCCAGGGCCCCATCCAACCTGGCCTTGAACACCTCCAGGGATGGACGGGGCATCCACAGCCTCTCTGGGCAGCTGTTCAGCACCTCACCACTCTCCTAGGAAAGAACTTCCCCCGACATCCAACCTCAATCTTCCCTCCTTCGACTTCAAACCATTTCCCCTTGTCCTGCTGTTATCTCCCCTTTCCAAGAGTTGACTCCCCTCCTGTCTGTAGGCAATGAGGTCACCCCGCAGCCTTCTTTTCTCCAGGCTGAACAAGCCCAGCTCCTCAGCTTGTCAAATCTGAGGAAGGCAAGCAAATAAAAGACATGTACAGCCCTTCAAAATGTCCACTGTTGAACCCTTCTATGGTCTTATCTTCCTGTATGTTGTGATCTGCAGAGCAGGGGGAGGTTTTTGGGAGCGTAGTGTTACCTCTTGTGGTGGCTGGGTGACCTGACTGGGTTGGGCTGAGGGGAGATGATTGCAGCAGGTTTGTGGGAAGTCCTGGCACAAGCAGGTTTTCTTGATGAACAGATGAGCCCTTCTTTCTAAAGAGGCCAGAAGCTGTCAGTAAGCAACTCCAGTGGGTCTTGTGCAACAAGGGCACAAGTATGCCAATGCATTGCTAGGCTCTTCTGAGGAAACTTAGTTATGTCAAAATTAAAGCTTGCTTGCTTATTCCTCTTTGTACCCAACGAGCTGAATCTGAAGGGAGATGCCCTTTAAATATGGGTGCCAATTATGTTGATACAGTCACTCATATCTTTGTGGTTCTATTAAATTTCTTGGATGAAACTTGCTGAAGTATTGAGACGTTTTTGTAGGCATGATAGTGAGTGTGACTGCTAACAAGGTCTGGACAACAATCTGAAGCTCTCTGTTAGACCCCAGGTACCCATCCTGTAGCAAAGCCTTTCACCTATGGACAGTGGTTCACAGCTGCTGAGTCTCACTGGGCCCCGAGTTTGTGCAGTGTTCTCCTTCAAGCTTTACAGTACAAAAAAACACCCACCCATCACAAACAAAATGTGCTGTTCCTGGTTTAGGCACTGGAATGGTCTGCCCAGGGAGGTGGTGGAGTCACCGACCCTGGAGTTGTTCAAGGAACGTTTGGACATTGTGTTGAGGGACATGGTTTAGTGAGAACCATTGGTGATGGGTGGATGGTTGGACTGGGTGATCCTGTGGGTCTTTTCCAACCTTGGTGATTCTATGATTCTATGGTTTTGCTTTACTTTTATAAGTGACTTTTTTTTTTTTTTTACCTTTCTGCAATGGGTGGGGACACAGCAGTCCACAAACAAGCATTGCTGTGAGGACATTAACACACGCCTGAGTTGTTTCATCTTTTGTTTTCTTCCAGTGGAGTATATTGTGGAGTATGACTATGATGCAGTGCACGAGGATGAGCTAACCATTCGAGTTGGGGAAATCATCAGGAATGTGAAAAAACTGGAAGAAGAAGGATGGCTAGAAGGGGAGCTGAATGGCAGGCGGGGCATGTTCCCAGACAATTTTGTGAAGGTGAGTTTTCTGCAATTACTTCTACTGTGGTTGCGCAGCAGCCTGGTTATTACTGAAATGGTACAACTACGTGCCTGTTGTGTTTTTAAGGGGATGAATTTTTAATTTGCAGACCTTCTAGCTTATTCAGGCTTTTTAGGATGTTTCTGAAAGTTCTTTTCCCTTTATAAGCTCTTCTGTCTGTCCTTGCTCACTCAGGCATTTCTGTTGATCCATACCTTTGCACTGTATCCTGTCTCCTTGTGTTGCTTCGGTTGTCTGCAGCCCGGTGAGCTGCCTTACTGAGATGGATTGGCTCCTAAAAAGTGAAATAAACATCTATGCCTACAGAAGATATCAGGTCAAGGGAGTGGGGAAAGTATGGCTGTGGCTCAGCCAGCTGAGCTTTGGTTATGTGAATGCTTCGGCTCAGATGGCAGCTGTCTGTTTGAGGGAGCTCCCTGCTGACACTGCCTTCTCCGTGTCTGTGCAAAGAGCCAGGGCCTTTACTGGCACCTGTGGGGCAGGCCATGGAATGGGTGTAGCTTAAAAAGCAAGTGTGAAATCAGTGAAACTGGGAAATCGTACCACCTTTTGCATTTACTCTGTATTTGTGTCCTGGTTTTAAGTGAAGACTTTGCTTGCAGTTGTGTTTTTCTGTTTCCTCTGAAACTTTTGTGTATCTAGTATTGAGTATGCCACTATTTGTTAGTTACTTGCAAAGAGTCTGGGTGTGCTGTTCCATGTGTAACAGCTGAAATCTGGAGTCTGCTGAGCTGCCAGATATCTTACCCTGTGAAGGACACAACTGTCACTGAGATTACACCTTCCTTCATACTTTGTACTCTTTTTTAATCTCTTCCTTGGTTTAACTTCCATGAAGTATAATTAACAAGAATTTAGATATTCCTGTCTTTCTGTAGTAAAATAATTATTTGCAGAGCAGGAATTCTTTGAAAATATCATAGCAAGATGCATTATATTATTAAACTGCAAGAGGGAATTTGTCCAGTGTTGTGATCACATCTTCATGCTTGTGTACAATGTAATGATGATTTTTCTGTTTGGTTTAATGAAAAAAGAAATGGAATCACTCATTTTTATACATTGCTGAAAGAATTAATTGCCCACCTTTAAAAATGCTTGGAATTAACCAGTTGTTTCTCTTGTGCCTCTTAGCAAGGGAAAGTGAGTAAGAATGCTTTTCACTTGTCTAATGCTTTTAAGTTGTTTTAGCTCATTGCCACATCTCTTTGACATCTAGGGCTGTGTGTAAATACTTTTCCCTTATGTGCTTTTTGATGATCGTTGTGCTGATGACATCCTTGCCTGGCTCATAGGTGCCATGGAGGAAGGTGTTAGGCACCACGGCACTTCATGCCAAGTCTTGGCTCACCAAGGTCGGTTTGAACAGTTGCTTTTATGTGAAGGACTGAATTAATTGCATGTTGTTTTGTTCTTCTCCAAGCTGAAGGAGAACTTTCACAAACTTTGATGTAAATGGTTGCATTGTTGACTCACGAAGGTTGGTGAGCTGCAGGAAGGAGGTGAAAAGCAACTGAAGCAGAGCTGTACTTTGGCCTTGTGAACAAGGAAGGTCCTTTGAGAAATGAACTGGCTCGTTGGTTACCTCACCCGTCAGCTGTTCAAACTCTAAGAGGGGTGGTGGCTTGTGTGTCAGCTGGGCTTCCTATGGAGTGGGCTGTGTTACTGCTCCGGGCAGGAGCACCCTGCAGCTCCTGAGAGCAGTCCAGTTGGGAGTGGAGGATGTAGCAGGTCGGTGGGATGGGGTGTGACAAGAAGGAGGGGGGCTGGCTTAAATGTCGTGCTTTTCTGAAAGGATCTCTGTATTCCTGGCATGAATGTCATCTCATGCACTACATGGGGACTTGGCCTGAATTCATCATAAGGCTAAATTGTTCAGTTGGTTTTACACATGTATGCAAAACAGTGTGTGTCTGCACGTATGTGTATATGTATATCACAAGGATTGAATGGAGGCCAGCGTGTAACCTCTCTGTGAAGAATTTGGATAGTAAATTGTAATCTCTGTTGATTGGGTAGGTTGGGTAGGTTAGTGTTTGAAGCTGAAAGTGCATGTGTTACTCACTAGAGCTGCCTGGCTTTTTCCTATGTGAAATGTTTTGAAATATAATAAATATGCGATAGTTGAAATTGGACAAAGCTGGACACGCTGTCTTGTTTTCAATTAGATGTTTATGAAGGAGGGAAAACTGGAAAACAGGAAGTTCCATACAAACACAGGGAAGAACTTCCCTGCTGTGAGAGGCTGGGACTGCTGCCCAGGGGCGGTGGACTCTCCTTCTCAGCAGTCAGGGCCTGAGATGGATGCCTTCCCATGCGACCTGCTGCAGAGCTGCGCTAGCAGGGCTTGGATTCGGTGATCTCCTGAGGTCCCTTGCAATTCTGTGTTTCTGTGAGTCCTTATATGTCCTGTTAAGTCGCTGATGTTTGTCAGACAGCTGCAGGAACATTGCAGGGATACAGCAGTAACTCCGGCTGATTCAGTTCTTGCTCGTTTTGCTTTGCTCCTGCAGGACAAAAGCTTGTTGCCAGGTGGCAGCTGCAGTGTCTGTAGCAGCCAGGCAGCCTGCAACTTCTTGTCTGAAGGAAACCGAAATACCAGGAGGAGGATTAGGGCTGCATGCCTTCTTGATGTGTTGGATGCCCCAGATTCAGACTGTATATCATCACAGCTGAAGCAGATCCTGGTGCCATTTTGTTCCCCGTGCTGGGCGTGGGTTTACAATGTAGGCTTTACCAATGCCGCTCCTCACGCTTTGATTTTTGCACTGGACAATACATCTTTTCTGTTTAACATTGTAACTGAGTGCTGTCAACTTCATTTCAGGTTGCTACCAGACGTGCAGGAAATAGTTTTTTGTTGGTGTCTTCATTTTCTCTCAGATTTTCTAAGTATTTCCATGCAGTAGATGTATGGTAGCTGTGCAATGGTAGCAATTAGTTCTGTGCAGCTCAAAGAGTAGCAGAGGAAGCTGACATCATGCTTCCAGGTGGGTGTTAAGGTTAATTTGTTGCACAAACAAGTAGGTGAGCGAAGTGCTGTGTTAACCCATAATATTTCTAAACAAAAGGGAGTCTGTGTAAGCTTCCTGTGGATACTGATGCACTGCTGATAATGCTTGAAACCTTGTAATGTATGCTGGTGGCTCTTATTGTTATCAGACTTTCTGCATGCTGATGCAGCATCCTGAAGAGGCTGGTGGTGGCTGATTCTGTGCCCCAGCTGGGAGTGGGCATGTTCTATGGGCCCACACCTTGTCAGGGTAAGCCAAAGTCTGAGGCTCTGTGTGACTCTCAGAGCTGACTTGCACCATGCTATTTTGCATTTAAAAAAGTGCATGGATACCCTCAGTTAAGGAGAATCAGATGCCCTGTAAATCTTCCATGGTGTTCTTGGTTAGTAGTGCCACAGCATCACGGTGTGCTTGACTGGAAAGTGGAAGATACCCAAAGGTTGGGATGAGGTGCGGTTGGGTGGTGATGTCTGAAGCAGTCCTTACATGAGAGCTCACAGTTGGTGGAGAAACTCACAGTGGCTGCATGGTTGCAAACAAATGGCTAAAACACTGTGAGCAGTTACACTGCCCAGCTATGAAGCATCCTCCTTGAATTTACTTTCAGTAATAGGTCTTTTCAGAAGTGTTCTGCTCGTATTGCAGTGTTGGGCTTTAGAGTGCTTGATGGGAGCTCAGTATTTCCTCCCTGCCTCATAACAAAATGTACTTTCTCCGTTTTGTTTCTGACTCCTGGCTCATACCTGCCTTGTTGCTATAAGCTGCCTTTCTTGAAGTTGTGGAGCTCCTCTGCAGGTATGGAGGTCTGCAATCTCAGCACCAGATTCTCATGTAAAATTCCAGCCTGGTTTGTGTTCCTGTATGCTTTCAGTTACGTTGTAATACTTGAACTGAATGTTTTGTTCCTGACATGGCTGTTATTGCCATTTCTCTTCCTGCTTTCTACATGGGCAGTATTGAAATAAACAACCTCATAAATTCCTGAAAGGAATGAGCGGTGGAAATCTCACAGACTTCTATTGTTTTCTTTGACACTGGCTTTTCCTTTCTAAAATTCATCATCGTGAAACATACCCACACCCATTGCCATCCAGTACGAGTTAGAGCAGCAGGTAATGCTGCTAAATGGAATATTCACTCTCCAACTCTTGCATTAAGCTGCAAGTGAGGATTTGGTGTTTGTTTGTCCTCTTGTTTTAGAAAGCTTTTGTCCATACACTGTGAAATGGCTTTTAGGATCGTAATAATAATTGAAATAAAATGAGCAGCTTTTATCTCTGTAGCCATGCAGGCTGTGAGTCTGCTGTTCATGACAGTAAAACCAGCTGGGTCGTAAGCTTGGGGCAGTGCTTCAAACGAGGGAGGGGCAGTGGAAAGATTAACTCGTAGCTTCCATCAGCGAAGGCAGGCGGGCTGCTGAGCTCGGGGGGCACTGTGGGGAGCAGGCTGGGATCCTTCCAAAAGCACGTGCTGGGTGTGCCCACCTGTGCACAGCAGGGCTGTGCTGTGCTGCTGCTCGGAGCGCTGTTTGCCTGCAAGGTGTGTGCAGCTGCTGCCCCGCGCCGTGCTGCCGTCCTGCTCAGGTTAGTGAGCCCCTGAACTTTGCTCTCTGTGACACTTTCTTCTCTTCTTCCTCTGAAATAAAAAAAAAAAAAAGCAGAGCACAGGGTGTGTTCGAGCAAATATGTCCCTGGAAGCGGTAAGCTTGCTTTATTTTCTCTGTTCTTAAAATCAACGTACAGTATTTGATTTTGTGTTCAGGGAAATGTACGGGGACAGCAGCATGAATTAAAGAAGCTGTGGTCGCTGTATGGGGTTTTTTTTTAGGTTTCATTTAATGTACTTTGTGTATGCTCAGTCCTTGAGCTGTTTGTGTAACAAAACGACTTGGTTTTGATTTAGGTGAACTTCTTTCCAGTGTACAGAGACAGGCAGGAATTGTAGTCAGCTACAGTGCTTGCGTGAAGGATTCCTTTAAACAACAGCTGTTGGGTTTTGAGAGTTCCTTTCTTGTTCAGCTTCCCGGTCTGTGTGTCCGTCAGCATACAGAAAACAAACCCAAACCCTCTCTGCTCTGCCTCAGAGCCCTCCTCCACCCGACCCTTTTCCCTGGGAGCAGTTCCAGCTGTAGCGTAGCTGAGCTGCTGCCTCGGGGCTGTGATGGTGCAACGTCCCCAGCATGCTGCGAGCCCATGAGAGAAGCTTTGCCTGAAAGCTCCTTCAGTGCACTGATGTCCTCTGCAATTCCTTTGCAAAAATAGCACATGGGCCTCACCCAGCTGTGTGACCGGGAACTGCGGAGCTGGGAGGGATTGCAGGCAAGGTAAAGGCGCTTGTCTCAGTTCTTCCTAATTCCCATTGGCTTGCAACTAGTACAGTAACAGTTGAAAAAACAGATGAATAACTATATACCTCTGTACTTAATGTCTGTATGATGGGCCATGCAGTCAGGAAGCGGTTATGGGGGTCCTCTAGACAGAAGTCAGGAGGAGTGTTTGCTAAAGTAATGCAATAAAATGCATTCCTGTCTCCAGAACTTCCAGATTGGCTCTTCTGCTGTGTGCCACACCAGGCTGTGTGTTTTGACACCTGTTCAGTCTGAATTCTTTGCACTCAAGTAATGCGTGGAGAAAATTAAATGTACACTAAGAAATCAATCCTAGCAGTCAAGGGATGCTTTGGTTTATGTAGCTTTCTCCTTTCTTTTTTGCTCTTTTGAGGAAATAGGCATAGGTTAGGTTTGCTAGGGGATGAAGGGCTTAGGGGTATAGAGGCTTCTTTGGCTTCCTGGTGAGGGGAGAGGAAAGTTGGTCTGGTGGGAAGGCAGCTCTTGCTTGGAAGAGGCTGCTGCTGGATTGTTTTTTTTTTCCCCTTCCAAAAGAAAATATGTAAAATTGAAAGTTGCATAATTTTGGGTTTAGTGCTGAGCACATGAGAAATGATGGCTATAAGCAGGCTCTGCTTGCCCCAATAAGGAGTGAAGCAGGGACTGTGAGATGTCTTACTGGCACCTGTGGGGCAGTCTGTGATTCTTTCTGGTTTCCTTCCAGCACTGCTGCAGGGCACCTTTTGTGGTGAGCCAGCTCAGTGGGGCTGGGCTGGTTTTGAGGGAGCACCCAGGCAGGGCTGCCCAGGCTGTTCCCAGTCCCATCTATTGAGTGAGATGGTGATAGGGAGTACTGCAACTGTGGGGTGAGAGATCTTCTGTCCTGTGTGAATGCAAAGTGAAACAGGTATGAGGGTAAATGGCTGGGGTGTGCCTTGCTTATGATGGGATGGAACCTTCCTTTCAAAAAAGGAAATAAGAAGATGAAAAACACTGGCAGATGTAGCCAATGACATTCAAATGTGGTCATGTGTAGTAGTTCTTGTTAGGATTCAGAGCTTATTGTGGATTACTCATGTTTATATGAGTCTTTCTGTTTACAACTATGTCTACTTATGTCTATTCTGTCTATGGCTGTTTACGAGGGTGGATAGTGATAGGACAAGGGGGAATGGTTTTAAACTGAGACAGGGGAGGTTTAGGTTGGATATGAGGATGCAGTTTTTCCCCCAGAGGGTGGTGACGCACTGAACAGGTTGCCCAAGGAGGCTGTGGATGCCCCATCCCTGCAGGCATTCAAGGCCAGGCTGGATGTGGCTCTGGGCAGCCTGGTCTGCTGGTTGGCGACCCTGCACATAGCAGGGGGTTGGAACTGGATGGGCATTGTGGTCCTTTTCAACCCAGGCCATTCTATGATTCTATGACTTTATGATTTGTGGTTGAATCCAAAATGGATTAAATGCTGGATTAAATGCTTGGGTTTATGCCAGCTGAGACCTTGTGAAGTCTCTCTACAAAGTTACTCATGTCACATAGGTTGGAAAAGCAAAGCTGCGAGGTGGATTTGAGCTTTCACAAGGTCTGAATTGCTCTGCAGAGCTTCTGCTGCAGACATGCTCTCCTGCCATGAGTGCCTGTGGGTGCCTCTGTGGTAGCTGGGGCCCCAGGGTTCTTGTGCCACGATTGGGAGTGGAAGGAACTCAACAGATATCGTTTGGCAATATTCTGTAATACTGTATTCACACTGGGATCTTACTGCTTTATTGGTATAAGGTGCACATGTGTGCATTGTTTCATTCCATTAGCAGAGGGATGGCCAGCAGGGACAGGGAGGTGATTGTCCCTTTCTTTGCCCTCGTGAGGCCTCATCTGCAGTACTGCGTCCAGGTCTGGGGCCTCCAATACAAGAAAGAAAGACAGGGAGCTGTTGGAGAGGGTCCAGAGGAGGCCACAAAGATGCTCAGAGGGCTGCAGCACCTCCCCTACAAAGACAGGCTGAGGGAGCTGCAGGGTGACCTCATTGCAGCCTTCCAGGACCTAAAGGGAGCCTACAAACAGGAGGGGAGATAACAGCAGGACAAGGGGAAATGGTTTGAAGTTGAAGGAGGGCAGATTGAGGTTGGATGTCAGGGGGAAGTTCTTTCCTATGGGAGTGGTGAGGTTGCTGGCACAGCTGCCCAGAGAGGCTGTGGATGCCCCGTCCATCCCTGGAGGTGTTCAAGGCCAGGTTGGATGGGGCCCTGGGCAGCCTGGGCTGGTATGAAATGTGGAGGTTGGTGGCCCTGCCTGTGGGGGGGGGGGGGTTGGAGCTTCATGATCCTTGAGGTCCCTTCCAGCCCAAGGCTTTCTGTGATCTGTGAAGAGAGCACTGGTGCTTCTTTTGCTATTTAGCATTTTAAAATAGTGTTGACAAGAGTATGTAAGGAATGGGAAGAAGTCCTAAATAGTGCATCAGTGGCAGAACTGACATGGAAAGGAACTTGAGGTACTGTTCCCAAGGATGGCAGGGGAAAACGTGATCTATTCAGCAGTGCTCACACATGCCAGACACTGATTATTCTCATTTGAGTTATCCAAGTGTTATCCAAAGTTATCCAAAGTGATTGTACACACTTCTGCTTTCCAAAAAGATGAATCTGCCCATGGAGTTCTGGTGAAGCTGTGTGCTCTTGGATGTGTGCTGCTGCACTCAGGTGTGGTGAGCTGGCAAGGAAAACTGCTGTATGCAAATAGTTACTCCTACAGCCACATGAAACGGTGTGCACTTCTGCCCTTCCTTAATTAAACGGCATTGTGTGTAATTTCATAACTTCCTTTCCAAGTGCTGGAAGTTTGTAGGGAAAGTGTGTTGCGTCAGATGGAGTATGCAGCTACAATTAAGTAAACTGCAGAGTGCATGTAGTGTCTTGGCCAGAAATAACCAGCAAGATGCACAGAAAGCTTAGTCTAAGTTTAGACCTTTTTCTATATACAGAGATCTACAGTACTGCCATAACTATGTACTGTGCAATTACTGTGTGTAATGATAGTAAAGAAGTCAATTACCCAGGTAGTATGTAATGCTTGCTGCATCCTGGGAATCTCTGGGTGTGCATCCCAGCACTGTCATTGCAGTACTTTCTCACGTGTCAGATAAATGAAGATATGTACACACCCAGCACTGCTGATGTTACATCTGTTCTTTTGCTTTTTTTTTTTTAATGAGGTTGAATGAAGTAATCACACTTGTAAACTTGCAATGTGATGACTTGTCTGAGCCTACCTCTGCTGCTCTGCCAGCCTGCAGCACCAAGGCCTGCATCACAGAGTCATAGAATCCTAGAATGGCCTGAGTTGAAAAGGACCACAATGCTTATCCAGTTCCAACCCCCTGCTATGTGCAGGGTCACCAACCAGCAGCCCAGGCTGCCCAGAGCCACATCCAGCCTGGCCTTGAATGCCTGCAGGGATGGGGCATCCACAGCCTCCTTGGGCAACCTGTTCAGTGCGTCACCACCCTCTGAGTTTGGTTTTAGGGGCCTTTGTTTTGGAGGGGAAGCGAGCTCCTCTCTACAGCATATATCAAATCTTTGGGGTTTTATTTTTATTTCTGATTCAGCAAGTCCTTTAAACGTTCAGCTTTGTGCCTTAGACAAAGGTCCTGGGCCTTCAGATGTGGTGCTGTGGAGCATCACGGCTCTTTTTAACCTTAGAGGAAGTGGCCTGGAGTGAAGTGCTGAAGGTTGTGCAGGGGCTGGGAAAAGAAGCATAGAATCATGGAATCGCTCAGGTTGGAAAAGACCTTCAAGATCATCCAGTCCAACTCCAACCCAACCATCCTACCCTAACTCTAACAGCCCTCCGCTCAATCACGGCCCTGAGCACCACATCCAAACAGTTGTTAAACATATCCAAGGATGGCGACTCCACCACCTCCCTGGGCAGCCCATCCCAGTGCTTAACAGCCCTTTCTGTTAAGAAGTGTTTCCTGATATCCAACCTAAACCTCCCCTGGCACAACTTGAGGCCATTTCCCCTCGTCCTGTCACCTGTCAGCAGTGAGAAGAGACCAACCCCGCTCCGCTGCAGTCACCTTTCAGGTATTGGCAGAGAGCAATGAGGTCTCCCCTCAGCCTCCTTTTCCCAGACCAAACAGCCCCAGTTCCTTCAGTCTCTCCTCATAGGCCATATTCTCCCAGCCCTTCCCCAGCCTTGTTGCCCTTCTCTGGACCTGCTCCAGCACCTCTGTGTCCTTTCTGTACTGAGGTGCCCAAAACAGAACACAGCACTCGAGGTGAGGCCTCACCAATGCTGAGTACAGGGCAGGATGACTTCCCTAGCTGGAAGCCTTGGGATTCTCACAGCAGAGGACAACCATATTGCCTTCAGGTATAGGAAACCTGAGTGGTGGTGGGCTGGAACGAAGGATGTTCCGAATTAAACATCAAAGTGTCTGTGGTGGTTAATGGAGCACATGCTGCTCTGGGCCAGCAATATGATACTTAATCCATTCTTCCCCCCTTGGGCAGCTCAGTGAAATGCTGATGTCTGTGGGTGCTGCTGAGCACTGTTCTGTGCCTGCTGGTTTACAGGACTAACATTAAATGCTAGTCTATAAGAATAACTACAAGAAATATAACTCAACTTCCTTATGTTTAAGCAAGTAGAATAGAGAAGAAACGTGCTAGTTTTTTAATATGTTTTCTTTGGTAATATGGCAGCACCATAAGGTATTGTTTAGATATTATTTCAGAAGTATTTTAAGATAGACTTTTCTTAATCAAATGCTTGGGAAACCCTACTGTAGGCATCTCTGTGCCTTCTAGGCGCTCTGTTAATGCAGTGCTCTTGGCTGTTGTTGGCCCTGCTGATCAGCTTTGCTAGAGCCAGGCTATGGGCTGAGGACCTGCAGCCACGACTGCTCACGTTGCAGTTTGTTTCTGTAACTCCTGTGAACATTGCTGGAGATGAATGTCAGCTAGTGGCTTTCCTTCTAGCTTCACAGTCCTGAACTGAAATGCATTTAACTGGGGCGTATGGAAGTCAAAATATCCAGCAATTTCAGTTATGGAAGAGATGAAGGTGAGGAGCAATGCTGCCTTCCTGCTGAGCCGTCCCTGCTTCAGCCATAAGCTGGGGGAGGTAAATCAACCCTGGGACACATGAAATTGCCCACGAGGTAACTTGTCTTGGAAAACAAAGGCTATCAAGTTTGAGCGTTCCTCAGTGCTTCAGGGGACTGTAACCGCTTTCATCTTTCAAGTGATTGGGTTCTGTTTTCAAGAATAACTTTTATCCCCCCGGGTTGCTGCAGCGCTGTTTGTGCCAGCTGCCAGCAGAGCTCCTCTGCTGGGTGATAGAAAGCGCTCCAGGGATGGAGTTCAGGCAGCAGCTCAGCTATTTTTGTTCATCAACTGTCTAGATCTGTCCTTTCAGTTCATGGCAGGCGTGACAGAAGAATGGGGCAGGTTGTTCATTTTCCTTTCCTTGCTGTGGTTAAACACTTCACGTCTCGTGTTCTGTGCACACTTGGAAGTAGGCTTTCTCATCTTAAATACAAGGGGACCCGTAGGCCAGGGGAATGGACTTGGGACACAGTTGGTTCAGGAGGCTGAAGGTGTTATAGCTGCCGTGTGTATGCCTGTCTGCTGCTGTCACTAAGGCCATGAAGGCAGGAGGTGGTGGGCTCTGAACTACTTAGAGGTGAAGGCTTTGTATTCCAGGAGCCATTGTGTTTCATTGTAGTTGATCAGAGTTTTTGACTCACATCTGTATGTGGCTGTGTTTGTGTCTGTACTCACTCGCACACCTATGTGCAGTTGGTCTTTGATGAAGCAGTTCTGCTGCTGTAAGGCAAAGGAACGAGGTGGTACAAACAGAGCAGTTGCCTGTTTCATAGGATTGTAGAAAGGCCTGGGTTGCAAAGGCCCACAGTGCTCACCCAGTTCCAACCCCCTGCTATGTGCAGGGTCGCCAACCAGCAGCCCAGGCTGCCCAGAGCCACATCCAGCCTGGCCTTGAATGCCTGCAGGGATGGGGCATCCACAGCCTCCTTGGGCAACCTGTTCAGTGCGTCACCACCCTCTGGGGGAAAAACTGCCTCCTCATATCCAACCTAAACCTCCCCTGTCTCAGTTTAAAACCATTCCCCCTTGTCCTATCACTATCCACCCTCATAAACAGCCGTTTCCCCTCCTTTCATACACTCCCTTCAAGTACTGGAAGTCCACAACGAGGTCTCCCCGCAGCCTTCTCTTCTCCAAGCTAAACAAGCCCAGTTCCCTCAACCTTTCCTCGTAGGAGAGGTGCTCCAGCCCTCTGACCATCTTAGTGGCCCTCCTCTGGACCCGTTAATTTGCTCATTCAATTTGCTCCTGCTTCCCTACAATGAGTGGCAGGTTCAGCTCTCATCTTATTTTCTGCCCAGTAGAATGTGAATCAAACTTCATTTCCAAGTCCAGGAGTAGACAGTACCATTACTGCTGTTCTGATGGACAGGAAGAGTTGGGAAAATGGTCTGGAGGCTCCAATGCTTTAAGTCTGTGACTCTTCATCTCCCTCTCCTTATCTACTGTGCTGCTGCTTAAGATCTCTCACTTTTAAGTATGCTCAGCCAGCAACAGAAATGCTTGCAGCTTTTGTACAGGCTGATGTTTCTTAGCTTACATCAGAAATAATGCAGAAAGGCTATTGTTGGTATAACAGCACATATAGAAGGAATGGGGAACTAAAATGTTGTCATGTTTATGCTTGAAGAATCTAGCTAAGGATTTGGGTTTGTTGGATAATGGACCTCTCTGTGTCCTGTTGTTCAGGAGAAGGCTAAATTTATGGCCATCCATTCCTTGTCTCCCTTCAGACTTCTACCTGGTTTCTGCATCATCACTCATTCCTTGTGGGGCAGGCAGTGGGCTTAGGATTACCCTGATCTTTTTTTGCTGTTGAGTTGCACTTACACAGGGTTTTACGTTATCAGCCTGTGCTGGTGTCAGCAATTTGTCAGGGGTGTGACACATGCATTTAATGGAGGTTATTAAAAAGGGAAGCCCTTATGGCTGGGGCTGTGTTTTGCAGCAGAGCAGTGGGTGATTGCTCCCAGGCCGAGCACTTGGTGCTGGGATTGCTGTGCTGACCTCGTACTGCCAAGTCATACATGCATGAAGTCTGTGTTGCTCATGGAAACGCTGACAAGCCCCTTGCTGTAGTGGGTTGGCATAATACGAATATTAAAACTTCCAGCTGCAGTGAATGTCAGACTCGTTTTGTTTTTGCTGGCTGGCAATGAGTGGTGGCCTCATCTCAGAACAAGCTGAAGTGTCCTGGAAAGCTTTCGTTGTTATAATGCAGGCTCTGTTGAGATATACAGGTCTGCCTTCAAGCAGCAATACAAGCCCAGAAAAACCCCTTCTTTGTTTTGAAGTCAATGATTGGCAGCCTTGGGAATGTTCAGATTAGATATAACAGTGACTGGGATGTGTCATTTTGGTATGGATGAAGAGCTCAGACCTGTGTGCACTGTTGTTTTGGCAGAGATTGAGTATTGCAGCTGTCAAAGGGACATTAATAAATGTTTGAATCATTTAGTGTCTGTTTTCAGTGATCCCAATTGGTATGTGTCTTGTTTAGAAATGCCTTTGTCAAATCTTAACGTGTTCAGAAGGTCAGAAGGTAACAGTGATCGTAGAATCACAGGATGGCCTGGGTTGAAAAGCACCGCAGTGCTCATCAAGTTCCAGCCCTCTGCTATGTGCAGGGTCACCAACCAGCAGACCAGGCTGCCCAGAGCCACATCCAGCCTGGGATGCTCAGGATGAAATTGCTGGAAGCAGTGGATGCTATGTGTGGTGAGAGCATCCTGATATGTGCCTTTGGAAATGGATTTAGAGCAGTTTCCTGCTGCTGAGAAGTGATATGAAATACAGGTTTGTGGTGTGGTGGTATGCAGTTGTGGAAAGCAGGGATTCCTGAATTTGCTTTACCTTGATGTGATTTTAATGCCCCGGGGAAGGATAATTAATGCTTCACTTCCTCGTTGGCAATAACAAAGTCTTTGCTTTACAGGGATATTCTAAAGGTTAGTAGGTTAAATATTGAAACAGCAGTTGCTGACCTATCCATGCACTACTTACAGCCCCTTCGTCATCTTGTCTGGACTGGGTTTCTCACTGATTGCCACAGTGGTGGGCTCTCGTGTGCTGGTTGTTCCTCCCCACGTTGCAAAGCAGCTTTCGATGACGCTGTGCTCACAATGTGCTTTCTGATTCACTCATGTCAGACATGACCCACGCTTGGATTCGGGTGTTGCTGACATCCAGTGCTTTACTGTTCATGGCAGAGCTTCTCCAGTGGTTTTGTAGCTTCCTGCCCCTGTTCTTACCCCGTGATCATCTTGGTCTTTTCCCTACATCCTCTTTCCTGCGCTGTGTCCCCCATTTCACAAAGTGCATGCAGTTACATCTTGTGAAACGCTGTGCAAAGTGCAGCATTAGTGCAAACAGGGAACTGACTCCCTCGTGGTGTGAGTTAAACAGTTTCTAGAGTGCTCGTATGTCCAGCCTGCTGCCTTGCCTGGGCTGCACTCAGGGAACAGGGGTTGTCTTGGGCCACATCTACATAGGTTGCACTGAAAGTAATGCCTCTAGTTTATTTCCATGGAAACTACTGCAGATACAAGGAGTGCAGCAGCGCTGTTTGATAGTGTGCATAGTTAGCTATAAAACACTGTTTTTCGACATAGTCACCACCATGAGCTGTGCATTTTCACCAGCAGTGAATACGAGCCTGTATGCTGCACTCACTGGGGGCTAGGGGGGAAGCATCAATGAATGTCAGTGGGTGCCATTCTTCCCTCATTCAGGAGTTCCACTCCATTGCTCCATCTGCACTCCCGTGACAGACACCATTCTGTCAGCCTGCCCTCTGCTGCCATCTGTCACACAGCAGAAACATGGAATGGGGCACTGGGGGGAGGTTCAACCTCTATTGCCATCCCACCAACATCCACCTCTGACACTGTGGGCCAACATCATAAAATGGGAGGCATTGCTTTTGGAGCAGCCCTCCTAAACTTTGTAATGTACTTAACACATGTAAGTAACTTACTTGAATCAAAATATTTTTAATTTAAAAAATAGGAGGCCACAAAACCATAAAACTGGTGGGGTGTTTGATTAAAGCCTCAGCCTGGTTTGATGGCAATGGCTGCCATTCGTAGGGAGGTCTCAAGGTGTTTGTCAGAGATTTTTGATGAAATTTTACTCTTCCTGCACCTCATCCTTGAAAATAATTGCTCACCAATGCATGCACTGCCAAAAAGTGACGTCTTTGTTTGGGATGCATACTTTATACAGAATCACAGGGGTTGGAAGGGATTTCAAGAGGTCATCGAGCCCAGCCCCCCTGCTACAGCAGTACCCTACAGCAGGTGGTGCAGGTGGTCATCCAGCTGGGTATTTAATGGGAGGTGGTCAGTTGGCCATTTAATGGGAGGCTCTCTTTTCTGTAGACTTTCTTTTTTGTTTTGAAGATAGAATCTCTGCAAAGCTGGAGATCTTAAGGACAGAAGGCTGAGCACAAGGGAGGGCAGATGCAGGATGACTTGGCTGTTTACTGAAGAACCTCCTTATATAATGGAAATGAGCGAGAGGAAAAACTGTGCTGTCGGTAATCTTATTTTACTCTGTCCTTCTGGGAAGTAGGAAGGTGCCCAGAGCTGTTAGTTGTGAAGTTCATGGTGTGCTTGAAAGCACCATCAGCTTTCCAGACCTGTTCTGTTTGCCATCTGGACAGCAGCGGCTTCCAGGCTTTTGGTGTTCCAGAAAGCAGCAGAACTGTATCCTGGTGGATACGTTCCTTGTATTTTCATCCATGCATGTCTTTTACGGTACTGGGGCCACTTCTGTTTAACATCTTTATTAACCATCTTGATGAGGGGATTGGGTGCACCCTCAGTAAGTTTGTATATGACACCAAATTGGGAAGGAGTGTTGAGTGCCGGGGGGTAGAAAGGCTCTACAGGATACAAGGACCTGGACTGATGGGCCAAGGTATACTGGATTTGCTGGTGCTTTGTCAGGGTGACGTGCCAGCGGGAGCTCTGAGGAGCCAGCCTTGGTACCAGCTTTGTTCTGCATCCCCAGCCATGGGCAGAGAGGGTCTCACAGTGGAAACCCCCATTTTCTGAGTCTTGTTACAGTCGTAAATAGTTAAATGTTGTGCTAATAGTGGGGAGCTGAGTAGTGACAAGGTGGTAGATGAGCATGAGGTTGGTAAATGCCACTGTCCAAGCTGTGGATAGAAGAAAAAGTAACCTGTGTTGTGTCTATAGGAAAGCCTTAGGTGGGATGAGCAGTGGCTTGTGAACGTTCGGCACTGTGACTTCCAGTTCTCTAAAATCCTTAACTCCGAGTGAAGTGGCAGCCCAAAGATCAACGGGATCTCATGAGGAAGGCTGCTGAGCAGGGGCAGTAGGTAGATGGGGATGGGGATGGAGCAGCTGCCTTGTGACACCGGAGCTGCCACGCAGGGCTGCAGCTGCTAGGATAAAGCTGAGGGGATGTGATCCAGGTTCTCATGAGTTTGGAGGCAGTGGTAAGCTAAAGGTGGAGCACACGTGGGGAGTGGGAAGGTGTCTGCTTAAAGCAGCTGGTAGCAGGGGGCTTCTTTGTGTTAGCGGAGGGTTTCTGCTATGTAACACCAAGGTGGGATCATGGGCTGAGAAAGGAATTAGATTTGTCTGCAGACATCAAAGGGATTGGGGGAATGTACCTTCCTGGTGAGACCCCTATGGGCAATGAGGAAGTCTGGGGCTCAGACAGCCCAAGAAAGTGCCCAAGATTGCATGTTAGCTGTCTGTAAATAGCATCTCAGACTGCTGCCACTGGGAGCTGTGCTCTGGAGCAGAGCAGTGGTCTGACCGGGAGGTCTCTTCCTGTGCTCAGAGCATCCATTCACTTCTAGATGGAGTCTGATGAAATGAGCTGATGTGGTGGAATGACTGCTTAGTCAGCATCTTTTCCGTCAAGAACTGATTCTTTCTTGTTTATAGGTGTGTGTTTCTTTTGCTTCATTCTTTCTAAATCGAAATGTTAACTGTTTCCTGTTAATTCCAGTGGTATCCACAAAATGTCTGCTGCTCTCTGCATGTTACTTTGTTTGCCTTTTTGTGGCAGTGTCCTTCCATCCTGTCAGTAACCAGCTTCTGAGCTTTGAGGCAGAGATGATCGCATAAAGCAGCTTTATGTACCTGAATGTTATGTTTAATTAACTCACTGCACTGTGGTTCTGTCATTGAGTACATATTTGTCTTTCATTTTTAGTTTCCATTATGAACTTAAAACTTGTGGTCTGGGACTTCTTGGGGCTCAAAGCTGCTGTTCCTAGGGTTGGAGTTGATGGCTAAAATGCTGCCTTTGGTTCTGTATGTTCTTGGCACGTATCTTACCCAGCTCCTAACGTGGTCATATGCGAGGGTCGTGTTTATAAAGGCCTTCAGTACTTTCAGATGCAGAATGCCATGGTTTTTGAGTATAGTCCATCATTAGACACCAAATGGTAAGTATGTGAAATCTCTTAGAGTGCCTCCTAAAAACACGGACCTCTTGGGTAATTTCCATGGCCTCTCAGTCTTTTAAATCTCTTGTTTCAGGAAGTTAAGAAGGATGTAGAGCCCAAGGATGATGCCCTGCCACTCAGAAGGGAGAAATCTGGCAATGTAGCAAGCCTTGTGCAGCGTATTTGCACCTATGGGCTTCCAGCAGGAGGAATTCAGCCTCATCCACCGTCCAAAAGCCTCAAGAAGAGTATGTACTGTTTACAGTTCTTTCAATTGCATAACTGCTGATGAGTAGTTTTTAATAAACATTAATTATTTAATGCATGACTCAGTTTTAAGGATGTGCTGGAGACACGGGAGCCCGAGCTTTTTATTCTAAGCCAGACTGTGCTGGTAGATGATGTTCTTAATGGTAGTAGGGATGAATTCTTACAGGAGCAGAAGTTAGACCCCTTCCAAATGCCAGAGAATATTGCCTTGCTATTTTGATGAGCATAGAAGGCAATGAAAAGTCACCGTCAGTGTTGAATTTCATGTGAGCTTGGTTCATATTGTAATGTATCCAAATGAGAACTGAAGGCCTGCTCGTGGTAATTAAAATCTCCTGTGGTCACTTCTGTCTAGATAAGTTTTGCTACAAATTCAAGGCTGTTTGATAAGGAAATACTTTCTAGTTCAGATTCCTCTTACTGGGTAGGTTTCTGCTAGTATGAGATCACATGGAATTAGTGGAGTATAGGAGAAAGTAGTGATCTTCCTTTGGTTGTAGCTGGAACCCCAGGATGGTCAGGAGTGCAAATTGGTGCCTTCATGTTTGTAGTTTCTGTGTTGTAAAGCCAGTGGTTAAATCAAAGTAACTAAAAACTAGAGGAGGAAACTTTACCAGGCAGGGATTGCAGGTATTTATAATTCTGCAAGGGCTGCCCTGAAAGTAATGCCTCCTATTTCATTATGTTGGCCTTCAGTATCAGGGGCAGATGTTGGGATGGCAGTAGCTGCTGAACCCAGGTGAGCTGTGTGTAGGAAATCCCGTGTGTTGGCCTTGGATGGCTCCCACTGAATGCAGGCGTTGTACCTCAGCCTCTGGGCAATGTTTCTGTTAGTTAGATGCATTAATTCAGGGAAATGAAAATAATGGACGTGTGCTTAACCATGCTAACCAAGTGCTACGTTTGGTTTGCCCTGCACTGAACAAACATGGGGTGAAACAGATTGCTTTGGAAATGGGCGGAACATTGTGGTAGCTGCCAGCCCAATGTATGAGTCTGGGTTCTGCTACCTGAGCTGCTCAGGGAGCTTCCCAGGTCTGCCTGGCAATATGCACAGCTGAAAGGCAGCATTTTGAACATGGATTGCAGGCGGGGGAGAGTTCTAGAAGTGAAATACACCTGCTTTTTTCTTAGGTGAAGTAGCATTACAATGTGAAAAAGAAAGCTGAAATCAAATGTATACCAAATGGCCTTGTAGCTTTTTAATTGGCTATATTTAGTATCAAGTAATCTCATTCAAAGAAGGAACCCTGAAAACGTGGTAGGAGGTAGTAGGGGCCTATAACTATTTGTTTAAATTACTACTCAGATAATAATCATTTTGGGCTGATGAGTTGAAAAAAGGTGTATAATGTGACCAATGACATTATTAGAAATTAACCCACAGAGCTTCATGTTCTCATTTCCTGACTCTTTGCTCTCCAGAGCTGAGGCTGTACACCAGCTGTACACTGAGGTCCTCCGTTTGCTGATCCCTCTCAGATGCTGCAGTGTTACTCAGTGTCTGGTTTGCCCTGTGCTGTGGGCACTGCATGTTGACACTCTTCTGATCTTCTGAGGTCAGAGTATCAACTCTCCTGCAACAAACCATGGAATCATAGAATTGCTCAGGTTGGAAAAGACCTTACAGATATCAAGTCTAAGCACAACCCAACCATACTACCCTAACAAACAATCCTCTGTTAAATAAAGCAGCTTGGGAGGCAGTATCAGCTCACGTAAGGGAGTATAGTAATTAAATGGGTCCTGTAAGCTTTAGCACTAGGAGAAAATAGAGTGATTTTATATCAAGCGGGCGTGTTGGATCATTGCTGCTGGTGACAGTTGCCTTCAGAAGTGTGCTGGCTGTTCTGGGCAAGGGCAGAAGCATAAACACTGTGAGCACAGCAGCACTGCAGCATACGTGCAGCATGGCAGGCTGATGGTAGGCTCCTGCACCTCTGGCTGGAGGGGGTGTTGGAAGCCACTTCAGCACCTTCCCCCATTAGGATGTCATTTTGTTATTTTAATACCTGAAGTGTTTTAATTAGTCGTGGTGAACATCTGCTGATGGCTATTTATTTTAATTTTACCTTTGTGAAACACTGCTAATTAATGCTTTAGCTTAATTTCTTGACTCTACTTGCACTGGGGAAAGAATGGCTTTTGTATTCAAAAATATATTTAGATTTCTGAAACGTGAGCCAAGCAGTTCCCTGGGTGTGAACTTAGAGAGGTCTCTGCTACAGGGCAGAGAGCAAAAGCTGCCACTGACACTTGAGCACGGAGAAGAGCACAGCATTGGTTACTTCCTTCCGGACAGGGGCAGGAGGCTCCAACCTGCAGGCTTTGTTCAAAGCACGTGCTGACACTGCAACCAACAGTCATTCTTGGGGATTTATTCCGGAAACAGTTTGAAAATCATAGCACTGGGGGCTTCTCTGACTTGTTTGTGTCAACGTGTTTTTTTATGGCATGTTAGCAACTGATGGTGTAGTATTTACTCACTTGTAGCTAGCAATGTGAGGTGCATATTGCTTTCATGCTACATCTAACGTATAGTGTGTTAGGCTGAAATGGCAGAAACTGGAAAACCAGAAGCATATTTCATAGCTGTTGGGGATGGCTTGTGAGTGTTCTGAGCATATCTGGCCCTCAGGAGCTGAGGAGAAAGGTAGCTTTCATTTCTAAGCGTTGTTTTTTTCCATTTCCCTCCCGTCAGAGTCCAAGAAGCGGCAGTGCAAAGTGCTCTTCGAGTACCTCCCGCAGAACGAAGATGAGCTGGAGCTCAAGGTGGGGGATGTGATTGACATCAGTGAGGAGGTGAGCTGTGTTACAGAGCTGCTTTCTTCTTCGTGTGTCCAAAAGCAATCTTTGTATCTACGTGTTAATTACAAGAATGTTGGAAAAATAGCATTTAAAGCGGCATATTAGAAGGTAAAGCAAATAGCTGAGAAGTTCTTTCTCCCAGGTTCTCAAGCTGAATCAGTAAATACTGGAAGTGTGGGGGAAGTATTTGGTGTTCTCAGCAATAGAACTTATTCTAAGCTTTGCGAAGAGAAGGCTTCAGAAACACTTCATTGTGGCCTTCCAGTACTTGAAGGGAGCGTATAAACAGGAGGGGGTACGGCTTTTTACATGTGTGGATAGTGATAGGGCAAGGGGGAGTGGTTTTAAACTGAGACAGGAGGTTTAGGTTGGATATGAGGAGGAAGTTTTTCCCCCAGAGGGTGGTGACGCACTGAACAGGTTGCCCAAGGAGGCTGTGGATGCCCCATCCCCGCAGGCATTCAAGGCCAGGCTGGATGTGGCTCTGGGCAGCCTGGGCTGCTGGTTGGTGACCCTGCACATAGCAGGGGGTTGGAACTGGATGAGCACTGTGGGCCTTTGCAACCCAGGCCATTCTGTGATTCAATAAATTGTGATCTGTTACGCTCATTTCTTTTTCAAAAAGACTTGGACGCTTCTTAGGCCTTGTCATTGGACCCTTGCTTTTATCACCCTTGTGCTAGAACTATTTGACCAATTTGCCTTTAACTTGACGTATCCTAACGTGGTTTAGGTGAAAAATGCTGTTTTACCCGATTTTCCCGTGCTTTCTTACAAAGCTTTTCTTCATGAGGCCTTGAACTAATAGTAACAGAATTCAGTACAGCAAACTGTGCCTGTATTGCAATAGGCTTCAACACACGTGCACAAAAATGTGGGATGTACAAATCGTATCACAGAATCATAGAATGGCCTAGGTTGAAAGGGACCACAATGCTCGTTAGTTTCAACACCCCTGCTATGTGCAGGGTTGCCAGTGCAGTCAGTGATGTGTTATTTCCACCACCTTTTGCACCAGGGAAGCATACAATGAATCATCTGTCCTGATGTTTGGAACTTAACAGCAACGACCCCATGTATCTGAACTGCTGTGAGGGTATTTGTTTTCTTTTTCCTAACTACATACCTTCTTGATGTCCATCCCATTCATTAGCAGTTTGTGCTGTAGAAGACTTGAATGTAAGTAGAACATCTCTTGTAAGAACTAGATCAGCCAGGGAACCTGTGGAAGAGACCATTGCAGTTATAGAAGGAGCTTTTGAGAAGCAGCTGGAAAGTTTCTGCACAGCACAGTCTGCTGGCACAGCCTCTCCGTGTTGTCTCACTGAAAATCTGAGACAGGAGGGAGATTTAACGTTCCCTTCTAGCTGTGTGTCTGTCGGTGCTCTTAAAGAAGGTTGGAGGTTACATTTTTTGCATGTGGACTTCTTCCAAAGAGAGTGCTACCTCCCTGGGATCCTGGTGCTTGCTAGGAATGACTTTTCCCTTGGTAAGGACGTTGCTATGCTCCTAGATGCATTTGCACCACTGAGTTCTACCATTTGTTCTGTTAGCTTTGAATAAAGGTAGCAATCACTGTTAGCTTAAGCAAGTGTCTTGGTAAACCCGCCCACGAAAATCAGTGCCACAAATACCACATATGGGCATTTTGTAAAGGGGTGCTCCAGGATAACCTCATCAGCTTTATTTGTGGAAGCTGCTAATTACAGAAGTCATGGCTTCAGAGCTGCTGAGGAACCCTTTTTTGGGGATTTGTTCTGGTTGTGGATGCCTCATCCCTGGAGGCATAGAATGGCCTGGGTTGCAAAGGACCACAATGCTCATCTCGTTCCAACCCCCTGCTATGTGCAGGGTCACCAACCAGCAGCCCAGGCTGCCCAGAGCTACATCCAGCCTGGCCTTGAATGCCTCCAGGGATGGGGCACCACAGCTCTGGGCAGTGCCAGCGCCTCACTGCCCTGTGATCGAAGGAATTCGGCCTTAACTATCTGAATTTCCCCTCTTTTTAATTAAAAACCATTCCCCCTTGTCCTATTGCTATCAGGCCATGTAAAAAGTCACTCCCCCTCCTCCTGATGAGCTCCCTCACTACTGGAAGGCCGCAGTGAGGTCTCCCCGCAGCCTTCCCTTCTCCAGGCTGAACACCCCCAGCTTCTTCAGCCTTTCTCCATAGGGAGGTGCTCCAGCCCTCTCAGCATCCTTCTGGCCCTCCTGTGGTCCCATCTCCCATCCCGTCGATTGTGAGCTCAAGACTGGAGGTAGATGGCTTCAGAACTGACCTGACTAGCATCAAGGAGAGCTGGCTATAAGGCTCAGGAACGGGGAAGAGGAGCTGTGTGTGCAGTATGGTTGATTAAGCAGGGTTTCTGTTATCAGAACTTGTGGGCTATGCATGCAAGGCACATGCACAGATGATAGTTGTATGATTTCTCCAAACCTTTTCTTTCTCCTCTGTGTCTTTTCCTCCATTCCTGCTGGATTCAGAACCACACAGTGTGCTTGTTTGTGGTACATGCATGGGCTTCACTGTTAGATCTTCAGTAAGAATTCAGACCAGCAAAGTTGTTTGTCATTTTTTCCCCTTTTGCTCAGAAGTCTGAGTGCTGTCCTGTTACAGAAATCACTTGGTGGAATTAGAGGAAGTACTGATGTGTGTCCCAGAGCTGTGCCTCCTTATGGGAATGGTGCCCTGTAGTAGGATTTTGAAACGCAAGATGTCCTGAGATGGTCATCTCTAGTGTTAGCATCCAGAAAGGTACATCTTCAATCAAAAGACACACGTTTCAATGGATGTGAAGCCAGTGGAAATCAGACTGGTGGGAAATGGACAGTACAGACTGGCAACAAAACTGCATAGAAGTCTCCTTGGGAAGCCAGACTACAAGCTGTCTTTATTTCACAAATAGTGCAGTGTGTTCTTCTCCTGTTAATTGCTAATATTCCGTTCTCGAGAAAGCTGATGAACGTTTTGCTGTTCTGGATGATGTGACATAGGATGATCTCGTGGTAGGATCATTGCTGTAGAGATGGAAGTGACAGTAAATGATCTACTTGCTCTTATCTTTGGGGACTGTTTCTATGTATTTGGTATGCTATTTTCTTACTTGTAAGGTAAGTCCTGGTCATTTGACATTTCCCAAAATTGTTCATAGGGTTTTAGAAGTGAAGTGTAAATACAATGGGCAAGCATTTCTTAAATTGCTTCCATTGCTTTAATTAAATGTTGCAGTGATTGTTACATTGAAGTCTCCTTTTTTTCTTAGTAATATGCAAACTATTTCCACGCAGGTAGAGGAAGGCTGGTGGAGTGGAACACTGAACGGCAAGTCGGGGTTGTTTCCTTCTAACTTTGTGAAAGAGTTGGAATTGGCGGACGATGGAGAAACACAGGATGCTCTGGATGATGCAGGTGCTGTTCTGTTCTGTCCTAAACCCTTAGCAAAGCCATTTTAAACCTCTGTAATTTGGAGCATTGTGGTTGTGCAACTTTATATTGGGTTCTAAGAATAAAATCTTTTGGATGTACTGAGAAACACAAAAATGGACACTGGATCAGTGCTTGATCTGTTTGTAAGGCGGTTTAAAATTGAGCTGTTCCGCTGTGGCTGTGTAGCTGAGGTGGAAGCAGACTGTCTGTAGCTGCTACTTGGTCTGTTGCCTTGAAACTGTACTTCAGAGGTGTTATGTTCAGAGACATTATGGAAATGAAATACACAGGAAAGGGAATGGCTGTTTATGAGGGTGGATAGCAATAGGACAAGGGGGAATGGTTTTATACTGAGACAGGGGAGGTTTAGGTTGGATATGAGGAGGCAGTTTTTCCCCCAGAGGGTGGTGACGCACTGAACAGGTTGCCCAAGGAGGCTGTGGATGCCCCATCCCTGCAGGCATTCAAGGCCAGGCTGGATGTGGCTCTGGGCAGCCTGGTCTGCTGGTTGGCGACCCTGCACATAGCAGGGGGTTGGAACTGGATGAGCACTGTGGGTCTTTGCAACCCAGGCCATTCTGTGATTCTATGATGCTATGAAATGGCATGCCTACAAATATCAGTTTGTAGGAGTGTGGGTAAATGCTGCCCCTTAAATCTGAAAGTTGGAGCAAAGTTGTGAACACTTTTGTTGTCTACCGGTGAATAATCTCAAACAACTTTATCTGATTTAAATGTTGAGCACTTCAAAATAGTACTTAAATACCATTACCCTGTTTAAATAAATGCACAAAGAGACTGTTTGGGTTATTTTTTAGTACTTGTTTTGAGCAATAGCAAAGCTTCTCTTGGTTCCTGGAGTGACATCAGTCTCTGTAAGTGCATCAGTTTGATTTGCTGTGTCTGTTGAAACACAGTGGAGTCTTTGAGGTCATTAACATTCTTTACTGATTCTAGCTTTCAGCAGCTATAGCTGTGTTGCACATTCACAAAAATTAACAGAAAGCATAGTGATGATAACAGTCTGTGGAACATCGATTGTATTTGAAATGGCAAGAAATATTAATGTCTATTGACTTAGTTGTCAGAGTACTCAATGTAACGCTGGCATCATTTCAAATGGACTTATGTTCAATGTACAGCTGGAACAGAACATGAGGGATTGCAGCTGTAGGAAGCAGTTCACACAGCTGTTTCTCTTCTGTTTTTTCCTCTGAAGAGCAAAGAAACATTTTCAGCTATTAAAACAACTATTTTTTCCTTCCTTGTTTTTTCCTTTCAGAGCCCGTTTTCAGTGGTCCTACCTCACCTGTGGCCTCTCCTGGGAATGAAAGTGAACCTGGATCTGGACCAGCACAGCCAAAGAAAATTCGAGGTGTTGGGTTTGGAGATATATTTAAAGAAGGCTCAGTTAAGCTTAAGACAAGATTATCCAGTAATGAATCAGAGGATAAAAGGCAAGATAAGGTTTGTAGTGCTTCATAGTCTTTTTCTTTTTTTTTTTACAGGGGTTTCCTATATTTAAAAAAGGGAGAAAAAAATAACATGACATCTGAAGACCAAATATTGTATTGGTGTTGGCTGTTCTAAAATTTGTCAGTGTTGTTCGATAATCAGACTGTAATCGTCTGAGGGGATACCATGGAAAAGGCAAAAGTACAGTCTTACCTGTAAAACAAAACAAAACCCCCAAACTTCTGTAAGTTATATCACAGAATCACAGAATGGCCTGGACCATGACGACCACAGTGCTTATCTCATTCCAACCCTCTGCAGTGTGCAGGGTCGCCAACCACCAGACCAGAGCCACATCCAGCCTGGCCTTGAATATCCACCATAGAGGCAAGAAGGTCTATTCAAACGTTCTGACAAGCAGAGAGGGAAAATCAAGCTAATGTGAAAACTATTCTTTCAAAGCCTGGTGGTTTAGGACATAATAGGTGTTTCAACACATCTACAGCAGTCTCTGGTAGCTCTTTTCTCTTTAGCTGACTTTGAATGTCATCTGGGGCTGGGCTGCTGAGTCTCTTCCTCTACCAGTGAGTGGAGCCTTTACATCAAGGAACATCATTTTGTTGTTTTTCTTCAGTATTGTGGTGGATGTTGAGATATAGTACTGGGTATGGTGCATCGTTACTAGCAGAAGTGTCCTGCAGTTTTTGGCTTCATTGATGCTGCTGTAACCTGCAGATTGTGCAAGTCTGAAAAGCATTTTTTAACAAGTTTGCATCCTCTTTCACTTGCTTTTCCCCTTGTTTTGAGTATACGGTGAAAGAGGTACTTCTCCACACCTAACTGAATGCTGAGGAGATACTACACACATCACATTATATACTTAATTTCAGTTCTGCTGTGATATGAACCCAAGAGAGAGCTTACCCTAGAAGCACAGCACAGTGCTTATAGCTGCATAGTGCACACAAAGAACTTTTGTATGAGTTTTCACATTTGACATTTGAGGTAATGCAGTATTTCAGTTTTTATTCAAGTGATCAATCCAAGAAAGCTTCTAAAACCTCTGTAAAAATGCACATTGATAAATTTTGTCTCTGTGTTGTGACCATTAATGCTGCTTTTGGAAAAGGCTGTCCTGACTGATTTGCTTTCCTCTGCCTGCCCAGAAATAACTGCAGTGGTGCGGGGCAAGGAGTGAAAGGCAGAGTGGAGGGACAGACACTTCTGATATGTTGGCTTTTCTGCCCCACTCCTTCTTGGTAGCAGTGCTGTGAGAGATGCTCATCCAACTGTAACGTTGTGTGCATCCTCTTTTTTTTCTGGGTTTAGTGAAATCATGAGGTGACCCAGAAAACTGAAGCTGCCAATGTGTTGTTTGTGCTCTGGGAGTTGCAAGGCCCTGGGGAAGGCACATCAATCTTCATTCCCTTCAGGCTTTGTCCCCTCAAATAGGAATCCATGGGAGTTGCTCCACCTTTGTGTAAATGCTGTCAGAGAATTTCAGGGCATAACTCACAGTTTGCCTGGACTGTTCATCTTTGCTTGTTGAAAGGCATCTTTCTCTACTTTATAGCTTATACTTGGGAGTGGGAGATCTTACCTAAAATACATTCAATTGATAAGAAATCTGCTAAGCTGTTTTGGGCTGTGCTATTTGAGTACATGAACACTGAAATGCATTGGTGCTTTATTTTTTTCCTTGGCTTGTTTGTGTTGTTATGGGCTGTTTCTCAGAAGACAGGAAATGAAGTGAGAAAGCAGTTTCTCATAGCTTAAAGGCAGTAAAATAAACAGTTGAGTTTTGCATTTAATATTCCACTTATGCTTCTTGCCAAAGTTGTCCCAAAGGCAGATGTGCCTGGAGAAGGACACAAAGAGCCCTGCAGAGATCATTCTCATGAAAGCTTTGCAAAAATGGCTGGTTTCTTCAGAGTTTTCCTCAACTCACTTTGGATTTCAATGGGGAGGACTGGATGGATATTCTCCGTCTTTATGCCAGCAAGGGAAAAAAAGGTGTTCAGGAAGCTGTGGAGCAGAGAAGGCTTTTTTCCAGGGATGCTTAGCACAGGCAGACTGCTCAGCACTCTGAGCACTTGAGATGTTTGTGCCTTTCAGTTAGCTCCAGCATCCTGCTTGGGTTCGGGTTATTTACACCCTGTCTGCCTAAACTTCCTCTCACACTTCTAATTGCATCTCATTTTGGAAAGAGGGAACTTAGGAAAGATTCCACACTGAACTTGTTTAATGTCATAGGTGGGTTATTTTAGTGCTTCCTTTATGGAGTGAAGTAAATTGCGTGTGTGCTCTCAGAACATCCCAGATGGCCATAGATAGCTTATTGTATGGCATGTCAGAGGTATCCAGCACCAGCACACAGCCATCAGCTGTGTTTGAGGGGAGGAACTCTGGTCTCTCTGGCAGTGGTAAGTCTACAAAGCTTAATTGTAAATAGCAAGGAATAGAGTAAGTAAAGGCAATGGGATTTTTTTGCATTGGTAACACTGCTAGGGTTGCTCAGGTAAGCACTGACTGTAAGGTATTCTGTTTGTGGCTCTTATGGCTATGAAAAAATGAATGCAATTGAAGCTGAGTCTCCCCACCAGCTCAGTATATGTCATGCAGACTGGAACCATTCCTTTGGCTTGATCTCCTCTCTGAGACTTCATACCCAAGCATCTTGTGGTGCAGGAGAAAATGCCTGTTGGATGGTTATCTATCTGGGCTGTGTTCTGTGAATCACGGAGAGTGAAGGGAAGTTGGGGCAGACTTTCATGTGCTCTTATGTCTGTGGCAGTAGTTTCAAAACAAATTAACTCTTCAGCTGAGATGGTGTATGGCTACTGAAGGTTCCTCCTGTATCCCACTGTCAAGTGAATATGGTCAGTGAGTTACTGTCAGCAGAGCTTTTAAATGGCCACTTCTGTTCTGGGCCAGAAGAGGCACTTTCAGTAATGGAACAGTAACTTTTGGGAACACTGAAATACCACTGCAAAAGTACATATGGCAATATAGTTTCCAGTTCGAAAGCTGTGCTTTTTAAACCCTACTGCTATACCCGAAGCCTTTAGACAGTAGACAAAACCCTTACTGCAGTCACTGTTATGGCTACTGCAATAAGAACGTAGTGGAGAATCTTGGTGAACCTTTTGGAGGTGATGATTCACACCATCTCAGCTTATACTGAGCTTCTGTTAACAAAGTTCTCCTTGGTTCCTACAGCCATCACCAAACCATCCTCCTGGCACTAAGCTCGCTCAGCTTCCTCGCATTACAAAAATGGAAAACTCATCAGAAGTACTGAAGTCAGAAGCTGAAGGTAAACCAAAAGGTGAGGAAACACAGCTGTTACGTGGTGGCTCTGTGTGGGAAGCGTTTGGTTGTCAAACCAGATTATTATTTTTTTTGCTCCTGTTTAAAATCTCGTAGTTCTGTGCATGCTTTTTGTGTGTTATGTTCTTTGCCTCGGAGGAGTTACACAAATGTGGACGTGTCTGAAGGAGTTTTTTGCTCACATTTTGGCAGAAAATTAATTGAAAACATTTGCAAGGAAGAAAACAAGGCTATGGTTTTCAGTTGGCACTCGTTTGCAGGGTTACTGTGCTTGAACTGGCTTCCATTTGGCTTAGCTCTTAGCCGCCAGCTGGGATGCTGGAGAACTATTGCTGTGTGAGCAGGCCCTAAACTTGGTTTCTGGCCCAGGTCACAGGGATGGCTGTAGGGTTAGGGTTTGCAGTGCAGTTGCTGGTTTGCATGATGTCATAGATGTATGGTAGGTTTCTTGCATCAGAAAACATGATATTTATGTTGTGTTGAAATCTGTTCTCCAGATAGTCCAGTTCTTTTGGATTTCTGTTTATAATAATAATAAAAGTTGTCTCTAAGAACTGATGTCTTCATTGAACAACCAAATCGCATAGTTTCTGTCTAGAGGGATACTTCACTTTTTTTTTCAGCCAACTCAAAGCCTCTTCTGGGAGTGCCAGCCCCAAAGAAAAAAACTGACTGCAATTAGGACAAGGGGGAATGGTTTTAAACTGAGACAGGGGAGGTTTAGGTTGGATATGAGGAGGAAGTTTTTCCTCCAGAGGGTGGTGATGCACTGAACAGGTTGCCCAAGGAGGCTGTGGATGCCCCATCCCTGCAGGCATTCAAGGCCAGGCTGGATGTGGCTCTGGGCAGCCTGGGCTGCTGGTTGGTGACCCTGCACATAGCAGGGGGTTGGAACTGGATGGTCATTGTGGTCCTTTTCAACCCAGGCCATTCTATGGTTCCATGGTTATATGCAATGTGTGGACAGCTCATTCTGCCAGGTTCCAAATAAATATGTTTTTTCAACCCCATCCATCCCTGGAGGTGTTCAAGGCCAGGTTGGATGGGGCCCTGGGCAGCCTGGGCTGGTATGAAATGTGGAGGTTGGTGGCCCTGCTTGTGCGGGGGGGTTGGAGCTTCATGATCCTTGAGGTCCCTTCCAACCCAAGCTATTCTATGACTCTGTGCTAAGATTCTACTCCCCAGAGAAGTAAGCATACCCGAAAGGAACATAAGTGTGGTAGTCATAAATGTTACTGGAGAATGTTAATAGATTAAATCTGTTGACACCACTTAATAATATCTTGTGACCTCTGAAAGGAAGCATGGTATTCTTTCTTAGTGTTTTTATTTTAATATAGGCTGTGGTATACTTACGTGATCCTCAGTTTTGAGAGTTCATAATAACCTGTGTGCAATATGTTAACAACTAAACAGAGATCTCTTAAAATGTTTGGACTGCTGTGCCTTATTTCATTGTGCCTCTGCTGTTTCTGGGAAGCCTGTTGTGGCCTCTGGGGCAAATATGTAAAAAAAACATTTTGTTTAAGAAATAAGATAGAAATTGCTATTTATCCCCCCCTCTTTTCCCCACTGTGTTTGAGTACAACAACCTGGGATTCCTGCTGCTGTATACTTAGTCCTCAGTCATTGGAAAGGACAAGATTTAGTCAGTATTTATAATTAAGAGGGAGTCCAAAGTTCAGATTCATTATTTTGTAATAGTGTAATGCAAAAAGTGCTTTCCAGTTAAGACTTCTACAATGTTATATTTTGGCCTTCCTTGTGTTATTTTTATTCTAGCACAGGAAAGGAAAACAAATCTTCTGCCTCTTTGAACTGAAATAGTTTTCTCTGTTTTAGGTGGGTAAGTTATTATAGTGTGTCAAATGGGAAGAAAGGAGTCATTCTTCCTCCTAATACCAGAGAGGCTGTGACTGTCAGAGCTGGTTGTTCAGACGAGCTCTGGTTTCAGGTGGTTACAGCCAAACAATTCCTTTGCTTCAGTGACTTGTTTTTACTGCAGAACTTCAACAAATGCACTGCTTGGGTACTGGAAATATCTGCTATTGGGAGTCACCATGAAACAACGGAATGTATTTAATTATGCTTGCAGATTTTGAATTTATGATAATTTTGAGGTTATAAGGGATTATAAAGTATATACTACTCATAGGTACTACAGCAAAACAATTTTTTTGTCTGAAGCAGCAGAATTGAATACGTATATAAGCCAGTGGAGACAGGATGTATTGCATGGTCTGTGGTGTTACAATTTTAAGTGAGTAGTCTGTTGTGGATAAAAAGGCTGGAGGGTTTTACCCATCAGTGAAGACCTACCTCCCTTACATTTCACTATGATCTTGCTTTCCTCCTGACATGAATGACACAGTGAGTGGTCATGTAGTGCTTGGTGGCTGCTGTAGAGGAGAAGAGTGATTACAGTATGAATATTGAGCTCTCCTTTCAAACAGCAAGAGTGAGCTGTTAGGACTTTGGTCCCCATGGTATGCAATGTCATGATGTGCTGCTTTGTTTCAGCCAAGGAGTATTGCAGGACAATATTTCCCCATGAAGGAGTAAATGATGAACTGAGTTTTAAAGAAGGAGAAATTATTCAAATTATCAGTAAGGTAAGATGTTCAGTTTCCCTTAACCACTTATTGCTTTTGTAAGTTTTACATCATTAAGTGAAGGATGGAATATGTGACAGGAGAGTATTATTGGGCTGGGTAAAATATTTGAGTAGCTTTATATATTAATGCACAATCTTCTGTTAGGGACCAACCAAAGCCTCCATCCAGTTAGATCATACCATGGATTTCCATGCTACAGTTCTTTTTTTGTTGTTATTTTTCTTCTATCTTAACTTGCCTATTTTTTCCTCAGAAGGGCAATTTTTACTTCCTGCCTTTCAGACCAATAAACCTGATCAGCCACATCAGAATTACTTCTATTTAGTTGAATTGTGTGTAATTCCAACCACACAAAGTATTTACTGAACAGGTTTCCAGTCAAGGAAGATGAGAATATTGACTGCTGTGCATTGGATTGTAGCTGTTTTTGTTCTCTTCCATTTGCTGATCTTGTCTTCCCTTAAAGGAAGTTAGAGTACCATTTTGTGCTTCTTAGAAAACCAAGTGGCCAAATCTAGTCAGATCTGGAGCTGTTTCCCCTGGCTGAGGTAGCCACAGCATTCTTCTGAATGCACTATTTTGAAACAGGAGTTCCAGGAACAGAGCTTTCAGTCTGTCTGTTCTGGGGGAAAAAAAAGGAAATATTAATTGAATTAATCTGTTGTTTGTTTTAGGATACTGGAGAGCCAGGCTGGTGGAGAGGAGAACTCAATGGTAAAGAAGGAGTCTTCCCTGATAATTTTGCTGTTCAGATACAAGAATTTGATAAAGACTTCCCTGTAAGTTACTATGTCTTTCATATAGTAAAACAAAACCATATCAACAGGGATTATAGGTCTCCACATTACATTCTGCTCTTGAAAATATTAATACAAACATGTCAGTTTTCAACTTAAGAAGATTATCAAAGATGATCTAAAGGTTTAACTTTTCTTAACTATTTAATAGAAAGGTGCTTTTTCAGAGTACCAGTAATTAATGAGGACGATAAGGTCATGTAGAGAAAGGTGTAGTGCTGATACGTGTAACCAGTGGCTGAACTAAACCCAAGGAGTCCTGAAGAGATGTGAGCAGTCTGTTCTGTTTCATCTGTAGTCTTGTAAGTGTGCTTGCAGAGAGCTGAATGACCCCTGTGGGACTGGGATTTTTCCATGTTAAGACTTGCCAGTAGATTGCTGTGTGTGTAGGAGAATCTTTGACTGGGATTTAGAAATGGTGGTTCTTGGTTCTTTTTTCCCACTGTCTCTTGTGCTGAAATCTGTCACAGAAATCTGTTTTGGTGTCGTACTCCTTGGTTGTGTAATTCTAGTTTTTAGTCCATTTTCTGTTGAGATTCTGACAAGTTTGTGTAGCAAAGATGGCCAAGCTGACTTGTGTACGTCCACTTGGGATAGGGTGAATTTGGCTCCATGTGATGCCATCTAGATGTCCATGTCTGTCTGTCAGCTGAAAAGGGCCTTAGCACACTGGAATTGAGTGCCATTTGATCTGGGACTTTGACAGCACGTCTAAATTTGACTCAGCAGGTCAGGTTAGGAAATATTACTTCTCTGAGAGAGTAGTCAGGCACTGGAAGGGGCTGCCCAGGGAGGTGGTGCAGTCACCATCACCAGAGCTGTTCAAGAAATGTTTAGATGTTGTACTGAGGGACGTGGTTTAGTGGGGAAATATTGGATGTAGGTGGACGGTTGGATTGGATGATCTGGGAGGCGTTTTCCAACCTTGGTAATTCTATGATTTTTGTCAGTTGAAGGAAAGTAGAGAGTGGCTGCCCTGTAAAACTAGGTAATATTCAATGTGCAAACTGTGGCACCTTAGTATTTAAATTCATTCTGCAGCTGAAGTGCTGCTTTAAGATTTGAAGAAACCTCGTGTTTTGATCCTGTTCTGGCAACTTGTTGGCTGGCAGATATCAGGTGAATTACTTCAGTTCTCTCTTTGTTTCCTGTCTGCAGATTGATTGCCTCTTTTGTGAAGTGCTTTGAAATGAGCGCATAAATAAGCTAGATGTTACATTATGCAAAACAAAAAGCAGATGTCTGTTGTTGATAGAGAATATCTGTTTAGTTTATTTATTTCTTTTGCAGAAGCCAAAGAAACCTCCACCTCCAGTTAAAAATCCAGGTATGTATGATGTGCATGCTGGTGGGTGCCTGTGGAAGTATTAAAATGCAGAAACAGTTCGTGACTTCAGAAGAAGATTCAGAAGTAGCTTTGTATTTCCCAGTGCTGAAGCTGCCCCTGGTCACACTTTGAGGTTACTTTATATTGCATATTTTACTGCTGCTATATATTGCTGCTGTGTATTTTTCCAAATTATGATGGAGCCTACTTTGGAAACACTGTAATAGGAGTCTACAGTTGACTAGGACTAAATGGGTGTTATAAATGGCATTACCTTCCTTGCAAAGGAAAAAGAATATAAACAGAAATTCATGGATATCGTATTTTAGTTAGTGGCTAAGATAATTAAAACTCTTTGAGAAATGCCTGTGCTTTGGTTTTATGTGCAGCTCCCAAGCCTGAATTGCCAACTGGAGAGAAGAAGTTCCCTTTGAGGTCTGAAGAGAAAGGTGAGAGCAGTTTTCTGGGTAGGTATTAGACTTCTTTAGATTAGCTGTGCTGTGCAACAGTTGTTTGGAATCATGCAGATTCTAGCTAACGATACAATCTAATTTGATCTTAATAATATCTCATGGTGTAGCCATGTTTGTGATGCTACGGAATTGCCCTGTGAGTGATTAGGGGAACAGCCTTGCTTCTATTAAATGTGTCCTCTTGTTATTGCGTAGCTCCCTGAAAGATCATAGAATCACAGAATGGCCTGGGTTGCAAAGGCCCACAGTGCTCATCCAGTTCCAACCCCCTGCTATGTGTAGGGTCACCAACCAGCAGACCAGGCTGCCCAGATAACATCCAGCCTGGAACTGAATTTAACGATGCTAGAAATTGTGAGCTGTTCCTTTACACTGAGATAAGTTTAGTATCTCTGGGTCTGTTTGTAATGTGGTTTTTAATCTTTACGTAGTTGAGTTCAACTTTAATGGAGGATTAAGGAAAAAATACATCACATCCAAAATGCTCTGGAATGTGACAGCTGCTAAAAAACGAAGTGTGGTACAGAATGGTCCTTTTCTGTGGTAGAAGATATGCTGCAGGAAAGCTGTGTTCTGTGGAATCACAGAATCACAGAATGGTTGGGCTGGAAGGGACCTCCAGGATCATGAAACTCCAACCCCCCCCACAGGCAGGGCCACCAACCTCCACATTCCATACCAGCCCAGGCTGCCCAGGGCCCCATCCAACCTGGCCTTGAACACCTCCAGGGATGGACGGGGCATCCACAGCCTCTCTGGGCAGCTGTTCAGCACCTCACCACTCTCACAGGAAAGAACTTCCCCCTGTGGAAGATCAGGCTGAGTAATGAATGGTACACACAACGAAGCAGGTAGTATTATAGAGTAGAACTGTGTGATTTCTGGGCTCATGAGGGACCTCGACCTTTTGTATTAACATCCCCCACACAGCCATGGGCAGTTCTTATGTTCAGGTTGCAGGTGGGAGTCGTTGGAGGGGATGAGGATGGATGAGAATTCAGGAATACAGTGTGGTGACAGCATTTCTCTGCCCTGTTCATGAACTCACATATTCTTATGCATAATTGTTAAATTCTTCCTCCAGTAAACTGTAGGTGAAATAGAGATAGATTATCGTTAGTAATACTAACTGCCACTGGGCGTTAAGAAGTTGGATCTTGTAGGAAGCACGTGTGGGCAGGAGTTACCCCATGAGCGGTGTGTTGTACACAGGGCAGTCAGCACCACCCAGTGGCACAGTCGTGCATTGCCCTGCTGTCTCAGGGCTTTCTTTTGGGTGTAATTCATTTACTGATTTACAGTCCCACCGTTAAAGTCCTGTAATCTTCCACTGTAACCTACTTGGAATTTTTCAAATTGCCAATGTGGGATACATGCCTAACTGAACTGTAGCACTGCTTTGCATGGAGAGCAGGAGGACATCCCTCAGGCTGTGTATAGGGAACGTGTCAGTTGAATAGTCTTCATTTTGTCCTTTGTGTCAGAAAGAGCAAAAGAGAAAGCAAAAGCCGTCACCTTTATAAGAGATGCAATCAGATTCATTGTGTAGCGAAAGCAGTAGCAGTACGGGGAGGTTTGTTCTGTAGCTGTTATTTGCAGTGCAGTAATGGGAATCCAGAGTTTCTTACTATGCTTCATGTGAGTAGGAAGGACTTCTGTTTGGTGTAATGTTCTTTAAGTTTGGGCAAGTGGCTTTTGTGTGTTTTGTGTGTCTCACTGCTGACAGGTGACAGGACGAGGGGAAATGGCCTCAAGTTGTGCCAGGGGAGGTTTAGGTTGGATATCAGGAAACACTTCTGTACAGAAAGAGCTGTTAAGCACTGGGATGGGCTGCCCAGGGAGGTGGTTGAGTCACCATCCCTGCATGTGTTTAACAACCGTTTGGATGTGGTGCTCAGGGCCATGACTGAGCGGAGGGCTGTTAGAGTTAGGGTAGGATGGTTGGGTTGGGGTTGGACTGGATGATCTTGAAGGTCTTTTCCAACCTGAGCAGTTCTATGATTCTATGATAAGGTATCATTTCAGACACTTGCATACCTGAATTTCAGAGGGAGTGTTTCTAGCAGCAGTTGCTTTGTGAGGGATTAGCACTGAAGGAATCCTGGACAATATGGTTTTTAATGTTTTGGTGACTTACTTTGTCAGATGAAAAAGGAGCTTTGGATCAGAAGCCTTTGAAGCCACATGCTCCTCAAGTACCACCCAAGAAACCCATTCCTCCAAGCAAGTCTAACAGCTTACTGAGAGCGGGGATTCTGCAACTAAAACGTCCAGAAAAACCTGTTCTGCCTTCATCCGTATCCAAGTCAGTATGACTTCGTTTGTGTTTAAAAAATATATTTTACATGGCAACGTGCCACAGGATGAAGAAGTTGTGGTTATAGCAGTGATGTGGTATAAAAGAATCTCTGGATGTTAAGAGGAGTGTTTTTTTGTTGGGGAAAAAATGATTAGAGTCAAAAGTTCAGTGTTCTGGCACTTCAGAATAAAGTAGAAGGCAAAGGAGAGGTCAGCACCATACTGTGCAGGAGGTGCTCGGAGTGGCTCATCTTCTCTTTGGAGAAGAAAGCTGTTAGTATAGAGACTGGAGGTTCTTCTCAGGTTTGTCTTGACTATTGTCAGTTGAGTCACTGGACAATTTCATAGGGGACATAACAGCAAGCAGTTGCTCACTCTTAGTTTCAGTTCTCTGAAGTTTCTTTCTCGTGAGTTTGAAACAGTAATTCATAGAGTTCCAAGAACTTTGCATCAGTACAATCCTTCTCCATCCCCACCACCTGCTGCAGTTCCCCCCCTCTCTGCCTCCAGCCAAGTTTTTGCCAGGTTCATAACCTACTAGTGCAGGTACGTTGTCACTTGACATCTTGGGGTGTTTCCCAAGTGGAGGTTTTCTCATCTCTAACCATATTGGGTCATGATTAAGGATGGAAAAGGGAGTATGCGTGCATTTAAAACAGAAGTTGTAGTAAACTGCAGTCCTTTAATAACTGCCAACATCACATTTTAGAAATTTTTAAGCATGTTAAATGTCTGAAATTTTAATGTTGCTCCAGGGAGATTAGTGTGGTATTGCTTCCTTTACTGCAATGTAACTTCCAAATAAAAATCTGGAACAAGTGTTAATGAAAGGGAGATGCTGAGGTTTGCGTCTGGTCCATTTATGTCCTTTGCTTTTATACCAGGGCATAAATGGTGGCAACTGCAAAGGGAAAGGATCACCTTTCTTTAGTTCCTTGGCTAGGCATTCAAAGGATGCACAGTAGAAGAGCCATACGTGCAGGACACAGATCCTGTAGAAGGAAAGAACTTGTTCTTGGCAGCTTTCTTCTTTGCAGGAGAATTTTGGTGTGAGGCAATCTGAGTGTTTGATTCTGAATGTTTCAAGGGAGATTACTGAAGGTGCTATTCAGCTTGCTTGTTTCCTGTAGCACTGAGGTGTGATATTTTAGGTTTAAGTGCAAAAATATGCCCTGTAGTAAACACACTAAAAGTTTTGGATAATTTTCAAGGGGATTGTACATGTCTGACAACTCTAAAAGAGCTGGAACAGATGGACTGGCTTATAGAAAGCAATTCTACTATGATAAAAGGCTTTGTTTTAAGCAACGATTTAAAAAGCAGTGAAATTTGATATATGTATTTTTTAATTCTTATTCTTGGCATGTTATAAACTATTGAATGTTATGACCAGCTATTGTCACTTTTGTATTTACAGGTCTAATGGAGAAGTTGTTCATCTTCGACCAAAATCTGAAATTGAGCCAGTAGCAAAACCGAAGTTAGACTCTGAACAGCTACCAGCGAGACCAAAATCAGTAGAGGTAGATTCACTTGTGGTAAAGAACTCTCGAGAATCAGGTAAGAAAATAAGTTCTTCTCGGTCTTCCTGCGTGGATTTTGGTGTTTTACAGTCTTAGAATAAGGTCTTCTATTCAAAATGCCTCAGAGTGCAATTGTGCCCATTCTGTTGAAAATGTATATTTTTAGAGTAGTGCAGGCAGTTCACGTTAAGAGTTAGCAAGCAAAGTGCAGGTTTCATAGGGTATTTGGAGGCAGTGAAGCTCTGTTACAGCTATGATAGGAAGGGAGGAATACAGGTAACAGCTTGATCTTCCAGTTGGAAAGCATGGTTTTTTTGCTATCACTTTTATCTTGCATTTTGTTCGTTCTGCTCTTGCATTTCAGGTAACTTTTGCATTTCTATCTAACTTGCCTATTTCCAGTTATGCCATTAACTTTTGCATTTTGTGGTTAAGTTGGCAGCTCCTGAGGGTTATGATTTTCTTCTTTTCCTCAGGTGTTACAATCCTGATATCTTTAATAACCAGAATGGCAATGCAGCAGCTGTCAGACTAGGTATTTGTGTATCACAGAATCATAGAATGGCCTGGGTTGAAAAGGACCACAATGAGCATCTAGTTTCAACCCCCTGCTATGTGCAGGGTTGCCAACCACCAGACCTGGCTATATATGAAAGCTCATCTCAGACAGATTTGAAAACAAAACAGAACACATAACAATTTGTTCCTATTTGCTGATGTAGGATTTTTACAGGCCTGAAGAGAAATTTTAGATTTTGGTACCCAAATAGATGGAAAAAGTAAAAACAAAGCATCCAGTGGCTGCCAGAACATGCTCTGGGATTTGCAGCTTGATTGGCTCTCTGCTCCTAATAATCTGAGATGTCTGAATCAGAACAGAATACTGGAGGGGATGTGAAAGGCTTTACCATGACTGATCTGCAGCAGCTAACATGGGTGTAGGTCGGAGACATTCGAAGCCAAAGGTGCTGCAGCACTGGCAAAGCAAGGAGCTGCTATTTGAGTTTCCAGAGTCCCCTGTTGTGTCAAAGTGCCCCTGTTTAGAGTGATCTGCACCTGTTGGCATTGGTTTTCCTACTTGTTTAACAAAGGGTGAGTCCAAGCTTGTGCTAGCAGAATGTGAAGCACCACATGCTCTGTATGCATGCTGCTGTGTGCACACTCATTGCAGCAGCTGCTGCAATATATGAACATATGCAATATGAAACAGCCCTTTCATATTGTTTAATCTTACAAGAACTAAAAATCTTAAGCTTATTAGAATACTGAGGATACCGTATGGCTGAGGTGGGCACTTCTGGATGTTGTTGCAGACGCTGATGTTACCAGCACTATCTTTTTTTTTTTTTTGGAAGTGATGACTTTCCAATTTATTTAATCAATTTATTTAATTATGAGGTTCTGCTGCTTGGTTTGACCCTGAAGTGTGGAAAGTTCAGTCACTTTCAATTTACCTTTAACTGAGCTGAAGGTGTAGCTGTGAGTGCTGTGTATATACAGAGGGGTGCAGGCAAAACCCCCAAAAACTACAGACAAAAGAAATGAGGCCATCATCAGATAAGGAAGGACAGACAGAAACATTCAGAAACATTGATCAGGTTGGAATTCCTTCTCCTGAAGCTTCATTTGAGAAGTTGCGTAAGTGTTTCTCTGTTGGGTTGGAATTGAAGTACCGTCACAGACCTGACGCTGTAATGCAGTTTGCTGAACGTTTAAAGCAGTTCTGTTTCTTCTACAAATGTTTCTTTTTTTCCTGCTTTGTAAAGTAATTTTTTGTTGGGAATCTTTTTCTAGACATTCCTCTCCTTGACTTTTCTTTCCAGATTTTGTTTCCTATCCTGTTTGCCATGTTTCCCTTCTTACGTGTCAGGATCTTACCCTACCCTTCTCCATTTTGGTAAGATAACAATCTATAAGGAAATCCAAATGCTTGATGCCATGCACATAGCCTCTTCTTAACTTCATAAGCATAATTTTCAGTTGCAGTTATTTGGGTTTCAATTTACAATGCTTTTTTTTTCTGTTTATTTGAATGCTTCTTTTCCTGAGCTGTTCAATGAGAAGTTAAGGCTGCTCTTTGGTTAGGAACTTGTACAGGAAAGATAAAAACAAATGACCTCTGCTTAGTCCAGCTGCTGGTAAGCTGGGTGTAGGATTTACAGTGAAACGTGTGCAATGTTTGTAGCTCTTAGGGCTGGGTAGGTTGAATGGCATTACCTTCCCATACACACAAATGACTGTGCAGTGTTTGGGCCCTGAATTCTCCAGTGTTGGCTGTTTATTATTGTGAGTCCTGTAAGGTAGCTGTAGCAGAAGCTGCATATTGGGCAGATGATTCATTATAGCAAATACCTCATTATTGCTCAACTGCAAATTTAAATGTTTTAAACCTTACCTCTGTCCCCTGAGTTCCCTGGGCTGCAGTCTCTGCAATGTGAGTGATAGAAGTCAGTGCTGTCACATTTTTGCACTCTGCAGATTAATGTGAGGTCTTCTGAAATACCAGATACATCTCACTTACACTGTGGGTTTTGCATCCCAGCGTGATGGGATGTATGAACCCCTTTGGCTTTGCTTCTTTTTGGGAAGGCATTTTAATCAAACTGATGGGAATACGTTAAAGCATTCACAAATGGTATCAAAGCCCCTCACCCCACTGTATCTCTTCCAGCTCCTGGCAGTTCTACAGTGTAGGGATCCAGGTTAAGCCTGCAGAGGAGATGCTTTTAACATTCTGCCCTGATTAACTGTTAAAGGCTCACTTATCTTTCCAGTGAGAAAGGCGTTCTCACTCAGCCTTAAAACAACTCCAGTCATAGTAATTCCATTTTCAATTCTTAAATTTACTGCCAAATGGATTATTACTACAAAAGGAGATCATTTACAAATGTTTGAAATGGGAGGACAATGTCTGTGTATATGGATTTTCCTCTCTTCCTGTTCCCTTTTCATAGAACACCTAACCCAGACAAGTCCTGCTTCACATGAAGCTTACTCTGAACTTTGAGCAAAGTCAGTAGGATGTGCTGCTAGGTAATTTTGGCTTGATTTCTAACAAGCAGGGTGCTTTATTGGCACAGGCTGTAAGAGAAATGCCTTAAGAGTCAATTCTCCCTCACCCCTGCTCCTCCAGCCCCCTGCATTCATCGCTCCTCTGTTTATTCCTACTTTGGTGTTCTTCCCTGCTTTTCTAAGAATTGCAGACACGGTTACACATAGTTACCCACGACCATCTTCAGGTTCTCTGCAATAGAATTAAATGGCAGCACAGCGGGCTGGGAGCTGGTAGTGCCACAAACACTTCTATTTCAGAAGGCAACAGATGAAGTGGGAAGTCCAGATACATCTGGAAGACGTGAATGTTTTAAGGACTTAAAAGATAACGAAACACAGTTTCATTCAGATGTTAAAACCAGTTAAACCATTCATTAGAAGGCTTAGATTCCTACAGCTATAAATTAGCCCTGACACTGCAAGTAGAACTTTGCATTAATCAGATGATATCATGTCAGCTGAACATCAAAGTGCTGTGAGTGGTCCAGCCCAGTATTCTTATGGCCTTTTTCTTGTTTGACCTCTTGCTAAAGCTTGAGCATAGGTGACAAAATAGGGCTGTCATAGCTTCTGCTGGATAGATTGGGATGCCATGGGAAAACACGAGGTTGCAAACCAAAACAGAAAACCCACCAAAACTTGGAAGCACTTTTTCTGCTGCCCATCATAACCACTGTGTGGCATTTTAGTTAAGCATTCAGAGTCCCTAGAACAAGCTTGCTGAATTTGTGCTGTAAAATCATGTCTTACATCAATGCTTAAACAAAAAGCCTGTCTCAATGGATACCTGTTGGCAGGTAAGGATTGACTGACTTTTGTGGAGACTCAGTAAGAAGCCCAGTTGTTAACCAGGTGAATTACAAATGGTCTACATTTGTACAGATATTCCTTATGGTCATATCTCCCTGTAGGATGTAAAGAATTTCCATTGATAAGGGTTGTAAGGAGACGGGGGGAGGAAAAAAGCAAGATTTCATGTAAGAGAGGTTACTGAGAGCTGAAGTGTGGAGAGTGAAAGATCTGTGTGCCCTAATGAAGTATGAGACGAGGTTCTAAACCTCTTACAGACTTGGGGTCGTGTGGTTTCTGCAGGCAAAGTACTGAATATGGGAAACTCCTCTGTACAGCAGTGTTTGCAGAACGTGACCTTACAGAAAGGCTCATGTCTTGCTGACACACTCACGTGAACCTCTGCACCTACTGTGTTGCTTTTATTTTGGACTCAGTTGCTAAACGTGAGTTTTTGTGCTTGGTAGGCAATAAGAAAGCAGGCTGCTTGCAAGGGTTGGAGAGCATGTCTCTCACAGTGGTTGGCTTGTTAATTATCTCAGAGAACAGTAAAAACTGCACTTTTCTCCAAACACACCAGCTCAATATGGTACTGGGTTACTGCAGCACTACTTCAATTAGACCTTGAATTTAAGAGCAGATGAATCAATTCTTTTCAAGGGGGAAAATGTGACTTCTCTGATATGCCGAAGTCATGTAGTTGTGTTACACAGCTCATTGGTGGGTGTGCTGAAAGTCTTTGAAGCAATAAGAAATCTGATTATTTATGTGTTTCGTTTTTGTCTCGTGGAAAAATGATGTTAAAAAGGAGCGCAGCAAAACCTTCTGCTCTTGATGGCCGTCTGTTCTGTTATCCTTCTCTAGATCTGTTAAGCTTTGATGATGTAATAGCTACCTCAGATAACCTGTCGCACCCCACCGCCAGTCGGCCCAAGATGCCCGGCCGGAGGCTGCCCACGCGCTTCAACTGCGGGAGTGCTGTGAGTATCCTTTGCCCAAGGAGGCTGTGGATGCCCCATTCCTGCAGGCATTCAAAGCCAGGCTGGATGTGGCTCTGGTCTGCTGGTTGATGACCCTGCACATAGCAGGAGGTTGAAACTAGGTGGTCACTGTGGTCCTTTTCCACCCAGGCCATTCCGTGATCATGGTGCATTTGTTCCGGAATTGTACTCAGATCTGCAGGGGTCAGTCATACCAACTGTTTGCAAATGGAAGAGAGTGTACCTGAGAAAATCAGCACAGCTGTGTTGCTCTTTCCAGAGCCTTCCTGTTCTGAGGTGTACTGCCAGAGCTCCCAGCAGCACTGATGGTGCATTAGCAAAACACAGGCTTTAGCTCCGTCTTAGCTTAATGTTATGTTGGAAATGTTGTCAATTGTTAAAGCTTGAGGTTGTGAGAAAGTGCAAACAGAGTGCAGTCCCTAATTATTATATCATTTTACATATGAATTAATATACAGTAAATATCTTTATTTATAGTGACGTGTTTTACAGCTCAGTCATGTCAGTTACAGTGTCCTTTAACTTCCTGTTAATGGCTTTGTATTGTGGAAGTAGCTACAGCTACCCCAAAGCACCAAGGACTTGCTCTGCTGAGCACCACAGAGAGGCCTGCAAATCCTGCCCAAAGGTTGTTTGATTTAAATCCAGATGAATGAGTATTGTGGGGAAGGGAAGTTCTGAGCAAGGAGAAAAACCCATAGTAGTCCAGCAATATGAATCCAGTATCAATGGTGTTTTTGGAAACATGGCCTTTTTCTTTGTTTTTCCTCCTAATTCTCAAACCTATAGAATCATAGAATCGCTAAGGTTGGAAAAGACCCACAGGATCATCCAGTCCAACCATCCACCCATCACCAATGGTTCTTGCTAAACCACGTCCCTCAACACAACGTCCAAATGCTCTTTGAACACCACCAGGGTTGGTGACTCCACCACCTCTCTGGGCAGCCCATTCCAGTGCCTGACCACCATTTCAGACAAGTAGTATTTCCTAACAGCCAGCCTGAACCTTCCCTGGCAAATGTTCTGAATTGTTCATTTTCCAGGCAAGTCAAAACGACAGTCCAGAAAAAAATTTGAAGGTGCAGAAGGAAGAAGAAGAAAGTGCCAAACCAAAGCCAGTTGAAATGAGAAAGGTATGACACCATGGAGCCAGAGTTGTGCCGAGCAGCTGGCTGTTGTTTCTCTTGCTTGTGTTACCGGGTCGGATTGATGCAACCCATCACAGCACAGAGTCCAGAACTGGATGACCTTTACGGTCTCTTCCCACCCAAACCATTCTGTAATTCTAAATGCACATGGTAAATTGTGTCTGTGTAGCTAAATGCTAATAGCTCCCCTAGCAGTACAACTTGTACACTAAGTAGGTAGTTTAGAAAGTCTGCATTTCTTAGCTTTCTACTGATTTATCTTTTCAGCCATCTGTGTTGAGTCCACCAGTTCCATCTTCATCTCAGAGACCAAGTTCTGTCATCTTTCTGTCTGGGGAGACCCAACCTAAAGTTGAAACAGATAATTCACAGGCTTCTGTGGAAGAGCTCAGGGCTCAGATTCAAGATTTGATGAATTTAGTAGATGCACTGAGAAAAGAACACGGGTGAGTAATTTCCTTCCCAACCCACAAACGGATATACGTTAACATCTTCTAAGCGTCTTTAATGCCAAACATCTTAAGGATAAAGCTATCATATATATTAATCCATTGACATTCAGGGCTTCTTCCTTCAGAAGCTCATCCAGCTAGATGGCCTACCTATGTACTGATTTGATATCAAAGTGTTTTTGGAATTCATAAACGCTTTATCTATCCTACCTCATGCTCCTTCTTTCATTACTGCCTCCTGAAGATATATCTAAAACAGGTATTACTATCACTGTAACAAAAAGTAGATGATTTTGGTGCTCTTTAGTGTAAGTAAACATGCTGGTGTTGTGTAATAACTGCGTGTGCTGACATGACTGATAGCAGGACAAAGGTTGCTGAACGTTTAATGGGACCCTGGTGGCCCCGTGGTGTGTGCATGTGGGCAGGGCTGTGTTTGGGGGGAGATGGAGGGGAAGAAAGCCCACAGGAAAGGGCAATCTGCAGTAACTGTATTTCTGTCTTTATTCTTAGAGCACAGGCATTTGTTCTGGTACTGTTTAAATGATGACTCGTGCTATAACTAACCCAGCTGTTAGAGAGAGTTTTGGAGAGGCTGTGAAGCATCTGGGCTGGTTAGCCTCTAAAACAAAGTATTCCATGATGAGTGCAGGAGCTTGATGAGTTCATTTGTTCAGAGATGCAGTGATCATTCTTATCTGAATCCAGTTACAGTGGGTCTGTAATTGCATATGTTTGGTTTATAAGATGTAGCATCAGACTTATATGAATCCCTCTTGTGAAACTGAAACAAGGCCTGTGCTTCCCCCTCCTCTAACTTTGATTTCTGTTACTTTACAAATTATTAGGAGAGAACTGGAAAAACTAAGGAAGGATTTGGAAGAGGAGAAGCTGATGCGAAGTAACCTGGAGGTAATCTGAGCAATTCAAAGGAAGAAAAAAGGATTTAGAAACATATATACATTGTTCAGGAATTTGGTTGCAGGGGGAGGTCTTAAAGGACCCTCTCAACCTTTCCTGCACTGATTTGCTGGGGTGTAATTGCAGGAATGGCTCACGGGGCAGGTAGATGTGTGCAGGAGATTCAGTTCCTCTTTGTTCAGCTCTCTTTGTTTGGGAAATAATCACCTCTAACTGTATGTGTGTTGGGACGTCAAGTGAGGGCTGCTAGATTCTGCGCTGTGCTAGAGATGTCTCACAGCAGGACATGCTCCAAGGAACACCATACAGGTTTTGGTGAATTTAATGTGTCATCAAAAGAGAAATAGGAAAACATCAGCTTTCCTAAATCCTTGGTGAGAAGGATTTAGAAAGAAAGCCAAAAAGAGTAGAATGCATCTGAAAAATGTCCCTCTGAATATTTCCCTCTGAGCATCACCCACCTCAGTTTCTTGATGAAAGCAAGCTGCATTATGGTGTCATGTCATTAAGTTAATAGGGTGAGCTCGTTATAGAAAAATATTTTAGTCTGATCCAAAAGGGGGTTATCTCTGTGGAAGAGCACTTCTTATTGACTTTAAAGCTGCTTTCAAATCTGGAGAAATTCTGGCAAGTTTTTTTAATGCATCTCTGAAGCTGCCTGAGGTATGCTGGGAGTGAAGAGGAAGTGAGCTCCTGTTTGTCCTAAATCCATTTGAAGAAGGAAAGGTTAAAACTGGCATGCTATCCTGCAGGAAGGCCGTGTTAGGAAGTCAGTCTGATCCATCGTTACACAGAGACACACTGAGAGATTCCACCCTTCAGCTTTGTTACTGTGTCGTTCAGAGTGAGTCCATCCATCTCTGTGTGCCAGAAGTACAGGCACATTTCTAATGACTGTAAATTCCTGCTCATTAAGCAGCCTGGTAGCATAACAGCAGCCATAGATATTGAGCTGTCAGTGCTTCTGTACTGTGATTTCATTTACTTAAGGGTCTTTGAGATTTCAAAGTGGTATTTGTGGTGGAAGCTGTGTAGACATCAGATTGTTGTGGCTCTAACAATGACTTTTCTTTCCAAAATGCCTGTTTTCCAGATTGAGATAGAAAAACTGAAGAAAGCAGTGATGTCTACATGATACGCCCATGGACTGGATGTCTTCAACTTGCCAGGAATACAAAGCTGAACACGAGTAGAACTGACTCCTTATTTTGTCATAATGGATGCTGGAGTTCTACAGTCTTAAGGAAATATATTGCAACAAAGGAATATAGTCTTCTATTCAGAGATAAAAAGCAAAAGAGAAAAACGGTGTAATTTTCTTGCCAATATAAAAGAGGCCTTATTTCTTACTGTGCTGGAATTGCAGACCTTTATTTTTTTGGTTTGCTTGACAATACTACTGAATCTGTATAAAGAGGAGAGGGAATTCTTAATAGATTTTTATTGAATATCTGTAGCTTAATTTTTAAAGAGATCTATACTATAAATAGGGTGATCTATCTTTACAAGTAATCTGTAAAAGAGTCCCTTGGGAGGGACAGCATAGCTGTATGGGAATTGGAGTCACTATTTTCCCCCTGCGTTGCGAAAGGGAAGAGATGAGATTTGTGTATTTTTAATGTTGGCAGTCTCAGCCGGGGTTCTGCTGTGTGTCTGCCTGCTGTTTGTCAGCCGGGTCGTGAGATAGGAATCTGTGGATGCCACGGGTCGGGTGGCACACCTATGCACGGTGCTGAGAAGGGTTGACCTCATCGGGGCGGTTTAGCAGAACGTTTTGTCAATTGCACTATTGGATTAAAAAGGGATTTAGGACTGAGTCACGAAGTCGCAACAAAATGAACTTTTAATATCACAGAAGGAAGAGCTGCAGAAGGGAGGCTGGGGTCTGCTCTGAACCGAACCTGTTGTGCCTCAAATATTGCAGCACGCAATGTGGGAAGTAAACCTGAACTCACAGGGTCTGTGCTTCTGCGTATCTAAACTGATGTCGTCAGTCTTTCCAGTGGCTGAACATGCATTTTGATCTGTTTTTACAGTACTCAATTTTTGTTTATAATATGGCTCAAAATAAATCACTTGAACTTTGATACTCTCGAAAGGTCTCAATATTTATGTGTTTATGCCATAAACCTCCTCAGCATGTTGTGTCCCTCTAAATTTGATCACATCCTTCCTTGGTGAGTGATCAGAACAGCTGCTGTGACAGCACTGTGCTGGTGTCCATAAACATCTTTCACTTTCTGTATGGAAAGAAGCTGAAATCTTGTTGATTGCCATTACCTTTATCCGCAGGGCTTAGCACAGTGCACCAGCAGGATAAACCAAAGGCATGTGAGGCTGTGGGAGGCGATCAGACTGATGGCTCTGTTCACTTGATAAAGGATTAAAAAACCGTATGGTTAAAAAAGAAAGGCCGCTGCAGTCCTCCTGTTAGTGGTGGGTAACAGCCTTCCCTCCGTTCACCTGGCAGAATTCACGTGACAAAGACATCATGTTAGTTTGGCAACTTTAACAATGAGAAATAACTTTATATTCCTGTGAATAGTCATAAATGTAGTGACTATTTCTTACGTCTCTGATGACGTGGAAGTGTTGATTCTCGAGAATATGCTTTTTCCACAGCTGGTGCATCATAAAATCACCATAGAATCACAGAACGGCCTGGGTTGCAAAGGCCCACAATGCTCATTGAGTTCCAACCCCCTGCTATGTGCAGGGTCGCCAACCAGCAGCCCAGGCTGCCCAGAGCCACATCCAGCCTGGCCTTGAATGCCTGCAGGGATGGGGCATCCACAGCCTCCTTGGGCAACATGCAAACACCCAAAAGTCAATTGGAGGATGTTTTTTGGCAGCGTCTGATTGAAATTCTTCATTAAATTTGGTGACTGTGCTGTGCAGGTACGTAGGCACTGTGTGGTAGGCACACTGCTGATTAGCTGATTCAGCATTAGCGCTTTTAACTTTCAGTTGCTCAGATGCGTCACAAATGGAGACTTGGGGCAGATCTCTGTGTTGATGCATCACACACAGCAGTAGTGCTGTTGGTCAGATGCTGAGCTCTCCCCTGGAGCTCATACCTGTGGGGCAGGTGATGGAGAGCAGGAACTGTGCCGAATGGAGCGGTGCGTTTTGTTGTATGAGCTCCTCACTGTGACTGCAGTATGAAGCAGACCTTGGATTGCTCCACGAACACTGCCTGTGTGTGGCATGTAGGAGAGAAGTGGGACAAGACAATCAGTTACAATCACAAATGAAAGGTACTTATTATTGAATGGCCTTTGTTCGCTATAGCAATAAATGACCCGAGTGCAACGACCTGATTTAATAAAGCCCTCTTGTAAAAGTCGCTGCCAGGAGTGTGTTTAGCCATGAGGAAATCGCCCTAATGTATGTCTGTATCGTCTTCAGCTCATGTTGTGTACTGGAGAGGAGGGCCTTGCTTTGGAGGTGTTCCACAGAGCAGTTCCCTAAGAGCAGTGCGCTTCTCTGACCCGTTCTCCTGTGCTGTAAAACGATGCATGCTCCCCAAACTCAGCAAATAAAATGAGTCCAACCTGTTGACACGTCTGCTCACTTCATGGTCCGAGATGTTTCCTGTGCTGTTGAAGATGCTTTGCAGGAGGAGGCTGGGTGGGAAAGTGCATTGCTGTTCGTTCAGCTCACCCAGGAGACATCATTGGTATTCACTTGCCAGGTTATTCTGGCTCATGATGTGCAGGATGGCTGTCCCCGGAGCTGCGAGCTGCTGCTGCTTTGTTGGCTTGGTTTGAATCTTACAAGTGAGTCTGAGAGTATTAACTTCTGAGCTTCTCCTATTCCTTTCTTTCAATTTTTGGTGCTGCTAATTGATCTGACCTTTCTGTGCGGCTCCTGAGCTTGTTTTAAGCTCCCTCTTAGCACTCAGTAACACAAATCAGTGCACGTTGGAATCACTGCTTAAATACGGAGTGCAGGCTCAATGTGCTGTGTTTGAGGAGGGCACAGGTGAGGGGAAAAGCAAATGAACAAAGGCAGGAAACCAGGTTAAAAATGGGAAATGTGTATTCAATTCTCATGCTCTGTAATATTGTCACCTGCCGTTTACAGGCAGTTTTGGGGAAATAAAGTGTGCAGCCCCGTGTGTGCCTTTTGATTTGAGCAGTCGCTGGGAGATGACGTTCCTCTTTCATGTTGCTGCAGGAGAATTGCGTTTCTGATGAGGGGCTCTAACGAACTGCAGGGTTTGACTTGGGGTTACTTAGCAAAGTATACGTTAACCCTTGATGAACACACAGCCTTTGTTTAATTTAGCAGAAGTCTCATTAAGTCTTTCCAAAGGAAAGGGTAAAAATGGGCCTTTGTGGCTCTGGACTTTGGGCTGTTGCTTAAAGCTCTCTGAGGTGTTGCCGATTGCTTTCCCTGTGCTGTGTCAAAACAGCTGCACCTCTGTCTTGGGAAACTGAGTTTTGCAAGAGCTGAAGGGCCGAACCACTGCAGCCCCTCCCTTGTGGGTGCCCAGGCACGTACCTCCATCCTGAAAAATGCAAACAGCCCCGACCAGCTTGCAGCGCGTGGAGCCCCACGTGTTCAGAGCACTCTCCTCACCCGTGGGAGTCACATTGTGAGGGTGTTTCTAAGCCCCGTGGAGCACAGCTTTATACCTCAAGAGATTTCTGGGAGAAGTGCGTGCATCTGCTGAGATACAGCAGCCCTCAGAGGGCGAATTGGGCAGAGGAGGTGTTGGAAAAGCCGGGGGCTGCTCAGTCATTGCAGCAGAGCTCCTGGGTGTGTGTGGGTGCACGGCTGCAGCTACCTGGGGAGGAGGCCTCCAAGCAGTGCGTTGGGTTACCAGTGCGTTTGGGCCTTTGCTTCTGAGTTAAAGGTGTGTGGAGGTGCTGCCTCTATAATTCTTTGCCTGGGACTGTGCGGAGCGCGAGTCACGGAGTCTACCCGGGTTGGTGGTGTGGGTGCTCTGCTGTGCTTGCCTTGGTTCCTGTTTGGTTCGAGACGGACACGGGCAGCTTGTTTGAGCAGATCTCTGCAGTACAGGAGAGCAGACGGTGCTCCCCCCAGGGTTGGGGAGGTACAGCTGCTCAGGTGTGACTCACCTGTGGCAAAGTGGCAGCCTGGCTCTCTGTGGGCGCGTCTGTGACAGTGCTGGTATTCCGCACTGCAACACCTCTGCTGTCATCCGCCGGTCCCGCAGTGCCAATCCAGTGGGGCCGGTGAGAAAGCAGGCTGATGCCCCAGGTTATTTCCCCATGGGAAGAGAACACGCAGTGGGGCACACGGACAGCCCTGCGCAGCGCCGGAGCAGCGTGGCCATGGGTGCGTGGTTGGGCGCTCACCGGTGACGTCTCCGGGATCCCCGGTGCTGTGAATCCTCCGTGCAGCAGAACCCGGAGTCCTGAGCAGGGTGAGTGCCATCGCAACGCGTGTTTCCAGCTCTGTTTGGATGTTACCTGTGAGGGAATTGTAACCCGTGGAGTTGGTTTGTTTGCAACCCAAACATATCGGAGTGATTCGGGCTGCGTTCGCTTTGCACTTCTGTGTTTGGCACGTGCTTCTCCTTCCCGTGGAAGTAATTGGGCACCTCTGCTTCTCGCTCGTGGTTCTGTCCTTGGGTCTCTAATCACAGTGTTGTCACCTATGAGAAAATGTCAGGTTATCTTATTGCTGAAATTGCTATCGAGATCATAGAATTTGATTTACTTAAATTCACCCTTTCCAAGTGTGATTCCATTAATAACGTCACTAATGCAACCCTAGTCTGTATTTAACAGCCTTAATCTTTATCCTTAATTGGCAGCATATGCTGCAGCCTTTTCAACGTGTGATATGGCAGTGAGCAATGCGAGCGATGACCCTGTGGTGCTTTTGAGCTCTTTGGGTTTTAAGATGACCATACTGCCATTAAAGCCCTAAATAGAGATTTTAGTTCGGTGCCTAAGGATTTAATAACTTTTTCTTTAGATGTTAAATACACATAATGTAAATCTGTAGTGAATATCTGGGGAAAGAAAATTGTGTGAATGAATAGATAACCCCCCTGTAAACTTTGATTTTGTACAACATATCCTTATGAGACTTGCTCTGCTTCTGGGGTAGTGAAAGCTGTGGCCCGAGGTGATGGAGAACTCTTGGATGGAGATCTGGGGCCCACCAGTCTGTGGTTCTTTCTTCTTCTTTAACCCCTTCCAGCCACTATTTGTCACTTATTCTTCCTCCTGTTGGCACCTCTGCCCATCCCCACAGCGCTGGGATCAAATGCCATCACTTGGAGGAGAAGGATCAGTAGCTGGTGATGACTTCCTGACTGGGAGATGCCCGGGGCAGTGCACGTGTATGTACTTTAATACGAGTTTCTGTGAGAGTATCCACGTTCTTTCCCTGAAGTGATTGACTGCACTGCTGTGTTTTATGCATCTGGTGATGCACGGTGGTTATCTCGGCGAGATGAGGCTGGGTGGTTTCCACGATGAGTCAAGCAATGCAACTGAACGAGATCAGTGCTTCGTGGGCAATGCGTGTCGTTATCTCAGGGCGGCTCAGCTGCCTGGAGCTGCCCCAGATCTACAGCTGCTTACAGATGGCAGCCCTGGGTGGAGCTATGCAGGTGATGAAATGCAAAGTGGGTATGAATTAATCGGCGATGAAGCATCGTGAAGTCAAGAATTCCCAGATGTGAAATGGAATTAGGGCTAAGAGCACGCAGTGGGAATTTAATGATTGCAGAAACTGGAACAGAAGCCCATGCAATACGTTCCCTCCTGCTGTAGGTGTTCCCTGCCCACCTCCTGCTAATCTGAGCCTGCTGCTTTTCTTGCCTTTATCAAACTTTGTGCCTTAGCAGAGCTGATGCTTACTGGCTTTAAAGCTGGTCAGTGCTTTCACCATAATGGGTTGGGTTCCAGAGGCTGACGTGAGGTTCTTTTTGAGAACTAACTTAAAATTCAGTGCATCAATGTAGCTCTTTATTTCATGGTATTTTCTTAATGAATAAACACTTGGGTCTGGAAATGCATACAAAATATGAACAAAATGCCACAAAGGAAGTGGGGAGCCAGCTGTGTGCCTGGCCTTTCATGTGTTGGACAGAGAACTATCCATTGGAGCAGGGCTCCTTCTGTTCCAACACATGCTGATGATGGAGGCTGGGTGTCCAGCCTGGCCTTGAATGCCTGCAGGGATGGGGCATCCACAGCCTCCTTGGGCAACCTGTTCAGTGCGTCACCACCCTCTGGGGGAAGAACTTCCTCCTAATATCCAACCTAAACCTCCCCTGTCTCAGTTTAAAACCATTCCCCCTTGTCCTATCACTATCCACCCTCGTAAACAGCCGTTCCCCCTCCTGTTTATACGCACCCTTCAAGTACTGGAAGGCCACAATGAGGTCTCCCCACAGCCTTCTCTTCTCCAAGCCAAACAATCTCAGTTCCCTCAACCTTTCCTCACAGGAGAGGTGCTGCAGCCCTCTGACCATCTCAGTAGCCCTCCTCTTGACCCACTCCGACAGCTGTTTGTCATTCCTGTGCTGTGGGCCCCAGGCCTGGACGCAGTACTGCAGATGGGGCCTCACAAGAGCTGAGTAGAGGGGCACAATCACCTCCCTCTCCCTGCTGACCACCCCTTTTTTAATGCAGCCCAGAACACAGTTGGCCTTCCAGGCTGCAGGCGCACACTGTTGGCTCATTTCCAGCTTCAATTATTTGTGGCCATTTCCTCTTATTGACGAGTGAGAAAAACTGATTTCAATGAGAATTACAATAATTATTCTTTCAGGAGGAGAAAGTAAGAGATTTCCTTAGAGATAACTCCTCTACTTTGCCAGAACACAACGTGGACAATTTTTCTCTCACTTCTCTTAACTTACAAGTAGGGCTGAAACACTGGTGCACCAAAACACTTTGACATGAATGTACTCATGCACATACAGGTTCTATACATGCAGAATTCAGAGTTAGAGAATCATAGATCACAATGAATTAGATGTTTAAAGAAGTAAATAAGTAATTATAAAGCAAGGCTTTTGTAGACTGGCAAACATGAACAAATGTATTGCAAAATGTTAGTTATCATCGTGTAATCATGACTTAGTCATTACTGAGCTAATCTCTGTAACCAGCACTGATAAAATGCACAAATAGTTTTCAGAAAAAAAGTGAATAAATGATGAATTGATGATTAATGATAATAAATGATAACTGAAGATCACCTTGTATTGGGCACGGAGGACAGCCTTTGGAATGGAGTTAGCTGCTTGCTTACTAGCAACCAAACTATGTTCCTAAGTGAGAACAGATGTGGTCATGTTTAACGCCTTTCTTCCAGGAGAAGAGCAGTGACTGCGGGGGATGGATGTGAGGGCAGCCCTCTGCCTGCTCCTCTGGGCTGTGCTCTTCCCAGCTGCACCACACACTGCTCCTGGGGTGAGTCCATGAGCGGAGCTGAGCACTGCTGCTGTGGGTACAGAGCTCTGCAATGCTTCGTTCCAACCTGGGAGGGATGGGAGTCACCAACGCACCTAGGTTAGCCCAAAACTGAGTTTCAGCTCCCAGTGAGAGGGAAGCATCTCATTTCATATAAGGAGTGATGCATTTTTTTTGGACTGGGTATATTTGGGTCAACATTGCTCTTGGGTAATATTGTGCTTCTTATATCAAAATGAAATTTATGTTTATTTTGGTATCAGTTCTCTCTTCCAGTTGCTGTCTCTGTGTTTAGATATACCAACAGAACACTCCCAGACCTACCAATTGTCCTGAATAACGCATGCAGAGTTGGTTTCATGTGGTTGTTCTGTGCTTATGCAAAGTAGACCTGAGCCAGGGAATATAGAACTCTTCTGAGGGTTTATGAGGATTGGTGGAAACACAAAATATATTCCTCTCCAAATTTTTACAAGGTTGTTCTTTCAGTGCAAGCACCTGTAGGCAAGGAACTCTGGAGGCATGTATGGCCCTGCCATATCTCAGTATTATCTCAGTACTGTCACTTCAATAGAAGGAGGCAACTGAAGGCTTTCCATAGGGACAAATGTTAGCAGAGAGTTCCGAATGGCTCTGTGTGCATAGAATCATAGCATCACAGAATGGCCTGGGCTGAAAAGGCCCACAATGCTCATCTCGTTCCAACCCCCTGCTATGTGCAGGGTCGCCAACCAGCAGCCCAGGCTGCCCAGAGCCACATCCAGCCTGGCCTTGAATGCCTCCAGGGATGGGGTGAAGGGCTCTGAACACTCCATCCCGTACCTTGAGAGTGTGTACATCAGAGATGCCATTTTGCATACGAAGTCGCATTCCTAGTTTATTCCAAGTGCTCATCTTTTCCTTATCTCCTTTGTGTTATTTTTCAGGTCCTCAGTAAGGGATCCAGGGCTGGCGACCTGCAAGGTACAGTGAGTAATAGTGTCATCTCCATTTCTTTTTAACTGTCATCCATTATCAGTACTTACACCTCTGATACCTCATGGACTGTGCTGTGCTGTCTTGCACAGTAGAAACATCTGCTTGCTTTATTTTCCAGATGGGTGTACAGATCTGATTCCCTGTGAAGACAGCGGAACTCTCTGCATTCAGGCCTGTTCTCCCTCCTTCCATGGGGAGACAAGCTTTGTCTGCAAAGACAGAACGTGGCGAATGTTCACAGATGCCTGTGCAAATCTGGACGTGCAGTCACTTTTTCAGGTAATGTAACTGCATCCACTTTGGCCTGCGGTCATAACGTGTTCCACTGTCACCCAATCTTTGTGTCTTGAGCAAAGGAAAGAAGATGGGATTCTGGAACAGAGATTACTGTGGTAAAAAGCCTTGTTGTTGTCTAAAATTAAACAATGGGAAATGACTTTGGGAAATCCCTGCGCTGAAACACAATTCAGAAGTGAAGTTGCCTTCTTCACTTGGTGAATGTCTTGGTTTAGATTGTGGAAAGCAAAGATACGCTGGGATGAAGCTGAGAAAAGAGCGGTGCAAAGGTCTGTAATAATTAGATGATTCATGATAAATCCTTCCCTGATGACAAAAGGAACATTTTTTTCCGAAGTCACTCGAAGAATAAAACATTACTTTCAGTTCTTCTCCCTTCCTTCATGTGCGTTCTGCAAACAAGACATATTTCTCAGCAGAGCGCTGGCGCTGGGGTTCAGGCCTTCCAGCACAGACTGCACAGTTTGCTGGGGTGTAGCAGTAGTCTCATTTCATCCTCTTCATTAATTGTCTCAAATTTATTTTTCTCCGTCCAGAGGATTTCTAAACGGGAACCCCTTCCAAGTTCAGAAGGACACATTGCAGGAGGACACTTTCCCTTTGTAAGGCCAGGAAAGCCAATGCATGGGAAGCCTGGAGATGGAGCAAAATATTTTGGTGCTGATGACCGTGGGAAAAGTAACTGTCAAGCTGATTTTTCATGCATCATCCCAGATATCTTGTCTTCACCAGCAATTCCAGGAAATATTGCTGATATTGTGGAGCTGCTAAAGATGATTTCCCTAATGTTATCAGAGGATGTCAATAGAGGAAAAATGCAGGTATTTACTTCCATAGGCTTGAAGAAGTGGATCTGAGCTTGTCAAGGCAGACGTAAGGTTTCTTCCTTGTAGGCACTACCCAGTGAAGTGAGAGCTGCAAGGTGCATGGAGAGCCCCTGCAAGAGGTTCCCGAACGGGGCTGAGTTTTGTTGTCAGACAAACTGTGACCTACTCATGTAATGTGGAGATCTTCCATTTCACCCATTGGTGGAATCCTTGCTCTTGAAAAGCAAGTGTTTGCAGGGCTTGCTGTTATAGGCATTGGAGAGCAGTAGGGGGAAGACTTCAGACGTGACACCACGGAGATGGCTGTGTGGGAAATGCTGACCACAACTCTGTTTTCATGTGTTTTTTGATGAAAACTGAAATCTTTCTGTGATGAACTCAGAAAGCAGAGAGGCAGAGTGGGGGAGGGAGGTGTGAGCGAAGCTGTGCAGCAGTCAGCTGGAACCCATCTGCGGCGCACTGAGTTTTTTGCTCTATGCTGTTCCTCCCAGCACCCTTAGGACAGTGAAGAGAAAAGGACAAGGTGACTCATGCCAGTGAGACATTTGGGCTGGGCTGATAAGGGTTACATTAACCTATTTATGGTTGAAGGAGTATAATTGCATTATCGAAATTAGCCTTCAACTTAAATGAGTCTTTTTAGAGAGTCTGCCAGTGGTATAATAGAATTAGTTCATTTTAGCATCAGCAATACCTTATTTTTCTTCTTTGTTTCAGAGTTACAGCAAGATAGCAAATCACATTCTGAACAGCTCCGTTATTTCCAATTGGGCTTTTGTAAAGGACAGAAACGCCAGTTCAACGTTACTGGACTCAGTGAACCTGTTTGCTGGCAAACTTCTTCTAAGGAACGGGTCAGAACACATTCAGGAGCACTTCATCTCTACAAAAGGCTTCAGCATACATCGAAATGCTTCAGGGAAGAGCTTTGATTTTTCTATGGAGGTGAATAAGACGAACTATGTCAGCGGGCGTGTGGTCATTCCAGAAGAAGAACTTCAGAAGTTACCAAACACTTCCAAAGCCATCAGCATTGCGTTTCCCACGCTTGGAGCCATTATAGAAGCCAGCCGTCCGGACCCCATTTCTGTGAATGGGATGGTTTTATCCGTGTCCCTTCCAGAAGAGCTTCAGCATATTTTACTTACCTTTGAGAAGGTGAATAAGCTGGAGAGCGTCGGGGCTCAGTGCGTTGGATGGCACTCTACTGAAAGGAGGTGGGATAACAAGGCGTGCCAAATGAAGTCCGACAACATCAGCAGTGTTGTCTGCATGTGCAAGCACCGCCGCCGCACCTTCAGATCCTTCTCCATTTTGATGTCCCCCACCTTGCTGAGAAACACAGTGCTGGATTACATTACATGTGTGGGGTTGGGCCTTTCTATTTTCAGCTTGATTCTGTGCCTGACCATTGAGATGGCTGTCTGGCATCACGTTACCAAAACTGAAATCACCTACATGCGCCATTTCTGTTTGGTGAACATCGCCACGTCGCTTCTCATTGCCGATATCTTGTTCATCGTGGCAGCTGTTGTGCACAACACAGCCCTGAACTACCGCCTGTGTGTGGCAGCCACTTTCTTCCTTCACTTGTTCTATCTTGCCTTGTTCTTCTGGATGTTTACCCTGGGTCTCTTAATTCTCTATGGATTACTGTTGGTTTTTTTTAAGATAACAAGATCAGTATTCATAGTTACGGCGTTTGTTATTGGCTATGGATGTCCCTTAGTCATATCCATCCTCACCGTCGCTATTACCGAACCAAAGAATGGGTACTTAAGGAGTGGAGCCTGCTGGCTCAATTGGTACGAGACGAAAGCCCTCCTGGCCTTTGCTGTACCTGCTCTGAGCATCGTTGCAGTGAATCTGGCTGTGGTAGTGGTGGTTGTGGTGAAGACTCCAAGGCCCTCTATTGGAGAAAGCTGCAAGTCAAGGGATTTGAGCAACATGATCCGAATCAGCAAAAACGTTGCCCTTCTGACGCCTCTGCTGGGCCTCACCTGGGGGTTTGGGTTAGCAACAGTGGTTGACAGTCACTCTCTGGCATTCCACGTTACCTTTGCGCTCCTCAATGCCTTCCAGGTAAGCTCAGCGAGTTTGGGCATAGAGTGAAATAACTTACATTAGACATTAGCCAGAGGATTTCATGTTTAATAACTGCAAAGATCATCTTAATCAATCTACAAGTACAGGGAACTCTCACTTAGACGTTAAAGGTGGTTCTGTGTAACTCAGCAGTGCTACTCAAAGTCCAGTATTGCCCAACATACTGTTGTGTACCCGGACTATCTTGGCTGCTCTTGGCTGATGCTGCTATTAAGTACGTAGGAAAGGTTCTGGTATGTAACCCATCAGTCCAGTTTGTAATGAGAATCAGCATGGATTATATATCCATTCTTGGCATTCCTGGATAGACCATGTGATCTGGGTAGACAAACTCATTTTTTCTTAACTATGAGAGTGGTGAGGTGCTGAACAGCTGCCCAGAGAGGCTGTGGATGCCCCGTCCATCCCTGGAGGTGTTCAAGGCCAGGTTGGATGGGGCCCTGGGCAGCCTGGGCTGGTATGAAATGTGGAGGTTGGTGGCCCTGACTGTGGTTGGAGCTTCATGATCCTTGAGGTCCCTTCCAACCCAAGCCGTTCTATGATTCTATGGTCAATGCTGCTACCTACGTCATAGATGATGAGCTCTTTCACACACTCAAAGGCATTATTATATTTATGCTAGAGGAAATAGAAATATTTGAGAAACAACGAGTGGTTATACTGGCTTTGATGACTGTTTTTGCTATGTTTCAGGGATTCTTCATTCTGTTGTTTGGGACACTTCTGGACAGAAAGGTACTTGGGTCATTTCCTGGATTACATTAATATTTTCCATACCCATAAACCACTGCCTCTGATTATTTCTGTTGTTTTTAATGTACAGACCAGAGAAGCCTTAAGGAAGAACTGCCTTTCATCAAAGCGGGAGTGCAGTCTAGCAAAGGTAACGTGTTGTTTCTGTTGTTGTTTCGTTTCTTCTCTTTTGTGGCTTAATCTACAATTCTTACCAAGCTGCTCACTCACACATGGAAGGAATTTTAGGAATATGGAGGTACTGAATGGGAGAAGTGGCAATCTGGGTCTGCTGCATAAATTACTGTTACAAAACTACGAGTATTACTTTATTCTTATTTCTTCCCTGATAGATATCAAAGCCACTTAGAAAGAGAATGCATGACTTCTGCCTTCAGTACAACAGGCCTCCTTTGAGGTAACTGACTGAATGAGATACAGAATCAGGATTCCAAAATTCCCACATAGTGATCCCATTGTGTTCTTCACAGAAGTACTGCAGGGCAGGAGGGCTGGTCTGCTTCCAGCTGAACGTCAGCTCAGGATGGAAAGCACTCAGAGCTCAGCCAGCACATTAGGCACTCATCAATGTTAATAGGGCAGTCTGACTGAAGCAACCTTTGTTAAATTGATTTCTTCTGTAACCAAGGCTGCATGGTTTGATGTTGTAGGAAGAAGGGAGTCTTTAGTTCTCTCAACAGTTTTCTGCAGTTCTCCTCCTATCCACCAAAACGTTGTCGCTCCAGTTTGAACTTTGTCAAACAGTTTCCCTTGCTTTTCTCTACTCTATCTGTTAATCAGTCCTGATTCCAGTATTGAAAGCTGAGATGGCTTTCGGTAGCAGTGTGTTCGCATGTAGCTATTGGGGAAAAATAGAAGACAGAAGGGTAATATTTTCTTGGTGCTACCCTTGTGCTCGGGTTCTCTCTGTGTGAGAGAAGCTGACTGTACAGCTTCTGTCTTCCCTGCATCCTTCCTCTCCCACGCTGTCTCTGGTAGTGTCCAGCTTTGCTGTCATGTGCTAAGTTTAAGCACATCCCAATTTGGAAGGGACCCCCAAAGATCATTGAATCCAACTCCCAGCCCCACACAGCACCCCCAGCCCTGTGTCACAGCGGTGTCCCAGCGCTCCCTTTGACAGCTCGGGGCCGTGCCCACCGCCCTGGGGAGCAGTGCCATGCCCACCGCCCTCTGGGGCACAGCCTTGCCCTCACCCCCCGGCCTTCCCCTGCTGCAGCTCCATGCTGTCCCCTCAGGCCTGCCCAAGGCCTCCTGCCTTCTCCTTTCTTTTGGGTCAGATTTTAAGATGATTTAGGTTTAGGTTGGATATTAGGAGGCAGTTTTTCCCCCAGAGGGTGGTGACGCACTGAACAGGTTGCCCAAGGAGGCTGTGGATGCCCCATCCCTGCAGGCATTCAAGGCCAGGCTGGATGTGGCTCTGGGCAGCCTGGTCTGCTGGTTGGTGACCCTGCACATAGCAGGGGGTTGGAACTGGATGAGCGTTGTGGTCCTTTGCAACCCAGGCATTCTGTGGTTCTATGATTGTCCACCGTGGTGTTGCAAGCAGGAGCTGCCTCAGGACCCTGCCAGGAGTGGGCCCTCCCTGCATGGTGTTGCACCTTACATGACCTGCCGCTGTCCTCTCTCCTAGGCCTAGCAGCAGGCTGTCTTCAGCGCATCTGAGCAGTGAGAGGAAAAGGAGCTGTGGTACGGAAGCTGTGGTTTGAGGTCAGCCAGGAGTGCACACAGCAGCATCCCGGAGCGTGGCCACAGGACGTGTCACAAACACCAGAAGAGAAAGGGCCCCGGAGCTGCGGTCGGCAGCAAGAAGCCACTGGTGCTGCTGCAGCCCTTGGGGGAAGCGAGCCATAACGTGCAGGTTGCTTTCTGCCCGTGTGAGAACTGCTGTGAGGAGTTTGTCCCTGTTTGCCATTTCAGTGCTTCAAGACTTTACTTCACGTCAGTGCAATAAGGAGCTGCACAGCATGCAGGGCTGTTCTGCAGACGTTTCATTTTTAGCATAAAGTACAAATATCGAGCATTATCTGTTTACTTGGTCTGTCCTTGCATGCATGCTCTTCTATGGGTGGCACTGTGTTTGTCAGACACCGGTCTGTGCTCCTGGAGGTGGGGAGAGCATGACCCTGCTCCTGCACTGCGCTGCTCTCCATCCCGCACCGTGTGCCAGAGGAGCTGCACAGAATCGATCAGCACAGAATTACAGACTTCTCATTCTTTCTCCAGTCCTAAAACAGGCTGACAGATGGGGGGTGAGGAATGCTCAGCGTGGTGTTACTGACCTCTTCAGATGTGGGGGAGCACACCTGAATATACATCAGAGCTGAGTTGTGGAGATGGAGGTCCCCCTCAGTACCTGCACTGTACTGACGGAGGAGCAGTTTGCCACGGATGATGGTGTATCTGTTTTTACAAGGAGGTCAGTTCTTGGTCTGGGAAGCCCTTCCAAATGAAAGCCTGGATAGAAATGTGGGTTCTTGTTAGGACAAACCAGTGCTCTCAAATGAAAATAAAGTAGAGATTTTCTCATTGTTTGTAGTACGTCGTTCCTATCCTCCTTTGGAATCACAGAACCAAAGAATGCCCTGGGTTGAGAAGGACCACAATGCTCATCTGGTTTCAACCCCCTGCTATGTGCAGGGTCACCAGCCACCAGACCAGGCTGCCCAGAGCCACCTTTACATGCTTTACCAAAGCATGTAAACAAAATGCCCTTTATGATTAGCTCATATTATTCAAATCATAAATCTCTTTTCCCCCTCTGGCTTCTACAGAGGTAATTCTTCATCCACGTTTGGAATTCAGATTATCTAATTGACGTGATACTGGCTTACATCATCAACACCCCTGTACTGAAGTGTGAGAAGATATCCTCTCAGAGGATGTGTAGGTGTAGGGCATGTGGTACATATATGGAACACCCACAGTGTGACGGGGTGCCACGGCAGAGGAGATGGTGATGTGGGGAGCAGAGCTCTGAGCTGTGAGATAACTTCTCATCCCCAGGACTTGCTTGCTGCTTTGCATTTCCACTTCTATCTTGTCTCTGCCTGGACCCCAGGCTTATAGTGAGAGGCCATCCCTGCTCCTTTTGTGCAGCGCACTGCATGCTGGAGAGCTTTGATTAAATGGATATGAAATTGGACTCCTGTGCTTGTGTAATGTAAACTTAAAAAGACTCTTGCCCTGAAGTCCACTTTTTAGTGTCAAGCAGCATCTTCTGTTCTCGGCTCTTCTCGAAGTAGTTACAGAGCTTTCTTTTTTCCCTTTTCCCTGCTCCTTCAGGTTGCATGCATACAGAGCTGTGTGGTACATTTAGGAATGCCTCTGTTTCCCATGACCCTTCTTTTCAGAATGGCATCTAACTTGGAAGGCATTTTTCTGTTTGTATGTCTTACTGTTACAAATGAAATATTACTGACAAGCAGGTATTTTCTGATAGCACTGAAAATAGCACAGCTTGTCTCAACCAGATACATTGCCCTTCCCTCGTGTGCATGTCAGGCCCCGTGTGGCTGTGGGTTTGCAGACCGTCTCAGGGGAGGATTCTACTGTTGTTCCTAGCACCTGGAGTTTGGGAATTGCAGCAGCAATGTTGCTGCTCTTCCACCTTTCCTGCCAATGTGGTCAGACTTGAAAACCCGAAGAGCTGTTCACCAGGGGCTGCAATTAATGGGACAACCCATTTTCTCCTGTGGTCTTGCCCTGTTGGTTGCACAGCCAGGTGTAGGCAGATATCAGACCTCCCCAGCCAGGTAGGGAACACTGAATTCTCCTGCACTGTGCTTCAAGGCAAAGCAGGTTATTACTGAGCAGAACCTTGATGTACCTTTTCTTCCTCAAATACCACACGTTTTACATTTGCTTTTCAGAATCACAGAATGGCCTGGGTTGAAAAGGCCCACAGTGCTCACCCAGTTCCAACCCCCTGCTATGTGCAGGGTCGCCAACCAGCAGACCAGGCTGCCCAGAGCCACATCCAGCCTGGCCTTGAATGCCTGCAGGGATGGGGCATCCACAGCCTCCTTGGGCAACCTGTTCTAGTAAATTTGCCTTTAGAGTGAGGAGTAGTTCTGTCTTATGAGATAATCAGTTCTTGCTGTTGTTTCATTGTGGATGCTGTACATAGGAGTATTCCTTTTTGAATTGCTTCCATCTGAATATAACAGAAAAATCTTTCTAATGGTGTCCGATTTTAAAGCTCATGTTCTTACCTACAGCTGGAATATGGGATCGCACTTCCGCACTTTTATTTCTCAGCGGTGCTCAACTTGCAAAGCCCAGCGCTCTCCTGTTTGTTATAGCCCTTCAACCTACATGAAGATGTACATATGCCCTATGGATAGTTTTGTTTCAGATTGAGACCAATAATAAATCACCTCTTTGAGTCATCTGAAGGTTGTGTTGAACAAATAAATTAGAATCATAGAACAGTTTGGGTTGGAAGGGATCTTTAAGATCACCCAGTGCCAGCCCCCTGCCATAGGCAGGGACACCTCCTTCTACAACAGGTTGCTCACAGCCCCATCCAGACTGGCCTTGAGTGCTTCCAGAGAGGGGCATCCACAGCCTCACTGGGCAACCTGTTCCAGTGTCTCACCACCCTCACAGGAAAGCAATTCTTCCTAATATCTAGCCTAAATCTGCCGTCATCCAGTTTAACACCATTTCCCTTCTTCCTGTTGCTATCTGTCCTTGTAAGAAGTCCCTCCTTTTCTTTCCTGTAGGCCCCTTCTGGTACAGGAAGGCTGCTATAGGGTCTTCCCAGAGCCTTCTCTTCTCCAGGCTGAACAAGCCCAGCTCCCTCAGCCTGTCTTTGTAGGAGAGGTGCTGCAGCCCTCTGAGCATCTTTGTGGCCTCCTCTGGACCCTCTCCAACAGCTCCCTGTCTTTCTTGTACTGGGAACTCCAGAACTGGATGCAGTACCCAGGTGGGGTCTCATGAGAGCAGAGCAGAGGGGCAGAATCACCTCCCTCTCCCTGCTGGTCACACTTCCCTTGATACAGCCCAGCATCTGGTTGGCCTTCTGGGCTGCGGGCACACATTGGCGGCTCATGTTGAATCTCCCATCAAATTGATTAGAAAGAGCATTCTGACCCTTGGGAATGCAGGTTGAGGTTTATGATTTGCTTCTTATTTGTACTGCAGTGTCTCCGGTCAGAACAGGCAGACTGCTACAAGTAGTGGGCTACTGGAACACTGAACTACATTTAGCTTGAATTTATCCAGCTTCAAATACCCTTCTGTAAGATGGGCAAGTTAGTGATGGAAGAAAGTATTCTGAGAAGCAGTGTATTTTCCTTTTTCTGATGTTGCTTAATCAGGGTTCTGGTAAATGGGATCTGTACAGTGGTCTGAAACAATTCTCCAGCTTGGAAAGCAGTCCCTTCTGACATCTGTAATCATCCCAAGGCCTTTCTTTTCATTGTCAGACTGTTGTCAATAGCTGAATGCGGATACCTGGCATTGTAGGTGGCTATCCCCAGGCAGAGCTCTCTGCTGACCAACTCTTTGATGGCAGTTGTAAGCAAAAGCAAATAAAGTGGGATAAGTACATCAATGTACTCGTACCAGTGCCAGCCTTCTTAATAAACGGTGCTATTAATTAGAGGTATCTTTGGCCTGCATCCCTACTCTGAGTGTTTTTCTTCCATTGACATCAGCAGTTAATCCTGACTTCTGGTGACATGAGAGAGCAGAAGTGGACCTGGAGTACCACTCACCTGCCTAAACCACATCAGGTCCATGGCACTGGTGTGTGTCTGAGCAATTGTTATCTCCACTATAAATATTCACTTCCTCTACTTAATGACACTCATGAAATCTTTTTTTTCTCTCATGGAGTGGCTGAAGATCACTCCCATAGCTGGGATGATTGGCTTGGGTGCTCTGTGGCTGCCTGGGTTTCCTGCTTGGCCTTCTGCAGCATTGCAAAAAGTCATCTGAATCTCTGGCACTGGGAGAGGTACAACAGAAAATCCCTCTTTATCTCCTGTGCTGCCAGCGAAGTGCTGCTGTTCATAACAGGAACAGGTCGGTGGAACAGAAGATTTTGACCTTTTTATCAATAAGATGTCAAGCTACTTGACTATAATGCGTGTCAGGATCTGCCCAAAGATCTACTGAAGAGAAGATTTGAATCGTAGAATCATAGAATCGCTCAGGTTGGAAAAGACCTTAAAGATCATCCAGTCCAACCCCAACCCAACCATCCTACCCTAACTCTAACAGCCCTCCGCTCAATCATGGCCCTGAGCACCACATCCAAATGGTTGTTAAACACATGCAGGGATGGTGACTCAACCACCTCCCTGGGCAGCCCATCCCAGTGCTTAACAACCCCTTACAGAAAGAAGTGTTTCCTCATATCCAACCTAAACTTCCCCTGGCACAACTTGAGGCCATTTCTCACAAGGCTGACTTTGTGGCATGCTTATTATTAGTAAAATTCTGACTGACTTCAAAATGAATTGTCAAGCAGTATGTATATTGGAAATGTCTAGTTTGGGGAAAAGATTCACTGGTACATTTTTTAAGCTTGTATTAGTTAGGTCAGAAGAAACTGCTAATTAGAGGCTTTTCCTCTCAGGTGCAGTCAAATAATCTTTCAGCCTCCTTTTGGAGAAAGTAGATCGATTGGCCTTTTCTTTTTTTCTTTCAGAAGTGAAGTCAGATTTGTGTTGATTTTCATTTTGCTGGCAGACAGAAGGATTAATTCAGTACACAATTGCATCCTTTAAGTTTCGAGCCATATTGAACTATCTCACCGGAGACTTTGTGCTTCCACAGCCAGCCCTTGGAGCCTCGTCTGCGACCTGCTGATGGTCAGATCTTGGACAAAGTGAGCTCAATTGCCCTCAGTTGTGGTTATCAGGTCATGATTATTTTATTGGTTCAGTGAAGGCAAACCACGTAAATATCAAAAATAGAAAACAAATGCAGTGGGCTTTGCTCTTTTCTCTTATCTGCACACCAGTGCAATCATCCTAAGGGGGAAAAACAAACTGTACGTCTGAGAGAACCACCTGGGCAACTGGAGAAAATCATTGCCCCAATGTAACGCAGTCCAAAGCTCCAGTGGTTTTGCTCTTATACTGAGATCACCTCGGCATGCATTCAACCCAACCTCTGTGCGAGTTACAAATGGAGATTTCAGTGCGACAAAATATTGATTTGGAAAATAATATCTACCTCGCTCCAAAAGTAGTGCCTCCTATTTATTTCTGTGGAACTACAACACCTACGAAGAGCACAATAATGCTGTTTGATAGTGTTTTGTAGCTGAGAACTTGCTGTACTTTAAAATGTGATCACCACCATGAGCTGTGCCTTTTTACCAGTGATGACCAAGCACCTGCATGCCATGCTTGGAAAAATTTGCCCCAAAGGAGGTGACCCCCTGTTCCACAGCTGCTGTGACAGCGTCGTTGCGAGGGAAATGTTGCCCATGGAGTCCAACTTTCACTGTGCTCACACCCTCTGGTTGCTCTCCAAAAACATTCCCATGCATCAGTGAATGTCAGTGGGTGCCATTCTTTCCTCATGGAGGAATTCAGTTCCACCCCTTTGCTCCATCTTCACTCCCATGTCAGACGCCATTCTGTCATACTGCCCTCTGCTGCCATCTGTCACACAGCAACAGCATGCAATGGAATATTGGTGGGAAGGCTCAACCTCCACTGCCATCCCACCAACGTCTGCCTCTGACACTGTGGACTGGCATGATGAAATAGGAGGCATTGCTTTTGTAGCAGCCCTCATATTTGAGGTGAGTTCTGACTGAATTTCAGCATTCTTCTGATCTACTCCTGAGTTGCTCTGTGAACCTAAAGCCTTTCCTGCAGAATTACTCCCCATGCAGTGATTCTGTATTTCTCCTGTGGGGTCTCCTCCCCATTGAAAGGTAATGGGAAGGCGCTGACTCCACCCATTGTGAGGAAGAGGTGGGAAGTGTTGGCCTGCAAAATATCCCACATTCAGTCAACCACTGCACACTGCACACAATAACTGCACACTGACATCCACTTCTGAGCCACGCTGTGGGACTGCTCACTCAGAGGCTCTCTGAGTACAGCCTGAGTTACTTTCTCCCATAGAGCAACTGAACTACGAAGTTCTTAGTGCTGCCCCTGGCTTCGTACCTTTGTAGCACCTTTCAGGTACAATACATGATTTTATTTCCTCAAACAATGCATTTCTCGGTGTGTTACCTTTACATTTTTTATTAAGATTCTATACGGATAGGAAGTGGGAGGTTTTTGTATGAAGGAAATATGTTTAGTTGGTTGAACACCTGACTTCAGGGTGAGGGTATGTACATGCATGTACCAAAATGCATTCTGCAGCCTTTCTATGTGCTTAACAAAGTACATCTGTCAGTGCAATGCCAGTAGGGGCCATGCATGGAATAAGTTCTTTTGTTTTGCACATTTATAGGGTTTTATGTGCATGGATTTATTGAAAATAATCAACCAAACTAATGAAGTGAAATGTCTCTGATGGGATTAAAATTTACCAGTTCATGGACAGTGGCAAATCTGTGATATCTGCTCAAGCGTGCGTGGCTGAGCTGTGCAGGGATGGGGCTGTCTGTTTCCTGCACTTGTCCAAGAGAAGGAAGAGGAAATATGCAAACAAATTACCCTGTTCTAATTTTTGTCATCAGAGATGGAGGCAGGAGTTTCTTGCAGGGGCCGAGGTGAAGGCAAGAACCTTTTCCCCAAGGGCTGACAGAAGGATTTTTAATAGGAAAGCCATGTGGGAAATGAATGTATGGAAATAACAAATAACACAGAATGCAAAATACAGAATACAGAAAACAGGTATCAAAGCCATTTTACTTAAAAAAAAAAAATCCTAACCTTCTGTTGACAGAGCACTCTGAATGTTTCGTAAGAATTGGAATATTCTTATGAAATAAAGCATATTCATAAGAATGGAATGTAACTTTGTAATGAGAAAATGTGACAGCAGCTCTTCCACATACTTTGACAGATTTGAATTTGAGATGCAAATCTGAATCCTTGTTCAGTAATTAATGTTTCTGTCATGTGAACACAATGGTGGCTTTTCTTACCCTTTACTTGTGCCACTGTGGAAGCTTTCTGATGGGGTTTGAGATGTGCTCTTACAGTCTTTCCCACTTCTTAGCTTGGTTCTGCAAACATGCTCCATGCCTCACTTACAGCCACCTCTCGTGTGCCTTTCATCCCATCCCTGCTGATGTTCCACCCCTGGCGGTGCCCATGTCCAGGCTGAGTGGAGCTCCTGGCAGCCTGACCTGGTGGGAGGTGTCCCAGCCCCTGGCAGAGGGTTGGAACTAAATTATCTGTAAGGTTCCTTCCAACCCAAACCATTCCATGCTTCTACGGTTTGGTGCTGCCTTGTGAGCTGAACACCTTAGGAAATGGGCAGCCACCTTTACCTGCCCGGATGCGCAGAGAGGACATTGCTCACCCCATGGCATCGTTCTCATGTTAAACCAGAGGTGAGTTATGGGTGTGGAGACCGTCTCTGTGGCAATTAAAAGTTTGAGCTGCTTGCATGACCTTGATAAAAGCTATTTTTAAAGTCAAAGTCATCTTGCTCGGCACATTCACACTTTCTTTTTCCTGAGCAGACAGCCACCAAAGGTGCAAATATAATGGATTCTGTCATCCTAATGTCATAGATTTCCCCCGTTTCATCAGTGTTAGCACAGAGCCTTGGGGAATCTGCAGCGTGAGCTCCGAGATCGGCCTCCCCACCTCAGCTATCAGCCAACATCGTCTGCTCAGAGGAAATGCAAAAGGTACTTTTTCTAAGCTACAGAAATACTTATTGGGTGGGATAGCAGCCCTTCCCCCCCCCTCCTTGTTGAACAGATCCTCAACCAATACATCAGGATTTTCACCACTGGAAGGTCTTTGAGCATCAACCCAAAGATATTAGCTATTTCCCATTCATTTATTCAGAAACCAAACAAAGAACACCAGAAACAACACATCCAAAGGGACAGGTGATCTCTTTTGTTTTCATATACAGCACTTTGATCCTTCTGGTATAAAATGTATGCACCCAACTGTTCAGAGCAAGGGAAGTGGAATGGAGGCCTTGCGTTCAGCTCAAGGGAAAAGTCATCTGTTGGTCCCGCAGCACTGTATGTGTGTATCCATTGGTCCCACTGTGCTGTGTCCATCCATTGGTCCCACAGCACTGTGTCCATGTGGTTGTCCCATGGTGCTGTGTTCATCTGATGGTTCCAGGGCATGGGCAGGGAGAGGGAAGGGAAGGGAAGGAAGGAACTCCAGGGGTATTTACACAAGGATGTCTGCTGCTGGTGCGTGCCATTTTGTTAGTCTTAGTGTGGATGTTGTCCAATACCAGACTCGTGACTTTTCTTTCTGTTTGTTTAGTGAATGTTAAAACTTCAGGACATGACAGAACAGAAGGGTTGACTGAAATTCTGTGGATTTTCATGTAACCAATGGGGGATTTTGTCAGTTGAGCAGTACAGTTGGATCCAAGCTGGTGAATATAACACCAGTAACAAATGCCACCTCCAGTTCTGCTCCCTGCACTGTGCATGGTTATGAGCAGATGTTGAGAAGGCCATTTGTTCCTCTCTTGTTCCATTTTTTCCTGCTGACACCTGAATTAGTTTCAGGCCCTTCTTATGTGGAATTTGGTGCCTGCGTGAATGAAGGCTTAGATCAGATTTAGCCAATGTTTGTCCAAACTGAACAAATTAGGATCCTCTCTAATTAACCCTCCACCAGCATTGACACATTGTTATTCCTTTATATGGACAGATGTAACTTTGCTGATTTGCCTCTTGGATTAAATATACAAATAATCCTCCATCTGAAATTATTTTCTAAGGTTTTCTGTGCTATTTCAGATGTTATGAAATCCTTCCTCTTTGGGGTGTCCGCTCTGATGTCAGATGTGATCGCAGACCAAGGAAAAATGTTAAAAAATATTCTTCAGGGAAAACAATGGAAGCACCCTTTAGTCTTCACAAGTTCATGCATGATCTCACCTCTGCCACTCTGGTAGATGGCTGCATCAGCTGAACGTTTAACGCTGTGGGGATCGCACAGCCATGTCCTATGTAGGAGGAGTTACAAGTGTTGTATTTGCTTTCTTCTGAAATATACAGTGAAGTGACTCTTCCTATTATTATCCTATTTCTCTTTAGGGGAGGATGTCCTTTGACTTGATTAAATTAAGATTCCTGAGGCAACGTTTCGGACTGTGAACTTTTCTCAGAAAAATCCTCCATACGTACCAATGATCTTGAACTTCAGCATAGATTTGGCATGCACTAATTTTTGCTGATGAAGTGTTAATTGAACAAAGCTTTATTTTGTTTAGCAAAACCAAGAAAACCAGAGTGCAATCATAAAGGTGCAGATAAAGTACCTCCTTCTGTAATATTCTCCTGTGGAAATGGAGAAATGTTTCAGCCATGTTTCAGGGCTCCAGAAACATCAAGGAGGTTGAAGAGGGAGGTGGGCAGCCTATAATTAAATGGGTGCTGTCTTTGGTGTAGAAAATTAAAACATTATCTGTGACACTTGTGCACTACCTTGGACAGAATGCTGACTTCTGGAGCACGAGGTTGAACTGAGGTGGGTCCAGTTCACTAAGATGGTCAGTGGGATGAAGCACCTCTTCTATGAGGAAAGGTTGAGGGAACTGGGCTTGTTCAGCATCGAGAAGAGAAGGCTGTGGGGAGACCTCATTGCGGCCTTCCAGTATTCGAAGGGAGTGTATAAACAGGAGGGGGAACGGCTGTTTACGAGGGTGGATAGTGATAGGACAAGGGGGAATGGTTTTAAACTGAGACAGGGGAGGTTTAGGTTGGATATGAGGAGGCAGTTTTTCCCCCAGAGGGTGGTGACGCACTGAACAGGTTGCCCAAGGAGGCTGTGGATGCCCCATCCCTGCAGGCATTCAAGGCCAGGCTGGATGTGGCTCTGGGCAGCCTGGGCTGCTGGTTGGTGACCCTGCACATAGCAGGGGGTTGGAACTGGATGAGCATTGTGGTCCTTTTCAACCCAGGCCATTCTATCATTCTATGGTTCTATGATTGTAAGTACTTCAGTCATCTGGGTAGATCAGCTTCAGCTTCAGTTCCAGTTCCGGTCCACAGAATCATACGATGGTTGGTTTGGAAGGGACCTCACAGCCCGAATTCCCCTCTCCATGTGCTGGGTGCCTCCAGCTCAGGCTGCTCAGGGCCCACCATGGCCTCAGGCACCTCCAGAGATGGGGCACCACAGCTCTGGGCAGTGCCAGCACCTCACTGCCCTCAGTAAAAAATTTCCTTCTAATATCTAACCTAAATCTCCCTTCTGTTCTCCACACAGCCTTCCCTTCTCCAGGCTGAACACCCCCAGCTCCCTCAGCCTTTCTCAATATAGAGGTGCTCCAGCCCTCTCACATCCTCCTGGCCCTCCTCTGGCCCCGCTCCCACAGCCCCACATCCCTCCTGTGATGGGGGTCACAAGCCTGGATGAAGCACTGGCAGCCTTACAAGGGGCAGAGCACAGGGGACAGTCCTCCCCCCTGCCTGATGCCATCCCCCGGTGTATGCAGCCCAGGATACATTTCTTCACCCTTCACAAATGTTTGTGAGCTACAGCACATGCTAGTACTCAGAAGCAATACGGCATCAGCACACGATGATCCTATTACCTGTTGTGTGCGGTTTACATGCTACCCAGCTTTCTCCTTAATGGCACTGCTTTGCAACCTTGCTCCAAACCACAAAGCTGAGTTCATATTTTCCATCTTAGCTTCTCAGGAGTGGAGGAAAATGCTTTATGCCCTGGATGCTTTATTCAAACATGGTTTTATACCTCTCTTTGCAGCAGTTTTGTGATTCTATCTGTATGGTTCACTTTTGCTATAATCACTCAGGGGGAAATAACCCTTAATAGTAATAGAAAACTTTTTTGTTCTTATTTCAAGGAGAAATTCCCAACATGCCATTCCAGACTGATCGATCTGCATTTCCAGTTTTTACTGGGTTTTTCTGTAACAGAGAGAATTTGCTCATAGTTTCTTTCTTTTTCACTCCAAACTTTACTGGGAAAATGCATTTATTTTTGGAGAAGGGCTGTGACTTTGGAACCACATATTTGCATGCAGTCACCCGGTGTATATATAATTTATGCCTGATAACCTTGAAATAACTTAAGCAAGTCAATCAATGGCTGGTTAGTATGTGAGTCTGTGCCATTAATTAATTGCCATTGCAATTACAAAGGCGTTATTTGTTAAAGCATATTCTGCTTCTTGGGTAGACTATATTTTGAGTTCTTGCTTGCGTTATAATTTTGAGCCCTCTGCTCACACCCCAGCAGAGATTACAACATGAATGTGTCACCATTTAGAGACAGGGATTGTGAACAGTGATGGATTTCAAATGAATAAGTAGACCTCTTCTGAATGCTGGGAATTGTAAAGATGAAGGTTTATCCACCATCATGGGTTTGCATGTTTCCACATCTTTTATTCCTTTAGGAAGAAAATATTTTTAGAGGATAACACTTCAAGTTGCACATTTTTATGGAGCTTTACTCGGTTGTGATGTGGGACTTGAGGTCATCACAGTGTGAAGACTGTAAAATTAATCCAGTGAGTGGAGAGGGCCCTCTTGTTTGAACAGAAGTTTTCTCTGTCCCTCTGACAGTATTCTACTATACTACTCTACATTGCAGTGAGAAACACACCAGAGAAGCTTTTGGACAGAAGAACAGAGGGTTCTTGTTGACTTTTAGAAGATCAAACTAGGCTTAGCTGTTTAGCATGGCTGTGATTTCTGGTTACATCTTCATCCGTCCGTTCTGCCATAACTCAGTGCTCTTTGGCTTAAGTCTGTTAGTACCTATGAGTGTCTTTGAATGAATCTTAGGCTGGTTTGGGCTGGAAGGGATCTTAAAGACCATCCAGTTCCACTGCCTCCGTAAATGGGTACGGACAACTCCTGCAAGGCCAGATTACCCAAAACCACATCCAGGTCGACACACATTATTGTCTACGGATGTTAAAATCATGAAGGATAATAAGAAGAATGGAATGGGCTGCCCAGGGAGGTGGTGGAGTCACCATCCCTGCATGTGTTTAACAACCGTTTGGATGTGGTGCTCAGGGCCATGACTGAGCGGAGGGCTGTTAGAGTTAGGGTAGGATGGTTGGGGTAGGGTTGGACTGGATGATCTTGAAGGTCTTCTCCAACCTGAGCGATTCTATGATTCTATGAAGATTTCACAATTTCTAGGAATTAGATAAAATCACTATTGAAATTGCTGGAGGGTGTCTGCTTTTGAATTCAGAAGGAACTCTTCCATCAAAGGAAACATTTAAAGGGCTAATTTATTTCATTTTATTTGGGGAAGGAGTGAATCCAAATCAAGTGTGAGAAGTCAGGATTCCAACAGGCAGTTTCATGTTTCGAATCCAGTAGGAGCTGAACTTGGGTTATTACCATGGAGCCCTCATGAGGCTAATCACTGCCAACAGACATGTTGGAATGCTTCTTTAAACTCATCTTACGAAGCAGAGAAATTTACAGTGCAAGTCGACACACGTCCACCAAATACTGTTGCTTACTCTTTGGTCTCTACTATAACTCAATATGCATTTAAAAAGTGCTTGCTCTATTTAGACAGGTAGCCCCTATTTTTGTGGTGGTTGCCTCAACATTTAAGTGGCATATGCTCTGCTTTTATAAACAGATATACTTACATTATACAGACATAAAATAAGGGGAGCAAGGAACGTGAGAACCCACTGAGTTTGTCTCTGCCCCCTGCTCTTCAGAAACCATTTCACTGGTAGATGTCTGATATCGGCCTCTTGGAGGAAATGCTCCCTCTGTTTCCTTCTTGTCCACTCTAGCATAGGCAGGAAGGAAATATATTCACTCTTCTACACAGTTTGGCACTGTTTAGAGATTTGTCTTGAATAGTTTTCAGTTCAGATTAAACAACAACTTTTTTTTTTTTAATATCTTGTATTTTTTCATAGCTCTGCTTTTTATGTTGCCTTTTATTCCAGACTTCTGTGGATGCATCTCTCATTTTATGCGTGGGGTCTACATACCTTTATGAGTCTATCAATCCAAATAGAGTCTACCAGCCTACTGACCTAAATAATTTTTTTTTTTTTCCCAAGAGAAGCGGAATCAGTGAGGCTCAGTTTCCCATTGTCCATCCCAAAATGCACATCTTCCTTTTTCCTCCTAAATCGATCTTGCTGTCTTTTGCCCATGCTTCTTAACATTAGTGAGCATTGAAAGAGAAATACTGTACACAGAACTATGGGAGTTTCTGTTGCTTGAGGTGTTCAGTGTCTCAGAGGTGAGGCGCTAAACCAAGACTGATACCCACAATAGCCTCCATCCACGAATAGGACTACCAATGATAATTCTGCTTTCTTTCCTGGGAGTTGTGGTCCAGCATCCCTTTTATCTATGTTCCTGCTACTTCCTGAAAACATTAAAAGGGTTATACTTATATCAGAGGTTTCCATTCATTTCTGTGTTGGATGGAATTAATAAATGGGGGAAATCTGTGTGATTGTGTGTGTGAAACTTGGGCAGTCTTTGTTTTCTGAAGAACCCAAGTAGTGAGCTCAGCAACCTACCTGTCATTCAGTTTTCTGAAGCAATGTATATTCTCAGGGCTAAAGAAATTAAATATGAGCGGTGAAGCATTTTTTCACTGCAGAAATTTTCATTTCAAAATGTCAGGATATTTTTTTCCCATTCTTTTCCTGTTGAACCTATTTCCTCTTTGGAATGCTTCTGTGAGGAACGTGCTGGATTCTCTTTATTTGTCTCATCCTTATCTACAAGAGGTGTTCAGAGTGATGAAATATTAAGTAGCTATGCTTGCTTCATTCCTTGCATGTCTGTCTCCTTGTGAGACTGGGGACCATGAGCTGAAACCAGAGGACCCCGAGGTGTTGTCCTTGCCTGACATGGGCTCTGCTGTGGGACATACCCAGATGGTCAGACTGAACTGTCAGCAATGGCCTCGTTTAAGGTTACCCTTGGTAAGTTCTGCAGGCCCAGGGGGCAGAATTAATGGCTTGATGGATCACGTATTTTTTGTACGTAGTAGGATGAGAAAAATATTCCCACATGCAGGCTAAAGGAGAGACAGCTTACATTTGCAGTGGGATTGGTACAGGTTGTTTTGTTCTCTGATCCCAGAAAAACAGACAGTGCAGAGAGCAGTTTGCTTGACCACCTCCAGCCGTGGGTGTTGTGGACAGGTGGAACGACCTCTGGCAGCAGTGAGACCCACACTGCCTGCTCATCTGCAGTGACTGATATGAGATCAGTGTTGATGGGCCCATCTCATGGTATATAAAAGTGCCTGAAAGACTTCAGGATAACACACGTGAGAAAGGTTGTGCTTAGTGCAAGAAAGAGAGGATTGGGCTGTCGGATTTTCAAGGAGGGTTTAGATCCAGAGAAGGGGTTGAAGAACTTTGTCGATAAGAAGGTGAGGACAAAGATGGGCAGAAAACAAGAGAGCAATGACTTTGAGGCCATCTCTGTAGCTAAGATGCTGGGATGCGACTCCTGCAGGCTGAGCTGTTGTGCAGCAGTGGAAGTGGCTGCTCCGCACCAATTAGGAGAAAGGTCCCACGTCGATACCCTCTCTGTATCATTTCCTCCAGGAAAACGTTGATGTCTCTTGAGGATTCTGTGCTAAGAAGAATGAGATTTTGTTCTGGGGAGGGGAGGTGTGGTTAGGGATGGAAGAACAAGGACATATTTTACCTTTCTGCTTGACTTGACCTATTTGTTCAAAAAAATGGACACTGCGTGCAGCGAGCTGTAACGGGTACAGGGACAGGGCTGTGTTCTGGTGACCAAAACCTGCTAGTGAGAAATCTTAATTAGTTTGTGCCTTGCTGAGTAATGGTGGTATTTTGGATACAGACCATCACAGCTTGAATAACAGCTTCTGCAGCAAGACACTTCCAGCTGAAAGGCAATGAGCAGGCGCAGACGGGCCGTTGCAAAGCATGCACTTGCCTTTGAGGCCAAAAGATGAGATTCTTGTTTTTGTTCACTCTCCCTGTACTGTGACTTTCGCTGTACTGTTCACTGTCCACTTGAATGCTCAACTGGGATTCGTGCAGCACAGGGGCTGCTTGAAATCCAGGTATCCAAAATGCACGAAGAAAGGAATGTTGGTGGTATATAACAATTTTCATCTGAAATCTGTGGATGAGAAGGAGCCGTGAGGTTGTGGTGTAGTAAGGAGGCATTACTAGTTGGCACTGCTATCATACACATATACCAACCCTTTTTTCTCCCCACGTTGTTGTTTGCTTATCCATCCTAGACCTTCTCTTCCTCAAAAAACAACAGTATTTCTGAATGCTGCCTGCCACCTCCCTCCTTCTTTCCTGTAAAGTCATCCTCATTGTTCTCCATTTAGAAGAGGGGGCCTTCATATTTCACCTTTTCCAAGAAAGAACTTCATGAGTAGTTCAGAGATGAGTATTTTTCTGCTCTCTGGACACAAGGAATTTTTGGAGTGGTCTCAGGGTTTGTTACCAGACCATGCAAACACTGCACATAGCCTTGAGCTGCTTGCCGTGTCTTTTCAAGCCATGAAAATCCTCCTTCTGCTGTATTATTTTGCATTGTTTTACACTGCTATCTCTGCTGCTTCCCAGCAACCTCTGGCCAAAGCTTTCATTCTGCTGTCAGTGGATTGGTGCACTGAAGCCATCACCGGGCTGCATCTCAGCTGGGAAGGTCTGGGCATGTGCACAGCTCTTCCACTTGGCAAACTGTGTCCAAGTGTTAACATTTAAAATATCACCCCAAATGATGCTAGTAGATTTAGTGCAGCCAGTGACTCAGTTAACTTGTGTTAGCAGCTGGAAGATGAGGCCCCGAGAGAGGATGGATTAATTCATTCTGTCACATGTCATGATGTATGACTTGGAGGTTCACACTGCCTTGCCCTCTAATAAGTCCTGGCATCTACTTCTTAATGAGAGAGTGCAAGTGCCATAAGGGTAATTCAGAGGGACACATCCTGATGGGTGAGGCTCTTGCACTCACATTCCCCTCTTTCAAGCCATTGTATGTAGCCAAGCTGGAAGTGCATAAGTCTCACAACTTACATCTTTATTCTTACACCTTCAGTGAGCCTTGAGTGCCTAAACAGGTCTGTCGATCAGTTCAGAAGATGTGCACTGGTACTGCCTCCTAAGCCTGTTCTGGTACACTTAAATTATTGCTATGGACCTTGTACACACATACAAGAAGTGATTTCTGGTCCAATTGAAATAAGGCAGAAGATGCTACTAGTCCAATTAAAATAACGCCCGTGCATTCATAACCAAAATTGTTTAATTAAAATAAAAGATGTGGAATTGCTGATGTAATTAATAGTAAAATAGAGGCTATGCGGTTCTGTTGCTGACCCTCTTCTCTAAGCTCCTTTCTCATGCCATGCTTTCCTGAGGTGTCTGGCAGAGCACTGCCAAGTGCCCCAGTTACCAGCACTGCAGCTGGCGGCGATGGCTTCTTCTGATACCCTTCAACTTTAAGGTTTGCTTGGAGATGTGTTTATGCTGTTGTTGTTATGCAAGCCAAGCAAGTCAGGGCCAGGTATGATGAGAGCTAAGATCGGGACTTGAGTGTGTCATTTACTGCTACATCATCTCACCAACGCCACTTGCAATGGGGAATTAACTCTTTTCTCCTTCACTACAGCCTTCCACTACTGCTTTGTTTTCAATGGAGGTATTCCAGAACTGCGGAGATGTGGCACATGGGGACACAGGGGGGACGTGGTGATCCTAGACGTCTCTCCAACCTTCATGATTCTATGGTTCATGACTTGTTCACCATGATTTCTGTGATTTGGGAAAGCAAAGGCTTTCCTGGAGATAAGACTTCAATTTATACTTTATAACAGCTGCTGTTTGACTCCGTAGTGATGAATATCATCCTCCATAGAAGTGAGAAGTTCAGAAGCTTCAGTGGAAACACAGAAAAGCCAATTCTGCTCGTACTGCTTTGGAGAACAGCTGTGTTCCTGTTGTCTCCTAATGCCAAAGGCCCTTAGTGGTGCTATAAATGAGGCCCATCTCTCTCCTCTCCTTTTCACCCATTCATTGCCCTGCCGACATCCTGACCCTTCTGTGCTGTACCACTCCCTTTAGCTCTCACTGAGTGCTGCTGTTTCCCACCTCCACGTGCAGGTGGTGCAGGTGAGGAGACATGGGATGCTGTGGTGTTAGGGCCTCTCTGCCAAGTTACCTGCTATCCTTCTCTTGAGTCTATCACAGGATTGCTTCTGGAGTTGTTGGAGCTTCACAGCCTGAAAGCTCTTCGGACATCTACCCCTGATCTGGCACACCCCAACTGTCTGGAAGACTGACATCTTACTAGAGAGAACTGGTTGCTCAAAAAAGCTGATGTCTTTCATTTTTCTCTGCCCTGGTTCTTCATCCTGTAAATAAAAGATGACTTTAACGATGAGCAATTTCTGCAAAGCAGCTTCAAAGTCAATTGAGTGTGAAGCTCTGCGTTCCTACTCATTCCTCAGTGGATGGTCCCCATGCCACTTGCCATGCAAGCATTTTGGGTCCACCAGAAGGTCACTGTGGAATTTCACAATCCCTCCCTCCATGCTCTGTGCTCATGGGCTGGGAGCTCTGCACCTGCTCAGTGCCACGCAGGGCTGGTGAGGCTGTTGGCTAACTGGGTGAGTTAACTGCATCCGGCCCGTGGCTGCTGGCTGGGTTATAGCATGGCATCCCTGAGGCATACACTTCCCAGCTGCTGGAAAAGAGAGAATATGCTGCTTTTCTGTACTTTGTAACCACCAGGGAGCCATACCCAGCCTTTTCAGGTTGGATATCTGGAGCAATTTGATCTCAGAAGGAGCAGTGGGGCAGAGGCACGGCTGCACAGAGAGTGCTGGGGGCACCATCCCTTAGGGGTCCTAGGATCATGGAGATGTGACAGTGGGGGACATGGGCAGGTGGGGTGGGCTGGGCTGGGCTTGGGGATGTCAGAGGTCTCTTCCAACTGGGCTGATTCTGTGGTTCTATTGATTATTGTAAGATTCTGCCTCGGCTCAGAAGATCCTCCTCACTTCTGGAATCACTTCCTCTTATCCTTTGCTGCTTTGCCATCCTTTTTTTTCTCCTTTACTACTAAGGTACAGTTCTTTAATTTCTCAGTGAGGACAGAACGACACAGATGAAATTCGTAATGATCTCTCCTCTCCTCTCCTCTCCTCTCCTCTCCTCTCCTCTCCTCTCCTCTCCTCTCCTCTCCTCTCCTCTCCTCTCCTCTCCTCTCCTCTCCTCTCCTCTCCTCTCCTCTCCTCTCCTCTCCTCTCCTCTCCTCTCCTCTCCTCTCCTCTCCTCTCCTCTCCTCTCCTCTCCTCTCCTCTCCTCTCCTCTCCTCTCCTCTCCCTTTCTCCTTTCTCCTTTCTCTTCTTTTTTGAAGCGAAAGAGGAGTGTTTTACCCTATATTGATCTATGTCATTAAAGTACCGCTTCAGTTTCCTATTCACAGCTATCTCTCTGCACCCTTCCATCCCCCGGAATGGTGCGGGACGGTGCGAAGCGAGGCTGGACGGAGGCGGGGCTGGGAGCTCCGGAGCGGGGTGGGCTGCGGGGAGGTGGAGAAGCCGCGGCCCCGCTGGGAGGAGGGAGGGGGCACACAGCATCCTCAGCTGCGCCCGGCGGGACGGAGGGTCGGCTCTGCGCGGGGCTCAGCGCCGCTCTGCCCCGTCTGCTGAACTGTAGAACTCGGAGCGCTAAAGGAGCCGTGGATTTACGCTGTTGCAGACGGTTTGGGTTTGACTTAAAGCTGCGGTGCTCGGGGGGATGCTCTGCGTGGAGTTGGTGCGTGAGGTACGTCCGGTCCTGCGGCTCTTCTTGTTAGGGAGGTGTGAAAGGGTGTGTGTGCAGAGTGTAGGTGCAAAAGTGCACACAGACGTGCACAGGGGGTGTCTGCGCTGTGTGCACACCGTATCCTCAATCCAGGTCCAGCTTTCCCCGGGCCAGCTGCTATAAAGCAGCTTCGTTAGCACTCTGATTGCCATTCTATCTTTCTCCTCTTTCCTGTGGAATAAATCATCACAGGAATGAAGTCGTTAGGATGCGGTCTCAGAAGAGACAGGAGAACCATTCTGAAATGATTGCTGCTTCTGGAAGTTTTGCACAGTTTCTCTTCTTTCTTTCTCTCCTCCACTCGCGCTGCTGGGGCTGCTGAGTGCTGTGCATTCACTGGGGCAGTGCCGTGCTGTAACACAGCTGGGCAGCACACAGCACTGGGAGAAAAATCAGCGTTTGGGGACTGATGCTTTAATGTTATTTGTGTATTTGTTTGCAGCTTTTGTGGAGGTGTGTGCAGGTCTGACATTGCCAGTATTACAAGGTGAATTTGAAAGAGAACAGGTTGCTTGTGGCTCTGGGCAGCATCAGGGGAATAAAATACTGATTGGTTCGTTCTGATGCAGATTATCTGATTGATACTGTTGTGCTATTGGTTATCAGTTGGCTTCAAAGTAAGGAATGGGCTTGTTTAGCCTGCAAAAGAGAAGGCTGTGGGGAGACCTCATTGTGGCCTTCCAGTACTTGAAGGGAGCGTATAAACAGGAGGGGGAATGGCTGTTTATGACGGTGGATAGTGATAGGAGAAGGGGAAATGGTTTTAAACTGAGACAGGGGAGGTTTAGGTTGGATATGAGGAGGAAGTTTTTCCCCCAGAGGGTGGTGACGCACTGAACAGGTTGCCCAAGGAGGCTGTGGATGCCCCATCCCTGCAGGCATTCAAGGCCAGGCTGGATGTGGCTCTGGGCAGCCTGGTCTGCTGGTTGGCGACCCTGCACATAGCAGGGGGTTGGAACTGGATGATCATTGTGGGCCTTTGCAACCCAGGCCATTCTGTGATTCTATGATTATGGTACGGTTTTCATGTTTCATATGAGATCAGAACAGATGGGTTTTTGTCTGCCAGAAATACTTATCCTTGCCCAAGATGGGGTGAAGGTTTGTGTGTCACCAGGACACACTGGTGGACAAACGGACAGCAATGTAGAAACTGAGGAAAGGGACTTCTTCTGCCACAGCAAGCCTGCACCTGAAAGCATCCCAGGAGCTGCATGTACATCTGCAGCACAGTGTGTTGGGTGCCTTTTGGTTCTGCATTAGCTCAGCTTGTGGGCCGTGCTGTCCCCTGCAGTGCATTGTGTGGTGCCATGCTGGCTGCCAGCACATGTCCCTGCTGGGTGATGTGTTCTGTCCCTCTGACCCAGCAGTTCCTGTGACCACTTTTCTCCAGGCTCACTCTGTTGGTGCTGCTGCTCACATCTGTGCTTTTTGCACCAGAAAAACAGGAGTGTGAAACCTGCTGCATGGCCACAGTGCTCTCTGTGCCATGGAAACACTCACCTTCAGTGAATCCTCTGCAACCTCTCTGCATCCTGTGAAATGCCTGCTCTGCTCCCTTCTCATTAGGCTTCAAGGGATGGCCCAGTCCCTTCTATGAGATAAAGAAGTGGACTGCGGGCACATGCTGCCAGAGTTCTGTGTGCCTGTGGGGCTCCAGGACTGTCCTGCAGGACTGACTCAGCAGAGCACAGCTCTGACACCTGTGGGCAGCAGTACTCATGTTGGACATCTGTTCTATCTCAGTGTGCCAGAGGGCCCCAAGGAGGTGCCATGGGGACAGCCCCTTTCCTCCTTGTACTCTGGCTTCTGAGCATGAAAGATTTTCCTCGTAAGGAGGACTGCTGATGCCCAATTCTTGCTCACTGTCACTGTATGAGTGCACGTCTCTGTGATGTGTGTTACCTGTTTGGAGCTCTTGAGCTGTCCTTCCCTGCACACAGCTCCACTCACACCTCAGTCTGCAATAACAAGTATTTTATCAAGGCTGAATTCAGCAGTAATTACTGAATATGCATTAACTGTGCTCCTAAAGTAGTGGAGTTAATCACTTATGTTATTCATCTGCAGAAGTGATCGAAAGTAAGAATGTGAGAGAAAATGGATCTCTCTGATCTAATGATGGGGGTTGAGGTGATTCTCCGTGTGACAGCTGTAACTAATCTCAGGAAATATCTACCAAGGGAGGCACTGAGATGGGCATTATTAAAGCTTTGAAGAACTGCCTGGGTGACCTTCTGTAACAGCCATCAGTAAGGAGTGCCCATTTCTCTGAAGTCTTCTCCAGCCTGTTTTCCTGCTCTTTTGTTGAGCTACTGTGAGAGTGGTGAGGTGCTGAACAGCTGCCCAGAGAGGCTGTGGATGCCCCGTCCATTCCTGGAGGTGTTCAAGGCCAGGTTGGATGGGGCCCTGGGCAGCCTGGGCTGCTATGAAATGTGGAGGTTGGTGGCCCTGACTGTGGTGGGGGGTTGGAACTTCATGATCCTTGGGGTCCCTCCCAACCCAAGATGTTCTGTGATTCTATGATTTTATGATACAGCAAAACAGACCCTCAAATAAACTTTGAAATTAGATAGGAATCTATCTTCCTAGATAGGAATAGATAGGAATTTTTTTAGGAAAAACTTCTCCCAAAGTGTGGTCAGGTGCTGTAATGGGCTGCCCAGAAACATGGTGGGTCACTGTCCCTGGAGGTGCTCCAGAGCTGTGTAGATGTGGTACTGAGGGATGTGGTTTGGTGGGAAATATTGGTGATGGGTGGACGGTTGGACTGGATAAGCTTGGACATCTTTTCCATTGATGATTCTTTGGTTCTGTTCTAAATGAGGCAGAAATCAGGAAAGAGATGCTGTCTCGTGGTCTGCTCCTCTCCTACAAGACATGGGGATGATGTGTCCTGTCTTCCTTGGGCCCACAACAGCATGGCCAAACCACAAAGGACTTTGTGAAATGCCTGTAAGGACTGAGGAGAGAGAATGAAGTGAAATTGGAGCAGAGCTGGCAAAATGGCATTGGTTCCACCAAACAGCTACAGCTACCTATAATCTCTCTCTCTCCTTCACCCCTCCTCTGTCTCTTGTCTCAAAAGGTCTGAGAGTTGCTATTGCGCTTATATAGAGCCTGAGTCTGGATTTTGAGTGTCCTGAGGTTAGCTATAGTGGAACAGTTACATCTTAAGGAATATATTATTTAAAAGTGGGATCGTTCGTATTAATTAAATATGAGTTGCCTGCAACACAAGAACAAGCATGAGTCCATTTCTCATAAGACGCAGCAAATTGGTGTCCTTTTTTAGTGGCTTTAAATCTAATTTCACTGGCACTGTGGCCCTTCAGCATGAGATGTGCTGGAAGGATGGGTGGCGGATGCGTGCATGGGCAGGCAGTGCTCTATGGCTCTCTGCTCCCACACCTCGGTCGTTGGAGACCTGCTGCAAAGTAGTCCTCTGGTCTTACAAGGGAGCAAGAAGGAACCAGCCTTGGGAACTGGTTTGTTTCTCAGTGCTTGCCCAAATATGCCTGCCGTGTTTGATGGAGCAGTTGTGTTACGGAACAACTTCTGCTTTTCAGTCAATGGAGGATTCAGTCTATTTGAGGATTCAACAAATACCGAACAAAACCAGGATGGATTTCTGTTATTCCTTTTATTTTTAAATGCCAGTGCTGAAAAAGTGCACAGACCTGGAAAAATGAAGGTCCTCTGCAGGACTTCAACAGCAGCTGTAAGCACTACAGATCCACTGCTGTAGGTTTGCTTACTAATGTAAATATCAACGCAGACATCCACATAATGTGGATTTACTATGGCCTTGATTTTATAATAATTGCATAATTTCAAAACTCAGTAGTAATTCTTACTGCATACTTTTAGTATGAAGCCCTCTATGGGTCTTTAATCCAAGGCTGAGGTTCCCCCCTTCAGCAGAGCTCTTTAGCCTCAGTGGGAGCCACGTAAACCTGAGTGCTTTTCTCCCACCCCTGCCCTTCCTGTGCTGCACTGTGATGTTGGTTGGGCAGATCTGTGATAGGTAGTCGTAAACTATTTCCCCTATATCAACATCCAAACAGGGGATGTTCCAAAAGTTTTGCGATTCTTTGTTATCAAAGGAAAGCAGCGTTCTGGTGTGATGCAGCATGGTGCTCGGCTGAAAGGTGGGAAACGTCAGTTTGAATGTCAATACCTGGGGAATAATTGTTGGAAGTGATGAGTCCCCTTCAACAGGAGTGAGAGCATCTACCCCAGAATAATGGTGGTTAAACAAGGTATCTGCTAAAGGGAAGACTGATCCCAGTCCATCGTGTGAGTCTTCAGACTTGAGACCTCCACTGAGATTAAATTGTCTTTCTTAAAGAAGTCTCTTTGGCTACATTAGGGGGGGAGAGGAAAGGAAAGAAAGGAAGGTGGTGCTCTGGGGTTGTTTTAAGTTTTCTGCTCACTGTTGTGTACCTCCTGAAATGCAGCAGCCAGGCAGACTGCTGGCCAAGGAGGGGTCACACAGAATGATAGATTCATAGAATGGCCTGGGTTGCAAAGGACCATAGTGCTCATCCAGTTTCAACCCCCTGCTATGTGCAGGGTCGCCAACCAGCAGACCAGGCTGCCCAGAGCCACATCCAGCCTGGCCTTGAATGCCTGCAGGGATGGGGCATTCATACTACATGGAGTATCTGAGAAATAATTATCACTGGGCAAAGAAAAGAGAAAGATCACTCCCCTTTTCCCCTTTGAAAGATAACAGTACCCTCTGGTACTAATGCGTACTTCCAGCTTTTGTCCTTCACTCATTCCGATAAAATTATTCATACTTTTATTGTTTTTAAGACTTATTACATATCGCAAGAGGGTAGAAAGTTATTTTCCTAATTAACACAATTGATAATGTTATCACTTCAGCTGTGATAACTCTTTTAAAATGAGCTGTGCTAATTCTCTCTTTGCAGATGCACTGTATCCATGGGTATCTTTTGTTTCACTCTACAATTTACGTCTTGGTAAATTCATTTGCTTTCATGAGTGACTGCAATGATTCCATATGTGGTCCATGACTTTGAAGATAATCCATCCCTCGTGCCCCCTTGTCCAGCAGTCGCAGTAAGGCTTTGCTGCTGCAGTCACTTTCACAGATGACTTTTTGGCAGCATGCAGTGGTAGCTCAGTATCTGTGATGCTGTGGCATGTGTTGCTTTCTGCTCCTTCTCATCCCGAGTGGCTTTTGCCTCTCAGCTACACCATAATTTTCTCTTTTCAGATGACTTTGAGAAAATGGTTGATGCTTATTTCCCTTATTTTTCTGCAGTTACACAAATGCTTTTCCCGTTCACTTTGGCAAGCTAACAACAACTTAGTAACTGTTTTCTTACTAGTTTATATTGTGGTATTCAGGTTTTGTGTGCATCTGCCAGCATATTAGCTTAGCCAGGTGGAAAAAGGCATAGTTTGAACCTGGTTTTGGCAGCTCACCCCTCTGTAGCTTCCTGATATGTGTGAGGGGCTAACAGCAACTTGTAAGCAATGGAGACCAGTGCATGTATGGATCACACAATGACCTTGGTAAGGCATTGTAATACTGCGGTATCTTTGGAAGCACACACATAAGATAGGACAAAACAACAGAGTGAGGTGTTCAAACTTGGTACATTTGGGAAATGTACATCTCTGTTTGCTACCCTTCACCTGATAGTTTAAAAGCCATCCCCATCCCTCCTTACTGTTCTTTTACCCAAACCTCCATTGGAATAGAATGCTGATGGGGATTATGGTTTTTCTTGACTTGGAATGATAAGAAGAATGATTACACTGCCTTATTAATTACATCCTCTTTCTGCCTTTTCATGCTCTAAAAGTGAGATTTGATTCTTGAACACAACTTCGTTTCAGGGGCACAATTACTTCCACTCTAATCAGGGTGATGGAACTATTTTAAAGCCGTATCTGGTATTTAAATCACATCTCATTGGAATGCTTTTTGTGTAAATCGGATGAAGCTAGGTTTGACTGTGTGTCTGAAACCTCTTGTATTCCAGATTAACCAGATATCATTTAAAGTAATGAGAAAAGTTTGTGTGTCTCTTTGGAAGTTCAGCCTGGAGAAGAGAAGGCTGCGGGGTGACCTCATTGCAGCCTTCCAGGACCTGTAAACAGGAGGGGAGTCAACTCTTTGAAAGGGTAGATAACAGCAGGACGAGGGGAAATGGTTGGAAGTTGAAGGAGGGAAGATTGAGGTTGGATGTCAGGGGGAAGTTCTTTCCTATGAGAGTGGTGAGGTGCTGAACGGCTGCCCAGAGAGGCTGTGGATGCCCCATCCATCCCTGGAGGTGTTCAAGGCCAGGTTGGATGGGGCCCTGGGCAGCCTGGGCTGGTATGAAATGTGGAGGTTGGTGGCCCTCATCCAGCCTGGCCTTGAATGCCTCCAGGGATGGGGCATCCACAACCTAAACAGAACTTCAGAAACAAGTGTGGCTGGTATGAAACGTGGAGGTTGGTGGGTTGGAGCTTCATGATCCTTGAGGTCCCTTCCAACCCAAGGCATTCTGTGATTCTGTGGTTCTATAAAGTTAGAGATTATTCTCCCTTTTCTTTTCGTACAAAAAATGGCAGCAAATGTTTGCCCACAGGATATTGTTCTCTGCTTAAAATCAAGATAAATGGATTTCTCCTTTTTCAGCACCCAGATAGGACTAGCTTGTCATAACATTAGCTTTTCCAAGCAGATAAGGACTTCGATTGAGAAAAGAAGGAAGATCTGTCACCCACAGCAGCCCCATCTCAGCAGTGAAGTCTTCCTCCACCCCATGGCTGTGATTTGTTTGTACATTTGTGCCTTTCCTCCAGAGGTGGGTGGAAGACCTCAGTGAAGCAGACTGAGGATCCCAGTGAGGCAGGTGGAAGATCCCAATGAGGCAGGTGGAAGATTGCAATGGCTGGGCTTCTGCCTGAGGTCAGCTTGTGAAGAAGTCAGAAATTCCTCTTCAAAGCTACTTTTTCATGTGTACTTGCAAGCTCAATGATAGTGCCCTCACAAGCTGCCTATAGAGCTGAGTGGGAGAATCAGTGTGGTTTGGAAAGGAGCATGCACTTGAAAACTTTGGTACTTGTTTCCACCGAACTCAACTTGTGCTGACAGGTCCCACATGTCCTTTTCCATCTGCATCACTTCAACCACCCATATGGTTCACATGCCACAGTGATATAGAATTGTAGGTTTGTGCATACTGGGGGACAGAAAAGCATGGGGATCTTTTTAAAGGCCACTAGGAATTTAGACTGAGGCCTGTGGTTATGTCTGGAAGGAGAGGAAGATCAGTAGATGGTTCTGTTTCCTAGAGTTATGCTTACCTCCACATAGCAGTGAGCAACTTGGGCTGCTTATTCTCACTGGTTGGGGAATGGACAAAAGCGCTCCTGAAGTCACATAAGGTTTTGGGTTCTTTTAATTTTATTTGTTTATTTATTTATTTCCAAGGGAATGTTGAGTATCTCTGAGTGTTCTGAGCTCCGTCATGGAAGGTAAGGGGATAGCATAGGTATCTGATAGGGGGGTTGGATAGGTCTTCTTCAGGAAAAGCACTATTATATACCCCCTCTAGAAAAAAACAAAATGTAAAGTTAAATACTCCCCTTGTCTTAAATGGGCATCATATAAGTATTTCTCAGTCTTTTTTTAATATTAAAGATGTCACTGATCTTCTGAACCTTAAGCCCCTGTAAGCTAAACACCAAGAATGGGATTCATCTTATCCAACCCTGGTGTTTCTCTCCTGAGTATCTGAAATAGGTAAAGATGTCCTAACTTCCAGTTACTCATGAGGGTGAGTCTCCTCATCCTAATGTGGATAGACAGAGCTTGATTCAGTTGTGTAAACATGGACATCCAGTGCTCACTTCACATACCTAAAGTTAGATGCCTTGTTGCTGTGGGGTCCTGCTTTGCTCAGAATGAAGAAGAGGGCATCTGTAGGTGATGACCCACTCCATACTAAGCTAGTTCCACCTTCTCTCCTCTCTCCTCCTCCAGCAGTAGCTGAGGGCTGGCTCTCCTAGCTGAGGCCTCCTGCAAGTTTAGAATTTGCTGAAGAAGAATTTAGAGCTTCATAACTTGTCCCAGGTCCCACAGCTAAAATCTGAGGAAGCCTAGGGAGTCAGGTGTAAGGGCTTTCCTGTCTCTTAGCCCCACCAACCACTGACAAGAAGAACTGAGGTCACAGAACATCCTAAACAGTACTTGAATGGCTGGCTTCACATACTGTAATAGGTTTTCATCTTATGGTAGAGTTCCTGTTGCAGCTGTCCTGGAGAGGTAACCTGTGGGGATGTCTGCCAGATTCTGGTTTTCCCATACTGGGGCTCCCCATATCAGCACATTTCACCTCAATAGCCCATTTTCCCACAAATTGAATAGGGAATGAAACAAGCCTGCCTAGGTGAGTCTATTACTAAGTACTCCTCGTGCTTCTTCATAGCCATAATAGCCATTAATATTTGTAACCAAAACCACGTGAAGTTGTTTGCACTAGATCCCACCATCTAAATAACTCTAAGGAGAATTATGGATGTGTCTCTTCACTTAACTGTGAAATCTACACAGCTGCAATCTGTAGACACAGTGCCCCTCAGGACATGAAGAAATTGCTGGGACTGTCTAACTGATAATTCCCAGTTGCTTGGGATTATGAGAATAGTGTGTATAGATAAAGACAAGTGCAGTATGCATTAAGCACACTGAACAACAAATCTATTGAGACATCAGAAATTGCCCTGCTTGGTTTTCCTAGATCCTCAGTCTTGGGTTGCTCGGCTGGAAACATGAAGCTCCTTCAGACATTCAGGGAAGGTGCCTCAGGAGCCCTGGGTTGAGTGCTGCAGCACACTGCTTCCCAGTGCTGCTCAGATGGGTTACTGCAATGTTTACAATACGAATCAAGACATCTGTGGGTAAATAAAGTCATGAAACAAACTATGGCTGGATGCCTTATGCAGTTTTGAAACGGATCCTGAAATGCCCTGGGAGCTGGGAGAACAGAGATGAGGATGGGAGGATACGTCTTACATATGAAGAAAAATATCTTCACCACTTCTGGTGGCAGATGGGTGCTATTGTGTGCTCTGTTGGTTTTGTTTGTTTGTTTGTTTTCGCAGACACTGAACTGGACATGAGTGGGATGGCATCGGACTGCAACTCCTCCTCTCAGGAAGAATACCTCCCACACTACATGCAGCAGGAAGACCCCTTTGCATCAAAGCTGTCTAGAGAAGCTGACATCATAGCGGGGTTTTATTTGACAGTAATTGGTAACTAATTTTTATTTCATCTTTGAAGTACAGCTGTAGTGATAGGACAAGGGGGAATGGTTTTAAACTGAGACAGGGGAGGTTTAGGTTGGATATGAGGAGAAAGTATTTCCCCCAGAGGGTGGTGACGCACTGAACAGGTTGCCCCAGGAGGCTGTGGATGCCCCATCCCTGCAGGCATTCAAGGCCAGGCTGGATGTGGCTCTGGGCAGCCTGGGCTGCTGGTTGGAATGAGATGAGCATTGTGGTCCTTTTCAGCCCAGGCCATTCTGTGATTGTATGTCACTGAGTCCTTGCAGGCACTCACACTGAGAGCAGAAGCTGCAGTTCTGTTGTTTCTGACCAGAGCAGGCTTCTGCCCTCACACCGTGTGATTTTACTGCCTGATTTCAAAGTCTCTCATGTGCCTACACATCGAAGAACAACGTCAGATGTGTTTGCTCAGGTCCTGCTCGTCTCCTGGCAGCAGCACTCCTCTGTTTCATATTACATCAAACATCACTTTCTGCCCATGACCCTCTCCTCCTTTTTGTTTTGGAGTCTTTCACCATTTTCAAAGGGACTTTGCAAGCAGAATAAATGCAATTATTTATCGGCTGGTGCACAGAGATGAGCGCTTCAATTGATTTCAAGGTTAAACATCGATGCTCCAGGCAGCAGTTGGGTTGGGAAGTGCTGCTCTCCATTTCAGGAGCAGGCAGGTCTCTGTTCTTGACAATTTACCATCTGTTGTGCTATTTGTGGGGCAGCATTATCTTTTTGTGCCAGTGTTTTTGCTCGCAAATACCCGAACTTCTAACTGCTGTCTCAGCACTTACACTTCTTTCTGCAGTTTTGGCTTCCTTTTGCTAAGGCTTCAGTTGATGCATTTTCTCACAGCTCAACCCCTATTTTCCCAGTAATGCTGAGCCCAGGTGGGGTAACGATGCTGCACCAAGCTGGGCTCTGGGGCTCAGCCAGCTGGACCCAGGGGTACAGAGAATATTCCTTCATGCTGATTTCTCTCAGGCTCATTCTCTTGCTCTATTAGTTGTGCACAAAGCACGAAGACCTCCCAGTCCTACCTACATGGTTCTCCTTTGCTATCTTGCACACTTGCCTCTCTTACTGCCTTTCCTCTGACTGACCCAAGGGATCTATTTCCTTCCAGTGCTGACATCCCACAAAGGCTGGAATAACCCTTCTGGAATAACCCTTGTTTCCCACTGGCCTTCTGCTTATGCCTCTATTGAAGGAGGGATTCAGAGCAATAGAGCTGATGGGTGAGGCTCTATCTCCCCTCAGTGACATTGTGCTGTTTTCAGTATTCATGTACCAATTTGTATGCATCCTAAGTTTTTATATCCTTCCATAAATATACAATATATGTTGTTTCCTTATGGCTGCTGATCAAACTGTTTTCACTGAGCTGTCTAAAACAACCCCCCTTGAGGCTTTTTTTGCTTGGTGAAGCAAACTGGCTTTTAATCCCAGGAAATATGTCTGGGGAGCTGAAATGAATCCTTCCAAAGCACGCTACAGTGCCTATTTGTAGGGGCTGTATGCAGTGTAGATTTATCCAGTTCCAAAGAAGTAGCCCTGCCAGGTGTGAAACGTACTTCAAAGCACAGAGAGAACTGAATAAAGGTGAAGAACAGAAATCATGTTTCCTGTGAAAAAACAAATCCCAACCATGAGATTGAACTTGTAGTTAAGAAGGGCTGATAAACATACAGCTTTTCTGTTGGATCCACGTGTAGCTCTACTTTAGACATCATATCCCACCTTTTGCTATAGATTTAACTTTTATTCATGTTTTTTTGTTTTGTTTTGTTTGTTTGTTTGTTTTTATGTTACTTGCAAAGTTACTTTATCCTTACGGTCCTTACAAATGCCAATAGCAGTTTTCATTTGAGCCAAGTACCTTACTCATATATGCATCCAAATACCACATTATCCATGTTGGGTTTGCACAGATCTCAGCCCACTGAATCACAGAATCATAGAATGGCCTGGGTTGAAAAGGCCCACAATGCTCATCCAGTTCCAACCCCCTGCTATGTGCAGGGTCGCCAACCAGCAGCCCAGGCTGCCCAGAGCCACATCCAGCCTGGAGAGGGAAATTCAGGATTGCTTCTGTCTGCAGAAAGCATAAGAGCCACCAAGAGATCTTCCTGGGAACAACAGACATATTTCCTTCCAGTTTCTGCTATTTCTGCAGGTCCAGGATATTATTAAAACGTAGCCATTCACCCAGACACAAATGGGTAACAAATACAAGTTTGCACTACAGGAGGAGGTGGTGTCAGTTGGGAGAGGAGCTAAACCAGGCTTGGTAGGTACAACCCACACATGAAGCACCAACCAACCAAAGTCTTATTGTGTTGTTTGGAATCAAAAGATAACTTCTCCCCAACTATGCACAAGTAGAGAAGGAAGACTTGATGTTGCTTCTTCCACCCCTTCTTCAAGTTCTTTCTCTTAGAAGCTGAGCTCTGAAGTGTATTTCTTTTGTAAGGACACAAAGCATAACACTCCTCCACATAACCCCCCGTGACAAAGTTCTCTGCTTCTCTAAACCTCTGGAAAAATCATAACCACTGCTGTGTCACACACACTGTGTGGAAAACATGAGACCTAAAGCCACAGCTGAAGTGCCCGAGGTCACAGCTGTCCAGTGCCAGGCACTGATTGCTTGCAGTTATTACCATGGCTGCTCATCCATAGCTGCTTAGGAGGAAGTTTTTCCCCCAGAGGGTGGTGACGCACTGAACAGGTTGCCCAAGGAGGCTGTGGATGCCCCATCCCTGCAGGCATTCAAGGCCAGGCTGGATGTGGCTCTGGGCAGCCTGGTCTGCTGGTTGGTGATCCTGCACATGGCAGGGGGTTGGAACTCAATGAGCATTGTGGGCCTTTGCAACCCAGGTCATTCTATGATTTTCTCCACGAAGCTGATTTCGAGCAGCTCTGAGTCCCCCCTGGCTTTGCTGTGACACAGAGAAAAAAGTAGTGAACAGGGAGGGTGGCTGTAGAAGTCCAATTTTGTCTGAGGAAGAACTCTCTGCGGGCCTCCGATCTGTTGGAAAAGATTCAGGACAGTGATAGGTGATTTAGAATGGTCTTGTTATTTTTTTTTCTGCATATTTTCCCTTTCTTACTGTGATACAAATCAATTTTTGTTGTAAAAATTAGTCTGTGATATGAATATAAATCATTTGCGTTCATTTTGAAATGAATATCTCAGAATCAGACAATACCGTAGAATAAAACTAGGGTTGGTCAGAGCTGGGGTCCTGGTGATTAAACAGCCGAGCTTCATTCATGTGCTGTGTTACAAGCCGGGTTCATGAGGGCCGAGGGATGGTGAGATTTCTGTTCTGTGCACTCAGCTGATCCCCGTGCAGGACTGGGTGGTGAAGGCAGAGCCCTACTGCTGAAGGGGAGATGGTACTCATTGTGGGAGGGAGATGTGGGAGGGCTGCAGCACCTCCCCTATGAAGATGAGCGGAGGGAGCTGGGCTTGTTCAGCCTGGAAAAAAGAAGGCTGCGGGGTGACCTCATTGCAGCCTTCCAGGACCTAAAGGGAGCCTATAAACAGGAGGGGAGTCAACTCCTAGAAAGGGAGATAACAGCAGGACAAGGGGAAATGGTTTGAAGTTGAAGGAGGGAATATTGAGGTTGGATGTCAGGGGGAAGTTCTTTCCTATGAGAGTGGTGAGGTGCTGAACAGCTGCCCAGAGAGGCTGTGGATGCCCCGTCCATCCCTGGAGGTGTTCAAGGCCAGGTTGGATGGGGCCCTGGGCAGCCTGGGCTGGTATGAAATGTGGAGGTTGGTGGCCCTGCCTGTGGTTGGATCTTCATGATCCTTGTGGTCCCTTCCAACCCAAGGCATTCTGTGATTCTGTGAGTCTATGATTCTGTGTCTGCAGAGGATGTCTCTATGAAGTATGAGATGTGGATGAGATGTTGTGTTTCAGAGCAAAATGTCTAGCCTTGGGAGCAAAGAACAAACACCAGAAATTTCACTAGTAGGATGGGGCATCCCTGTTTTTAAGGAGAACTCCAATTTTATTGCTTCTCTTTTCTTTTTCAATTTTAGGGATTCTTTCAACTCTGGGAAACGGGTATGTTATCTTTATGTCCTCAAAGCGGAAAAAGAAGTTAAGACCCGCTGAGATAATGACTGTTAATTTAGCGGTGTGTGATCTGGGCATCTCAGGTAATTTCATGTCTTACTTTTATTCATTTGTACTCTCCAACTATTCTTTCTGGCAGCAGAAGAGACAGTCCTCCAGAAGTGCTGGAGTGCCCCATATGCCTCTGGTACCGAGAGTCTGTTCTGTTATTTGCATGATAGAGGGAAGGACAGGAAACAATGTTCCTGCACAACTTGATGAAACGAAGTGAGAACTCCAGAGGAGAAAATAGGGTTGGATTTAACAGTTCTGTCTCAGGCAAAGTTCATGCTCCCCTCAGAACCGTGCAGCCTTCAGAGTCAGCTCCCGTGTGTATCCCAGCACAGTAAGCAGAAAATGAGTTTGCTCTGTTATTGAAGAAAATTGCCATTACTTGATGCAGGGTGCAACAAGAGAGAATCAAATCTTAGTAGGGGTAGGAGTGAAGGGAACGAATTGGAACCTGTCAGCAGCCATTGGCCTATCAAAGGCAATACTTTTCTTGCTGGTGACTCTTCTCTTCTATCATTGTGTCAGGAAAGTAAGCCTTTGTGTCAGTCCGTAGAATAAAAGCAACATCAGCCAACTTGAGGGATTTCTATTTTAACCCAACAGCCAGGGCTGAGCAACCCAGATGCTCTGGAATGAGACAGGAAGCTTTATAAAGGCTTTACACAATGCTGGGGAGTTGAGTCTTTGCAGGTCACTTCTTTGGCTCTTTGTGTGAGTCTCATTAAGCTGCTCAGAGTGACAGGAAAATGAGAGGGGGAGAGCTGGATGTCCTTTAGAAAAGGCTTCTTTGGATGGCAGGCAACCCAATGAGTATTAAGGCTTGATGCCACCCAGCTATGACCATGCAGTGTCCCCAGTGCAATATAAATGACACAACACTCCCATGTTCTCAAAGTCATCTGTTCCCTATGTGTTGCATATGCTAGGTCTGCTGCCCACGGGTCCAGCACTCTTTCCCTGCCCTCATTCCTCCTGAATGGTTTTGTCATTTTCCAAATGCCTGAAATAGTGCAGAACAACATATAAGGATGTCCCCAGCCCCTCAAAGATGCAGCCTCTTGCTGTTGCTACCGCACGTATTCAACAAACTGCTGACATCCACAGCTTCCAGAAATTCTGTTGCTTTTCAGTGGTCAGTAAGCATGGTTATCTGAATGAGGCACATCCCTTCTGCTGAAGAAAGCTGTTGGTAGAAATATATTTATTCTGCTACCAGAAAGATTAATCCCAATATTTGCTTTAGCATAACAACCCTGGAGACGCTATTTCCATCCTGCAGCACTCTAGGGAAGGAGTAATAAAGATCTGAATAGTGTGAGTTGTTCCCCTGAAATGGAAATTTTCTGTAGCTATACATTTGAAATGTAAAGGTATTTCCAAACCACTAAAGGGTGTATCCCAAGCACACAAACTACAGCCCATCTGGGAATGCTATGAAGGCAAGAGTCCCAGCATGAGGGCTCCCTGCTTCTCTGCTTAGGCGTATCCCCAACACACAACCGATCTTTGTCACCGTATTTCCACAGGGATCTCAACTTCTCCATCTGCTGAAGTGTTGTTATGGAAAACAACGGTGATTGGCAGAGCTGCATGTGCTTTTTCTCCTTTCCTTTTCTTTTGGTAAAGGAAGACATTGACTCAAAAAATGTGATGAGTTCTGCCTTCGGGCTAATCGTAGTGGAGATGGGACATGTTCCAAAGCCATTATATTTCATTGGTTCACCTGAGCACTTTGTTGAAGAGGTGGGGTCTGCAGTACCCCAGCTTCCTGCAGATTGCCACTGGGTGGCAACAGCTCCTCCTTCAATACCACTCCATGCTCGTTGTGCGCTAACAGAACGTCATTGTGTACAAATAAATGTGGTGCCCTTTAGAGCTGACAGTGGCTTACGTGAAGAAAGTTGCTTCCTCTCAGAGAATATCCTAGCTTTTGCAGTATTTCATGTTTTTTTCTTGAAACCTTGATCACTGGGGTCAGCTTTTGCTTGAAAAATTAAAGTATTCTGCGTGGAGATAAATGTGTTTATATGACCTAAGCACAGCCCTCATGCTCAGATAGAGCTTTTCTTACAGGCCTCAGCTACAGGAAAAGAAGCACAAAAGTGTTTTGTTTAAAAACACACCTCATTTTGAGGGCTTTTCAGTACTGATCTTTCTGGCATAGAAAATGGAGCCAAGGCCCTTCTTAGCGAGGTTTGTCTTTTGGTAGAAATGTTTCATTTTTTCGTTGAGAATGAGAATGAAGCATTTTATTTCACATCAGTTTGATTTGAAGTGGAATATTTGGGGAAATATTTTACTTCAGATCACTTCTGTGAAATTCTCTTGATTTATTTCTATGAATAAGTTACGCTGTGGGAATTGGAGTTTGCCAGACCATGCTTGCCTGCTTCACACGTCCATTAGCTGAGCTGCTGTGGCCTCACAGCCAGCGCAGCAGCCCAGGGCAGCTGGTGATGCTGTGAACCCCTGCAGGCACTCGGGTAACTCCTGTGCAGGAATATTCACGGAAAGGTGGAGTTAAATATTTAATGTTGTTTGAATGTTGCAGTTGAATGGTTCAGACTTTCGAGCGCTTTGGGTCGCTCTGATAATCAAAAGTGCAGGATTCTGAAAACATGCTGATGCTCCTGGATTGTAAATGTTTGAGTTTTCTGTTCTGTTCAAGCTGATTACATTGTACGTCCGGTTTGAGAAAAACTAAAGTAAAATCAGGAGGTGGAGATTTCCAACTAGAAAATCACTAATTCCAAGATTTCCCATTCTCCTGATATATACAAAGATTGTGAATAACGTCAGTCTGTTTTAAGGCAAGAATGGAACAATGCATGACCTAACCTGACTTCTTTCATAGCACACCATCCACTTCTATAAATGCAGAACCAAGCTAGAGAGCCACGAGGATCTCCAAAGCACCTAGGGGTTTACTTGCTCGTTGGGGTGCTTAAAACCTTTGAGTGTCTGCATGCAGATGACTTGGTGACAGTCCCTCCAGACATGTGGCAGTATGGGCAGGCACTGAAGCCATTCTGCTGCACAGATCCATGCTCTGCCTGTAGCACCACATGTCTTCCTTACCTAACACTTCACTACAGTGTAGATTCTAATACTGGGCCTTGGTATGCTTTCAGAAGACCTCTTTGAAAGCAAATTTCTTTCTCCTGTGTTTGAAGATGCTCAATTAATTATAAGGATGTAGTTTAACTAGATCTGTGCATGTTCCACATGCAGATTCACACGTTTGTGTTTGCAAGTGGACCTAAACCAGTATCTAGTATTAGATATGGAGGTTGGTGGCCCTGCCTGTGGTGTGGGAGTTGGAGCTTCATGATCCTTGAGGTCCCTTCCAACCCGGGCCATTCTGTGATTCTATGATTCTATGATAAACCATACCCAGAAGTTTTTCTAGAGGGATGAATTTGTATGTGCTTAGCACTAGAGTGCAAGTTGACTTCTGGTTCCTGCGGTCTGCGGGGAAGCACCTGTTTCCAGCACATATGACAGGTCTGTATAATCCTACCATGTGCAGATGCTGTGAGATTTAGCTACGGCTGTCTTTGGCTTAGTCCTGTGGGTCAATCACATCCACACTGCACAGCATTTCTGTTGGTGTTTGCTTTCTGCAAAGGGGAGGGTTTGCTTTTCTGAACAAGGATGGTTTTATCAGTGACAGATTTTGCCAGTCCACTGACAGTCTTTTATCTGTTGGAAGTTGTAGGAAAACCCTTCAGTATCATTTCCTTCTTTTCTCACCGCTGGATCTTTGGATGGATGGGCTGCCGCTGGTACGGATGGGCTGGCTTCTTCTTTGGCTGTGGGAGCCTTATTACCATGACAGCCGTCAGCCTGGATAGATACTTAAAAATCTGTCACTTGGCTTATGGTAAGGAAGAGAAACTGCATTAAGGGATGTTCTCATTCTGCCTCCTCTCCCCCTCCTGCCCAAGAAGGCATTGGTCATTAGGGTTGTGAACAATCAGGGCAAGGAAACAAAACAATTAGAAAATATTTCCTGAAATAAAAGGAGAGAAAGAACAAAACACAACACAAAACCCAAACCAATAAAGCAAATACAATACAAATGAGGGAGTTAAGGATTTACGTGACCAGAAACAACTGCTTTGGTTATCTCTGCCAACATCCTACTTAAAATTAGGAAACCTTTCTTCACTGAGGGGGTGGTCAGGCACTGGAATAGGGTTCTCAGGGAACTGATTTTGGTCTTGAACCTTAATAAGTGGTTTAACTCTTAGGTTGTCCTCTGTGGAGCCAGGAGTTGGACTCAGTGTTGTCCAACAGTATATTCCATGATTCTACAAATTTTTCTCAAATGTTTCTGAATCAGAACCACAATTTCTGATGGGCTAGAGTGTTACCATGAAGGTAGGTAGCTGTCTGTTGGAGATGTCAAGTATGTCTGAGCAGATCATACTGATGGTGGAAGACATGTATAGTTCTAACTTCAGTGGGCCATTGGGTCTTGCTACACTTCATTTGCTGGATGGCAGAAGCCCTTCACAACCACTGGAGCTGTACTCTTAACCTCTTTTTTGATAAATTAAGCATCTTAAGCTTTTCATCCTGTCATTGTCATCCGAGGTTTCCAGCCTGAAGTCATACTTAAGCTCTCCAAAATGCTTATGTTAACTACAGAGAGGAATGCATATATAAAAGAAATATGTTTGCATGTCCCAAATAATCCCTGCTAAATCTGTAGTGCTGGACATCCCCTCTTTGCTTTTGTCCCTCTGCTGTCTGCTTAAGCCAGGAGTTTTAGTAATGACTCATAGATAAATCACTTTGTGTCTGACTGTTAACTGACATTAACAGGTTCAAGTTTTGCACATATTGAAAGGTCTTGTGCCCTGATACATGAAAGTATTCCTCATTAGATGCTTACATTCCTGTAAGATATTTGGCAGGCTATTTAAAACAGCTATAAGATTTGGATGTGAAATAGGTCATGATAAATGTGATCTCTCTCTAGTCTGGAGATGGATCTTAAAAGGAGGAAATGAATTTAGCAATGAAAGCTGTTATTGACATATTCATCAACACTGTATATCTCTCAAACGTGAAGTATTACGTGCTTCACTCTTTTCAGTTAAAGAACATTGTCACAGTTTGGAAAAGATATTTTCTTGCATTGAATGAGGGAAAAAATAAGGGAAATTCCCATATAAATAAGGGGAATTTCCATGATCGTTGCTGAGCTAGCTGTTTGGATTGCTTTTGTACAGACTCATGTAGGCTGTAAATAATGGCAGCTCAAAGCAGGGACCTAAAATCATGCCATCCATACAGGCAAGCATCTCTCCATGAGGTACGGAGCTGGGCTGAGGTGGTTAGCTTGGGTGTCCACTGTAGAGGGAGCTGCAATGAACCCTACTGAGGTTGCTGACAAACAGCCAAGTAAGCTCTTACTTTACGTGCAGGATGACATGTTTGATTGTGCCAGATACGTGTGGAACAGTGGTTGTAACCCTCAAATTTTCTTCCAGGTACCTGGCTTAAGAGACACCATGCCTTTATCTGCCTGGCACTAATCTGGGCCTATGCGACGTTCTGGGCTACAGTGCCTTTTGCTGGTGTGGGGAGCTATGCTCCTGAGCCGTTTGGGACCTCGTGCACCCTGGACTGGTGGCTGGCGCAGGCTTCAGTGGCTGGGCAGGCTTTTGTTCTCAGCATTCTTTTCTTTTGCCTCCTGTTTCCAACTGCAGTGATTGTGTTCTCCTATGTTAAAATCATTTTAAAAGTCAAGTCGTCCACCAAAGAAGTTGCTCACTATGACACCAGGATCCAGAACAGCCACATACTTGAAATGAAGCTGACCAAGGTAAGTGGGAAGATTTAACTTCATTTACTTTGTTGATCATAGAAACGGGCTTGAAGAACATCAGCAGTGTGCTGTCCTGTGCTGAGTGATGGCATGATCCCAAAGTGATGATCTAGATTTCTCACATATTACTGTCAATATGGGAAAAAGCAAGAATTGAGACATAATTTCCATGCTGATGCTGGCTATTGTGCTGTTTCAATACAAAAGCTTGTGCCAAACAAAACCAGACTTCTCAGTTGTAAAAATTCACCATCATCTGCAACCCAGGCCAAGGAGGAGAGCAGAATCCTTTACTTGGCTGATCCAACATTCAATTCATTACGTTTTCAAGAGGTTAAAATGAGATTTCTATACAGCAATAAGTGACATCGTATCAGAACATGCCTGGACTACCAGAGACGGCAGTGCTGTCAGTACAGTTGGTAAAGCTGCATCTGAGATCTGTGTTTAAAAATGGCCACCTGGGTGCAGTGCAATTTTCAGTTATTCAGCATCTTTCCTCTGAAGAACGGGGGATCTTCTGATTTAGTGTATGGGGTTTGGCTCTTCTCCCCATGTTGCAGGAGCCTCGTAAAACTTCTATGTGTGGTAATTGTAGCAGTTTTCCCTCCTACTTTGGATGTACAGTGGGGAATGTTATCTTGGAGCTACAGCATAGTTGGCTTATACATATATTCAAATCTCCATCATAACTCACCTAGCCCTGCCGTGTGGTTTCCCAGAGAGGCACTGTTCGAGATCCTTGGCTGACAAGCACTTTTTTGTTAGCGATGGGCAACAAAAGAGTATAAAATAAGAAAACTTCCCTGCCAATAATATTTCTACTGAGATGCAGAACAAAAGGCTCCACAAAAGCTTTTGCAGTGTACAAAAAAATTGTGTTTTCTGATGACTTTTTCTTTGCAATTCCGCTATTTGTCATAATCAAACGAATGCACCGGTTGTGCTCTCAGTCTGGGTATGGAGGAACACTCGGCCAATGGCAGCTATAGAGAGGCATACGTTCTTCGGGATGTATTATTGCATGATGGTGTTTGAAGCTATTAGGGCTGCTCCAAAAGTAATGCCTCCTATTTTATGATGTCAGCTCATGACTTTAGAGGAGGATGTTGGTGGGACAGCAGCAGGGGCTGAACCCTCCCCCCAGCATCCCATTCCACGTTGTTGCTATGTGACAGATGGCAGCAGAGGGCAGGCTGACAGAATGGTGTCTCACACGGGAGTGCAGATAGAACGATGGGGTAGAATTGTACTCCTCTATGAGGAAAGAGTGGCACCCACTGGCATTCACTGATGCTTGTGAATATTTATGAAGACCAACCAGTGGATGTGAGCACAGTGAAAGTTGGACTTTATGGGCAACGTTTGCCTAGCAACAATGCTGACGCAGCGGCAGTGGTGAGAATGCACAGCTCATGGTGGTGACTATGTTGAAAAATTGTATTTTGTAGCTGAGATTGTGCTCTATCAAATAGTGTTATTGTGCTCTTTGTATCCATTGCAGTTTCCATGGAAATAAATAGGAAGTCTATGTATATCAAGCTGTGGCTCAGTGGAGACAGATTGGTTCAGATTAAATCAATATATCCCAAATTATGGCTGAAATAGTTTTTCTTTAATGTTTATATGAAATAATCCTATGGTTACATTTCCTCGTGTTACAAGGAAATGCAGCTTTCCAGAAATGCAACTTAACTTAAAAAATCTGTAGGAATTTGCTTTTCAAAGTATCTGCAGAGTCTCATAGAGTATGAAATTCAGGTTACGTGTAAAGAAAAAGAAAACTGGATGTCTTACCACTGTTCTCACTCTCAAATTTCTGATTGATTCAGTTCTGGTTGATGCAAGTAAATACACTATTTTGCTTATCTGCTGAGATGGGTACTGCCAGTGACTGGACATCTCATGTCCTCTTGAATGACTTAATGCTCACTCTTTGGTATGGGAAGGAATCCGAACGTCAGGCATTTTTCCAGCAGAAGATGGGCCACAGACCCCCTCATGGGTGCAGGCATATGAACCTGGTTTGGCAAAACTCTTCTCCGTCCTCCTCTTATGAACACCCATCCTCATGGAGGGTTGCCCATCCCATTGGGTTTTGACTCTCTCTGTGGGATATCAGCACAGCCTACAGGAAAGGAAGGAGCCCTGCACTGACTGGGAGTGCAGTGATTTAGACATAGGGTTTGACTTTTAGGTGGTCTTCTGCGGAACCGGGAGCTGGACTCAAGTATCTGCGTGGGTTCCTTCTGACCAGGATATTCTAGGATTATTTTGTTTTCTTTTTAAGAATTATTTTTATTTGCAATTAAGATGGCAGGAGTCTGCGTGGAAAAGTGATGCCGGGGTGACTCGAGATTTTCTACTTCCTCAGACTATTGCCAATGTCCGATAATTCCATGAAGGCAGAGTTAAGTGTTTAGGATCCACTTTTGTATCCAGGGAAATGAAATGCAGTGAGAAGATGCCACACTTTTTTCAGGCAGCCAATTTATCTCAAGCAAGCTGTACTTTTTCTTTTCCATTCCGTTAGATGCTCCCTTGCATTTTGCCAAGCTCTGCGCCGTTCTGTCCATGAGGACAACTCTGCCAGGTTAACTCCTTTCCCTCTTCCTCTCACAAGGTGGCAATGTTGATCTGTGCCGGATTCCTCATTGCTTGGATCCCCTACGCCGTGGTCTCTGTGTGGTCAGCCTTTGGACAGCCGGATTCCGTTCCCATTCAATTTTCGGTGGTACCAACTCTGCTTGCCAAGTCGGCTGCCATGTACAACCCAATTATTTACCAGGTCATTGATTGCAAATTTGCCTGCTGCCGGTCAGGTGGGCCGAAGACACTGCAGAAGAAGAGCTCTTTGAAGGAATCGAGGTAATTTCTTATTTGAGTTGTCAGATGTGTTTCAATACAGTGCTCCCAAATATTACTGAACATAAGATCTTCCAAGAGTCATGGTTCTTCAAATCTCTGCTTTTATTTTTGACCATGGCCTTTCTTTTTGACTTATGCAAGGTCTTTCTCTTCTGGTTCCTCTATTTTATATCAGTGAAACTGTGAAAAGCACTCATCAAACAAACCAACCAACCAACCAAAAAGGCCTCAGTTCCATTTCCAGCTTTGTAGCTTTGGTGCAGTCTGTACTGACCACCAGTGGAGGTTGTGGAACCACTAACCATCCGTGGAGGAAAAATGTTTCCAGTTCTGTCCTACCTTCCAAGTCAGAACACAAACAAGATAATGCTGTAAATCAATCATCTGACAGCAGGGGCTGGAATAAAAGCCACAGATGCTCAGCTAGAGTTAAGTGACTGTGTGTACGTAGAATTCCAGGAAAATACAAGTATGTATGTATGAGAGGCATGAAGGCCTATGCTGTCATTCATTTTGTTCCCTTGCCAGTTCCAGTATTCTTCTAATGTATTGTCCACAAGAGCACTTGATATCTTCCACAGTGTCCCTTAGCAGATGGTTCTGTGATCATAGGCTCAGATTCATCTCATCTGCAGAACTATAGGGTCTATATATGTTGCTTAACTGAAGTGCCACACTTGTAGTTTGCCCAAGAACCCTCTGCATCTTTGGGCAAAAGGGAGACAAACCTGAAGCAGCATTAAATATCACTGCAGAGAAAGGAGGTTGGAAAAAGTCCCTCTTTCCCAGGCTTGTGTGGTGAAGAAATGCTCTGGAAAAATACCTTCCCAGAATTAGGAACTGAATGGTTAGCTTGTTCCAAGCAACATGATTGTGCTTTCTCTTTCCCACAGGATGTACACCATATCTTCACACAGAGATTCAGCGGCACTGAGCGGAACCCAACTGGAAGTCTGAAGGCTTGTTTCACAGCGAGGGAAAACCTGATGACAAACAATCATACTGTTGCAAATTCATCTTCCAGTGAATGAATTAAAACACAATGGCATTTTTTTTTACTCCTCAGTCCTACATACAGTGTAGTTCTTTCCCTACTGACTAAAACAGTGTGATTAGAGCCAGGTGGATGCTTTAATTATTCAGGGAAGAAGAAGGAGGGAAGATTCATTTGTATAAAAGAAATGGATTCACTTCAGAGCCTTTGAAATATGTTTTTTGTTTCATAGAACCACAGAACGGTTTGAGCAGGAAGGGACCCCCACAGGTCATCACTGCAGCCCTGCAGTGCACGGGGACACCACAGACCCTGATAAGAGTTTGTCCCCTCCTTTCCTACAGCCCCTGTAGGTACTGAAGGCCGCTCTCAGCTCTCCTCTCCAGCTGCACAGCCCCACCTCAGCCTGTCCTCGTAGGGAGCTGCTCCATCCCCCAGGTCATTTCTGTGGCCCTCCTCTGGATGCACTCCAACACATAATGCAGCAAATCCCTGCTCAGTCCTCAAAGCTGGTGTGCACCTGAGAAAGGTTACAGCACATGTACACGGAAATCTTTCCCATGTGCAGTTGAATCTGCTGCTAAAGCACCAAACCCTGCAAGGATGAAGTCTAGGAAGGATTGAAGCAGTCCCAAAGAGAGCATGTAAGGTCCAAATACAACACTAAACAAGCAGTGTGCTTTGAAAGGATCTGCAGGGTAAGGCAGACAAATAATTGTGCTGCACCTGGGCCATAATTCTTCCCATTCTATTCTTCTTCGTTTGTGGATTTGCCTTAAAAATGAGGCATCCCTACTCACCAGATACTAGCTGTCCAGTATAAGCAGGTTATTAACTCTGTAAATAATGATTTTGATGTTTGTCTGTGGTTTCTTCTGGGAGGAACTGATATATGAAATAAGGTAATAGAAAATCAGAGTCTCCCATACAAATTTTTGCAGACTGTACATTGAAAAAAGGTACAAGATTTAAAGTCTTATTCTGAATTGCGTTTGTGAGGAGAGAAAGCATTCATGAACCTGTTTCAATTGGTTTCCTCTTTAACATTTAATAGTGCTTTTTATCATACTGTTATTTCACGACTGTGATGTAATTGCATTTTATAGCATAGATTTAATATAGCATGACCTGATGTTGACTGGCACTCCCATTCTGCAGTGCAAACTCTTGCTCTGCTCTCAGAAGACATTCAGACCACATGGCAGAAGTTGTCGCTGGATTTCCCAAGGTGGGTAGAAGAATCGTTTCCTCTTCTACAGTATTTTCGGACTTTGAACAAACACTAGGAGAACTCACGGAAGGGTGAGGAGCTGCTGTGATACCCATATGTTATCTTACGCCAAATTTTGCCAAGAAATCAAGTCCTTTCACTTCTATGGATCTTGCACCACAGAGCAACATTGTGATGTAACCCAGCTGGCAGCCCTTGGCTCACCCCCCACCCCCAAGACTCAGACACGACCTGAGCCAAAGCACCAACAAAGCCCAACTCAGGAATGTGTCGGGAGGATCATCACTCTGAAGGAAGATTTCTTTACTGCATCTTTGCTATTTCAACCCTGTGATATTACAGGTGTTCCTCATTTTATCTATTAATATTATATCTTCAATGAAAACAGTGCTGTGAAGAATAATTGCCATAAATATTATGTATCCTATGTGCACATTCAGACTGAGCTGCCAAGAAGAAAAGTATTATCTGAATTCACTGCCGTTGGCTTGAAGGAAATAAGGACATGGGTTAAAACTCTATTTAGATAATGAGCTGACCTGGACAGTAAGATTGTCCCAGTGAGAATAACCCACTACTTTGTATTTCAAGGTTACAGGCAGTGAAACTGTCTGAAGCCTGTGGATATGAAGACTTTTAATTGGGTCATTACCAGGCATAGCTGCAGAATGCCTTTGAGCCTTCCTCCATGGGCTTGGAAACTGTTGGTAACATAGAAGTAATGGTCAACACTGCTTGAAAAGTACTCACATTTGAAAGGGGTGAATTAAGCAAATATTTGTGGTAAAAAAAGTTGAAAGAAGAGCACAAAAGATGGAAGTTCTGGTTGTGAGTTTGAAGATTTTACAGAAATTTATCCATAGAGGTGAATGGAGCTGCAGAAAGATTTCTTTCTATGCCTGTAGTAATAATGAGAGAAGAAACAGCAGCACAGCAGTTGGTTGTTTTGTTTGTTGTTTGTTTTTGGTTGGTTGGTTTTGGTTTGTTTTTGTTTTGTTTGCTTGGATATTTATGGCCCAGCCAGCAGCAGACCTTTAGTTTTGTGACATCCAAAGAGATGTTGTATCTTCATATGAAGGGAATATCTTTAATGAATTGAGACTTGCAATGTCAGTGAACGGAATTGTGTGGTGGAAATTTTCTCTTGGATGACAGTGTAATGTCTTTATGGACAATGTTGTTCCACCTGCAGTGTGAAGGGTTATCCTACATTATCCATTTCTGCTTATGATTCTAACCCTTCCCATGAGAAAACCTCCAGACAATTCAATGTGCAAATTTGCTGTGACATCTCTTTAGCTACATTTCCCAGCTTAGAGTGTTCCCAGGTGACTCTTGCCTCAGGTTAGAAGATCATAATAAAGATAATGTTCACCAGAACACCCATTTCTCTCCCTTCTCTCTCTTAAGAGAAATGATTGGTTGTTTTCCTCCACATCTGTGTCTTTGCAAGTGTCACAGGGCTTTGTAGTTGTCCAGCCCCAAGGAATAAAGTTTAACCACCTGAAATAAGAATTTCTGCAGAGCTGCTGCTGAGCTTAGACTATTGCAATGAAGGGAAGAGGCTGTTAATATCATTGTCATCTTTGCTTGTGGTCTTGAGCCATTGCACATCCCATAGTGGCCTTTCTCTGCTATTTCCATTCTCGCTTTGTTTTTCAGGGTGACTTGTATTGCCCTTTATTTGGTAGATAGAGGTGTAGGGCAGTTTTGTAATTGAAGCATGACCTTCACTTCCCCAGTTATGACATACAACTAAATCTTTTGAAGTATAGGGCTTGATTACAGGGCTTCAGGCTCTCATTATTTCTGAACTTAAAGGATTCTTCATTAACAATGTGTAATCAGCTTTTATCAGTCACCGACTGTAGTTTGGTCGTTACAGCCATTCTGTTAGTGACCTATTCTAAGAAGGACGTTCAAAGTCAAAACAGTTAAGTTGTGCAGCATCTGGATGAAGTGTGCTCATAGACAGTAAAGGTTAGTTAGCTTTCCTGTGCCACCAAAATAGCTCCTTAGTCTTTTTTTTATTTTATTTTATGTGGCATCTAAGGGGAATTCTAGGAGTAGATCTCTTACCCTCTATGTAAAATGACAGAGATATATGTGAAACACTATATAGATAAATACATTATTGTAGCACAGACTGTGTTTTAATTGTAGATGGTGGATGTGGCATGTGGTATACCATGCATTTTAAATGATGAATAATGTTTATGTTGCATCAAGCTTCATCCTACACTAATGAAAATATTAAACATTTAGAAAATAGATACCTGTAGGAAATAGATATGACAAGGGAGTCATGAAGGTCTTGTCAGTTCAGAAAAGGGGCTGCACAGATGCTTAGCATCCTAAAGTAAGAAACTGGGATGAAAGTCAAGAAAGGGATTTTCATTCATGGGGGCAATTTGCAACACATAAATGTATCCCTCCAATCTTAACTTCCTTTATACTGAGTTGAAACACATTATATTGAACAGTGAGTAGATAATCTTCCTGGCGTCCTGCAGTTTTGGTCTCAAAACTAAGGAACAGTGTAGAGGAACTAAGGAAAGTATAGTGGCTCCGGAGAGACCTCATTGTGGCCTTCCAGTACTTACTTGAAGGGAGCGTATAAACAGGAAGGGGAACGGCTGTTTATGAGGGTGGATAGTGATAGGACAAGGGGGAATGGTTTTAAACTGAGACAGGGAAGGTTTAGTTTGGGTATGAGGAGGAAGTTTTTCCCCCAGAGGGTGGTGACGCACTGAACAGGTTGCCCAAGGAGGCTGTGGATGCCCCATCCCTGCAGGTATTCAAGGCCAGGCTGGATGTGGCTCTGGGCAGCCTGGGCTGCTGGTTGGTGACCGTGCACATAGCAGGGGGTTGGAACTGGATGGGCATTGTGGGCCTTTGCAACTCAGGCCATTCTGTGTTTCTATGATAAGAAGAAGTAATTGTGTACAAGCAGCGGAAGCTAAGAGGAGAAGGTGACAGGGTTAAGAGAAGTAGCCTAGAAGAGGAAAGGTCTGGGAATAAATTATAACAGTCTATAAATAGCTTTAAGGCAATAATAATGTAAATGAAGAAAGGGAATTATTCGCAGTCTCTGAAGGTGATAGAATGAGAAATTAAATGTGGAAGCTAAAACAGAAAAAGCTGCAAGGAGACTTTCTGAACGAGGGGGGCAGTCCTAACGTAAAGATTGACACTATCTTACCTTATGGTCTGCATTTGTTCATGGGGAACATACTGATGTCATACCAGTGGATGGATTGTGCACACTGAAGGCCACTTTAAGAGGTCTGGTGCACAGTGAAACTCTCTGTTTAATGAATACAAAGTTGGTACAATGCAGTGGTATATGTAGGTGCCCAGTGTAAAACTTTGTTTTGAGAGTAATAGCTTTGCTTTCTCAGTTATTAGATAAGTTTTTAGAGAGGTATCATTTTGCAGCACTTGCAGTTCATGACGAAACGAAGTTCTGCAATTTCTGCCTTGGATGATTTCTTGGAATAATACGTTTTCAGTTATGCTACTGAGATTTTGAGAATATGATGATAAATCTGGTATCTGAAAATGATTAAATTAAAGTGCACCAAATAAATATAAGGAAATTGCGTTACATGAAGAAATTACCTTTAGAAAAAAAAACATTTGTTAGTAGGGTGTGATTTTCATTCTTAGGAACTGTATTTCTAATGCAGTTAAATTTACAAAGATGTCAGCAGACTTTTAGTGATACCGATCCCAACCAACTGAAACTCCAACATCTCAAAGCTTAGGTACGTTCATTGAACAGGTAGTGATTCCTACTACTGAAGAAGACATAAGGAAGAAATTCTTCCCTGTTAGGCACTGGCACAGGGTGTGCAGAGAAGCTGTGGATGCCCCATCACTGGGGGTGTTCAAGGCCATGTTGGATGGGGCCCTGGGCAGCCTGAGCTGCTGGGGGACATCACTGCCCAGGGAAGGGGTTTGGAACTCAATGGTCCTTAAGGTCCCTTCCATCCAAAACCATTCTATGATTCCCTTCATAAGAAAGTGTTTCCTGTCAAGAGAATAACTGAAGTGTAATTTCGTGTGTATGTGTTATATTTACTGTTTTGATTTGTTGGCAATGGAATTGTAACTGCATTTTAAATCCTAATGCTGACCTATGCATAGCACTCTAGAGCAAGAAATCACAGGCATGCAATAGTTAACTTTCTTTCATGTTTAGGATATTAACATATTACACTTCTTGTGTATCCTTAGAAGACCATGGTCTACATCTATTTCCAGTGTTTCTACCGTAAGAAATGGTTTTACGCTTCTTGTTTGTCTTGCATGGTTTGCATTATATTTGCCTCACCTGCCTTGCTGGAATTCCCCTGCTTTACAAGAGGGGTGACAGAGGGATGGTGTCCATATGAAGCAAGGAAAGTAAGCAGAAACTGGGCAAAAAGCTCTCCACTCTTACTTATGGAAGAGACAAACCATGAGCATCTCCAGTGCAACCATGGTACTGACTGTGCTCTGAAGCTGTGAAAGAAGTGAAAGCAAAGTGTCTTTTCAGTCCAGCTGCATGGGAGCTTGCTGGCACAAGAGATGTGAGACGTATCAGCCCATGCCTAGGGCTTAGTGTGCCAGCTCTGGCTCTGATATCCAGACCTTGAGCTATCCCTCCTGCTGAGAGAAGGTGCTATTTGCAGTAAGCTTTTCCCTCGATCAAGAGCATGAAGATGAGGAAGGCTGAAGGCTGTATTAGTCCTGTTGCTGAGTGGTTTCAGCTTCCTCCATGTTCTGCTTCATTATATTTTTAAAAAATGCATTTAACCCAGTGGTGTACTGGACCATGAGCAGAAACGTCAGCAGCAGCGTGTTGGTATTGCAAGCAACACTCAGAGCTCAGTGTAGCTGTACAAAATTAAGAAATACTGAGCATCCTAAAATATTCATTTCTGCATTATTCTGTATACTGGAGCTCAAAGAGTCATGGAAGATTTGAGTTTGATCACTAATGAACCTCAGAGCAGTGGGAGAGTTCATAAACTGCCACACTCTTGTAACTCACAGTATGAAATTCAGTTGTTATTGTCTGTAAATGTTTTGAATGCGTTGTGTGTCAGTGCAATGTCCTGGAACTGCAATCAACATTGTAAGAGAAAATTCATGGAGCGAACCTGTAAATAACTTTCTGTGTAAGTTCTCTGGTGCTGTTAATGAATTAATGTGTCGTTAATATATAATGCTGTGTCATGGAGCAGTGAAGAAGCAACCATACTGACTGCACTTAGCACCAGGGGACACTTTGCTGTCACTGCACTGAAGCAGCAGATTGGTTATTTTCATTTTTCCCTCCTGTTTCCTGTTCCAGACTTCTGGCATCACGGGCAGACTTCATTTTCTGCACTTTGTTGTCTGAATGTGATTTCAAATAAAGCAGGAAAATGGACTGATGCTGTTACATTTTGTTTTGTCTCTGGGTTTTGCTTAGAAAACCGTGTTTTTTCACGTTAAATCTGCTTTTTGTGCCCTTTCAGTGCCAACCATAGCCATGTGGGTCTGTAGGCAACGGCTTTGCTATGACTTCAGTGGCTGCAGGAAGGGGGTGAGGCCCATTTTGTTGTGATAAGAGGCTGAGGTCAGGAGGTTATTTGTCTCTGCCACCCTGACTGAACAGTTTCCATGGACAACAGAACACTTGCTTCACCTCTTTTCCCCCTTACCTCCACCTGGGCAGCTCCAGCTGTGTGATCCTACACATCAGGCTCCAGGAGTTCCCACAGCATCCCCTGGCTCTGGGCAGCCTGGTCTGGTGGTTGGCGACCCTGCACATAGCAGGGGGTTGAAACGAGATGAGCATTGTGGTCCTTTTCAACCCAGGCCATTCTATGATTGGGCTGTCCTGGCCCAGCTGAGCACTACCGGGGGCACAGATTGCAATTTGCTGCTCTCTACGGGGACGTGTGAGTGGGATGCACTAGTAATGTGCTATGCAGGGAGTGGTGACTCAAACGCATGGTTGTGAGGGAAAGCTAAGAAACTCTGCCTAGAGCTCGTCCTCCCACCCCGTGCTCTGCAACTGGGCTGCCCAAGCTCTTATGCAGAAGCTCCTGCACCCTGCAGGGTTTTATTTTGTTTTTCATGGCACAGAAGTGAAACAAAAATAAAACATCCCAGCATAAGGCCTGGGGGAAAGGAAGGGCCGTGTGCTGTCCTCGCAGCGCATTATGGAGCAGCAGGGACACTTGCCCCCACTGGCTGAGCATGGTGGTGCTCAATGGCCGTACCCAACCAGGCACAACACAGCCTTCCACAGAGAGCTGCTGCCTGGCAATGTGCTCCAACACATTGTGTTAATGCCCTTGGGAGGGTGCTCCTCCTTGCACCACCTGGGCCCACTGCAACCACGGGTGCTAAGCTTGGATTCCATTGATGCATGCTTAGGTCCACTGACAGATATTTCAAGGCACTGAAGGAAGTGTTTTGCCTTTCTCTGGAGGTCATGCCTCTAAATGACCTAAAAATGGTTCTGAGTGAGTCAGGAGTTGTTTGTAAGACTTTCTTTAGAGACAGAATTCAAGACCATATTTTTTTCCCTTTAATTCGCATCTATTACTCTGATTTACTGAAAAAGAAGCAATAACTTTTAAAAAAAAAAAAAATTATGAGCAAAGAATGATTTTGAGTTGGGTAGGAAAGCTGTAAGATCAGAGGGAGCACCCTGACAAATGCACTCTCCGTGGAGAGCTGGAGATTAGGGAGGAGCTTTGTGCTTATGGTAAGCTTTTCCTGTAGTGGAAGCTGAAAATAAAAGAATGTAATAAGGATTGAATAAAAAAGAGGTTTTGATACACATAAAGTGTGTGGATGTTAAAGCCACAAGGGTTGCTGCTAACTCAATTAAATAGGGATTTGAATCTCTATATAAAATATTGGTATCAACAGTTCTATCAGACTGAGATTCTTCCATTATCTGAGTTTGCTTCTCAGGATGGAAACGCCATGAGTGATGGTTGGCGAGGCAAATATGGTGCTGTGTTTCTCTTTATCTCTTCTTTTTTCTTTTGTCCAAAATTTTGTGTATATTTTTTTCATTACGAATAATGCACATTTCATTTTAAAATATATTTTAAAGCCACGCAAAGGAAATGGCACATACTCACCCATCTGAAGGAAAGCTCTGATGGACTTAAAAGCTGCTGACATCCAGCAGGAATCATAGGATCATCATCACAGAATCACAGAATGGTTGGGTTGGAAGGGACCTCAAGGACCATGAAGCTCCAACCCCCACCCCACAGGCAGGGCCACCAACCTCCACATTTCATAGCAGCCCAGGCTGCCCAGGGCCCCATCCAACCTGGCCTTGTCTCCTCCAGGCTGAACAAGCCCAGCTCCCTCAGCCTGTCTTTGTAGGGGAGGTGCTGCAGCCCTCTGTTCATCTTTGTGGCCTCCTCTGGACCCTCTCCAACAGCTCCCTGTCTTTCTTGTATTGGGGCCCCAGACCTGGACGCAGTGCTGCAGATGGGGCCTCACGAGGGCAGAGCAGAGAGGGACGATCACCTCCCTGTCCCTGCTGGCCACCCCTCTGCTGATGGAGCCCAGGATACCATTTGCTTCCTGAGCTGCATGGACCCACCTTCCCAAAAGTTTCTCTCAGTTTCAGTGTCAGTTCATCTTACGTATATTTCTAGGTTGGGCAGCAGTCCTTTGGCTGTGCCGTAAGGAAACCATACTTTTTCTTTTAAATAACTCATTCTTCTTCTATCTGTAAGAATGGAACTGGGTACACAGCAACAGCCTTCCAGGAATGCTGCTGGGATGAATACCAGAGAGGACCATGGCATGAAGGCGAGGTGCAGCCTACTGAATTCAGAGCACCGTAAACCTCACTCCCTGTTGTGCCATAGCCAGTTTGTTGCTCCCACGGTTTTTGCCTCGAGACCTGAAGGAACAGAAGCAAGAAATCAACCTGCAGTGCTACTTGGAGAAAAGCTGTCTCTCACTGAAAACAGCAGCAAGAAAATGGTTTTTACCAGAGTGGCTGAATAGAAAGAGATATCATAAAGTAGCAGGTTTGTTTCTGTGTAGGTAAGCATATAGAGACATACATCAGGTGCTCCCAAAGCCCTGCTGGGAATATATCCTTATCTTGCCATGTTTATTACTGCTACTTTCAGTGAAAGGAATGCTTTCAGGTATTCCTTAAGTGCTGATATTTGAAACAGGAATACCCCGATCTGGAAACACAGTGGGCATTTAAATGTGGTTAGGGGTTTTGGAGAAAAAGGGTTTAGTGGACAGCTGACAAACCCTTCATTCGGGGTGGGGAGTGCCTTCACAGAGGGTCCACAGAGATGAGAAGAGCAGCCATACATTCCTGGGGTTAAACATGGCCTTTCAGCAAGGCTTTGCTTTGTTCTTCTCGAGCTGTACCTTCATTTTTCCCTCCTCTTGTAAATTCTCCCAGTCCTAATTTGTCATGATGTTTCATTAATTTTCTTATTCTCTGTGCAGACACAAGCCATGATAATGCTTTTATTACATTACAGTCTCATTCTGGAAATGCTGTCAACCTGTTTTTTTCTTTGCGGCATAGCTTACATGTTTTGCTGAAATATTGCAGATCAGTTTATATGAGCAAGTAGCTTTTTCTTTTTGCTGAAATATGTACCCTGGATAAATGCTGAAAGAGTCATAGAATTACAGAATCACAGAATGGCCTGGGCTGAAAAGGCCCACAATGCTCATCCAGTTCCAACCCCCTGCTATATGCAGGGTCGCCAACCAGCAGCCCAGGCTGCCCAGAGCCACACCCAGCCTGGCCTTGAATGCCTGCAGGGATGGGGCATCCACAGCCTCCTTGGGCAACCTGTTCCAACGAAAGAAAACCAAAATGTTTCAGAAATAAAAAGCTACTGTGCATATCTAGTGGAGCACAGTTCGTTAGGATTTCAGTCTTAAAGGCTTCCAAAACCAGAAAAAAATGGCATTGTTTATTTTAAACTGGAAAGGCCCAAGGAAGGCTCCCACACGCCTTTTGGGACTGTGTATTGTCACTGTTCATGGAGCAGACTGTGGCCACACCTCCTGGGGATGGCCAGCCTTCACGTGCAAGACTGAGCTGCTCCTCAATCTGATGCAGGGAGATATCAAGGCACATGAGCAGATGAAGTAATAGCTGGCTGCTAACTTTAATAAATCCTAATGAGCAGCAGAGTGTGAGAGTTCCTCCTCCATCCCAGAGCAAAGTCACTGGAGCGAGCAGCCAGTGACTGATGGATGTGTCAGAGGAGAATCAACTGGGAGCGTGCAAATCCATCCTCAACACAAAATGGGATAACATATTGTAAGCTCTGATCTTAATCATAGAATCATAGAATTGCTCAGGTTGGAAAAGACCTTAAAGATCATCCAGTCCAACCCCAACCCAACCATCGTACCCTAACTCTAACAGCCCTCTGCTCAGTCATGGCCCTGAGCACCAAATCTAAACGGTTGTTAACCACGTGCAGGGATGGTGACTCAACCACCTCCCTGGGCAGCCCATTCCAGTGCCTAACAACCTTGATTAGGAGTTGGAATAAATTGTGCAGGGATGGAATGGGTTACTTGTTCCTTATGTCTTTAGTTCAAACCCGAGCGCCTTTATGGAAATGCGGCTCAGGCAGACGTGCAGATTGCTGGCTGTCACACAGGCCTGGCCCTGCTCCTCACCTTCAGGTAATGAGCTGCAACGTGATGCTGAAGGACAGATGAAGATGGTTCACTGTCCCTTTGGAGGGCAACAAACTGCAGATTGCAGAAAAGGAGAGGAATCTGAACTGGAATTGTCTCAGAAAACATTTTCTCATTTCAAACTCTTCATTCTGTTTCGATCAATTTGTAGTGTCAGAAGAGTAGAAGGACAAATCAAACGGTCACTTTTGTTCACGGAGTGTTTACTTTGCACAGCACTTGGGCAAGAAAGATCCAGTGCTTTTCTGCAAGCAGCATCAGCAAGTGATACCAAGGCTCAGTGAGCACTGATGTGAGCTGAGAGGTGACAGGGCGCTGCCTGGTGCAGGCACACTGCTGCTGTCCCAGGGCACACTGAGTGTCACGTTTGGGGACCTGGATTTCTCATGGGATCAAGTCCTTTGTGTTCTGTGTTCAACATGTGAAATGACAGGGCCAGCATGCAGGGCCCTGTATGTGGGGGTTGTTTGTAGGAAACATATTTTTGCTACAGGGCATCACATCAGAGAATCATAAATTCACAGAATGGTTGGGTTGGAAGGGACCTCAAGGATCATGAAGCTCCAACCCCCCCCCTGACAGGCAGGGCCACCAACCTCCACATTTCATAGCAGCCCAGGCTGCCCAGGGCCCCATCCAACCTGGCCTTGAACACCTCCAGGGATGGACGGGGCATCCACAGCCTCTCTGGGCAGCTGTTCAGCACCTCACCACTCTCCTAGTAAAGAACTTCCCCCTGGCATCTAAGCTAAGAGAAGTATAGCTTCTAAATGATTTTCTCTAGGAGTACCAATCAGAAAGAACAATAGTTTCAGAAACTGGGCACGATGAGTGGGAACACAAAGTCTGCTGCTTTCTGTAACTCAGTACTTCAGGAAAACAAAACACCGAGAAACTAGGCAGGAAAAGCCTCTTAAATCCAACAACAATAAAGGTAATGATACAAACAGAGCAAAGTAATTAGCTGGAAAATCAAAGTGCATACAGATTAGCCCAGATGAATAGAATAGAATCTAGGATGTAGAAGGAATTACAGACATTCCTGAGGCCACTCATTATTTTAGAAATGGGGAGGCAGAAAATGTCCCACAGCGTGGGAGAAAATAAGGGATTACTGTTTTTTCCAAGAGCAAGCCTGGTGGTTCTGCAGGGTAACCTCACTTCTGCCTGGAGAAATGTAGAAACCTAAAAGGAAAATAACCAACAACAAGCACTCAGATCCCATTTTTCATGCTTAGCAGTTCCAATTTCCAGAAAGGATCCAAGATGAATTTCAATAAAATCCCCAAACTCGGGAGAGATGTTCCGTTGCAGCAGCATGTAAGGAGCATCCCTATGTGCACTGTAAGCTCAAGCAGCCGTGCCATGCTGGGTGAATTCACCTGGCTCAGGCATTCTTGTCTGGGAGAATGGACCTCGACTTTTCATTTTATTGTAATGCCATGCTGAGGACTGGTGGGTGACAAAGCCAACAGTGATGGTTTTTAAACTCCTTCTAGAGGTCATAAGCAGACTATACAGCATAGATGCAGATGTGGGCATCTCATGGGATTTTCAGTCTGATGCTGCCCAATCCTGAGTGGAGGCAACTTCCCACAGTGCCAAAACCTAAATTGGGACCTATGATGGCTTCTTCCAATGATCCTGTAGGAGATCTCCCCTTGGAGGTCTTCCAAAGCCACCTGGACATGGTTCTGGGCAACCTGCTCTGGGTGGTCCTGCTTGAGCGGGGAGTGGGTTGGACCAGATGACCTGAAGAGCTCCCTTCCACCCTCAGCCATTCTGTGACTCTGTGAAAACTCATTGTGATAAACTTGAAGCATAGAAATTATTACTAATTTTTTTTAATTGAATTTATATCCACTAGTAGTCAAGAAAACTTCTAGCATGCAGTTTGAACATGAGCACTTTACCTAATAATGATTAAGACTCAAGAGAGTGTGCTGCCAGTAGAGCTCTGTGATGTTGTAGCTGTGGTTGTCTGACTGCCTTGCACGGTAGGAAAGACACAGAGTACAGGGAAAAGGGGTTTGTCGGGACAGCAGAGATGAAGGTAGATAGTACATGGATTATGGCAGCACTTGGAGGGGACCGTAATATAGGATTGGAATAAAAAGCTTTGGTTGTAGTGGGATTTGCATAACCGATTTGTAAAACCTTCTTAAATCAGCCCAAGTTATAATGTCAGACACTGATTACATTGTGAGAAGGTGAATGGCTTTCATCTGTAGCCCCCAATTCCAGACAATGTGTACTTTTTAACCTACATAAATTCCATTAACAAGGAAGACAACCTCTAACTAAATTATGCTTTTAGTAAGGGATTGGAAAAGCCAGCTGATCAGAAAAAGGAAAGAAAACAAAAGAAATGAACTGCCTTTTAAGTCACTGCAAATACTTTACTTTGTTTTGTTTTCCCCCGGGTTTGTGGTCTTCCCCTTAGAAATTCCCAAAGGACATGTGATTTGGAGGCCCACGCTCTGCCCTTTTGTTGCAAACTAATACATGGGATACATCCAGACTGACCCCAAAACGGGACAAATGGAAATTTTCCATCCCATTACCCTTAATCCTGGCTCTTTAAAAGGTAGCACAGTTGACAAGGTGCCAAATGTAGCACATAATGAACCTTATGAATCACAGTCATTGCTCCTCCGGGGTAAAGGCAAAATACAAAGGTTATTCTATATATTAAGTACTTCAGTGATCCAGATCTTAATTATAAAGAAAAAGACTTAAGTGGTCATTGGGATGTATGTCTTTTCTGACATACCTGAAAGAGCTTGCTGTTGCTTCTAGCATCATAGAGGCTGTGTATGTGCTGATCCACCTCTCCTCCACTCATCACAGTGCAGCTGATGAGACTTGCACTGATTTTAATAAAAGCAAGGAGGAGCACAGAAGAACTTTTTATGCAACATCAGAAAGGAACATAAAACCAAATTGTCATAACTTGGAGACAAAGTCAATATTTATTATCATTTTGATACTGCGTGTTGGATGTGTCACGGTTTGTTGCTACAAACTACCTGACCTTGGTGCAATTAGAACTGCAACCTCAGACATGTGGTGCAATTCTGAAGATGTTTTTATTCTTTTTAAATATTCAGGAAAATCATTATAGTGGGGGATTCTTTTCTCGTCCTTTATTTCTCTTATTCTCCACAAAGACATATACAAATTATGTATATGTATGTATGTATGACATTGTGAATAATCACAGAAGGCAAGGAAAAGAATGGCAGACTTCTGGCATAAAAAGTCCATTTTTTTTGGAGCAGAAAAGCTCCATCTGTACTGGAATTAAGCACTGCCAGGGCTCATTCTCTGCAGCAGGAGTCAACTGGCACAATATGGACCGATCAATATTACTAAAATAAAGTATTGCATTATTAAATCATAGCATTGTGTAATTTAGCTTGGAAGCGCAAGATGACTGCTGGAGGTTGAGTCATCCAAATTCCTTCTCAAGCAGGGCTGCCTTTAAGCAGTTTTCGCAGTGTGATTGCTGAGAACTGCAGGAGGGTTTGCAGCAAAGTTCCTGTAGTGCAGGGATGTGGTGCTCCAGCAGAGAAACCACCACGGGGGGTGGGAGCAGGACAGAAGAGCTTATAAATAGTTACTTACTCTTCAAATTGAGGAAGAGCATAACCAAAACACTCAGTGCTCTACTCATTGTTAAAGGGTTCCAGTAGTATGGTAAAGGCAAGTAGTATGAAATTATTCCTAATGAGGAGAAAGCCTGAAAAAAAAAACATGAAAGGGAAGGGAAATCTTGTTGGTTTGCTGGCCATCACAGAGTGCTCAGGACCCTGAAATGTAGTGCAGGGTGGATGTCTGTAGTGTGAGCTGCCATGGGACCAAGAAGAGCAAGGAGCTCAGAGCCAGAACTGATTAAGCCTCTGAAAAATACAGTGGACTGAAACTTGAATTTGGTAATGAAATGTCAACGATTTGAGCTCCTTTTAGAATGGATAGCTCAGAGGAAAATACCTTCCGAAATGGCAGTTCAGGTGCATTGTAGTTTTATTCTGAGTTGTGGCTGGAAGCCCAAGGCTACCTTAATTTTCCCACTGCACACAGCCCTATAACTCTTCTGGTGTGAATGGTGCAGGTAATGGGCACTGAAACTACAAAAACAGTCTTCAAAGAGTCTGGTTCACTACCAAACATCAGCAAGTTTGATACCAGATCATAAAAACATTCACAGCATTCCATGTGAACACAAAAGTGGCACAGTTCAGTCTCCAAATAACCAAATTTCTTTGGCTTATCCTCTGTGCAGCTCTGCATGTTGTGCCACAGAAATAATGTTGTGCTAATGAACACAAAAGTTGAGAAAGTGAAAAGAAATGTTTCCAGAAGAACAAAGACGGAACAAAAGGAAAGAAGGGCAGATAAATAAGCAGTAGGAATAAAGAAATGAAGGTACACAGTTAGATTTCTTCTTTTTCTTGACAAGGATCCATTTTCAAGGTGGAATCATGGGTAAACATATTCCTGCAGGACAAATTGAAGTGTTTGCCCTGAATTCTTTTTGTAAATGCTTACCATAAAATATCGTCACTTGATTTATCAGTCACCTCCGCACTTCAGTTTAGAGGGTGTTTTGTTTCTGCTTAACAAATGCAGAGAGCGCTCTGCTGCTTGGGTTGCCTGTTTTAAATGTAAATACGAAGACGTATGTTTGCTTTTGTTTTTGACCTTTCTTGGTAGCTTCTGCAGCCGATGAATCTAAAATGACAGGAGGGCTTCTTCCAGGCTGATATTTCTGCTAAAACTACGGCTAATTGTAAAACATGAAGGAAAACAGAGGAGCTGGCTCTGAAATTGCTGCACTCAATAACCTCAGCATTGGCCATTGATGTCAAAAAGAGGATGATCAACTCCTGGAGCAAAGATTTAAAGACCCACTCGAGAAGAATCTGAATTTTTAAGATAGTAGAAAGCTATTTCTTACTAACTCGAGCCAATTCTATTATATACACAAGGAGAGTGCCTTTCTTAATTAGAAATTCATATTTATACGGAATGTGCAGAAGGAAAGCCTGGATTTTGGGGTCATTTGGAGATCAGAGTGTTCAGACATTGCCGGAAAGCTGTGCTGAGCCATCTCACTGAAGGAATTTCTCATCTGCAAATCTTAGTTGTGAAGACAGGAGTGTGACCTGGAACACCCAAACCAAGTGATTTGTAACCATTTTCCTCTGCATTTATTAATGCTGACACTAAGAAACACAGAACACAAGACTGTATGATGGAAACATCCCACTTTTGAAGAAAGACATTTCAGTAAGTGTTTTGGCTGTCAGAGGAGCCCAAGATGTCGCTGTGTTTGTGTAGGTGACACCTTGGCTTTGCATCCATCCCAAGTAAGGGAGGTGATTGAGTCACCATCCCTGGATGTGTTTAAAACCATTTGGATGTGGTGCTCAGGGCCATGACTGAGCAGAGGGCTGTTAGAGTTAGGGCAGGATGGTTGGGTTGTGGTTGGACTTGATGATCTTGACTGTCTTTTCCAACCTGAGCTATTCTATAATTCTATGAAGAAGCAGCAAAAATCCATAGCAAAATCCTTCCTCACTTACCCTAAAGTGTCATGACTGATTCAAAAAAATGCAAGTATCCCAGCTGGTTTGGATACTTTTCTGCAAGTTCAGTGACAGAGGTGGGAATCAATTCCCTTACTCCCATGACCACAGTAGGACACTCATTGATACAGTTGCACTGGGGAATTACCTCCATACTCCCAGGTCTGTTCAGGTGTCTGCATGTCCCTACAGAAGAGATCTACTGACATCACATGTCAACCAGATGCCAAATCTCAGCTACCTTATGCCACCAAAGACCTTCTGGTGTTTCCAAGGGATGTGTTAGTGTAACAGGAATGACAGAGGATTTGCAGAAGACCAGCAAGAGGTCACGAAAAGACCTATTTGGGTGTCTCAGATGGAGCTTTCACCTATGTTAAAGCAGCTGAAATGCACTTCTGGCGGCTCCTGAGTTGTTTCTTTTGCCTCATTGGCTGCTGCCCACAGGAGAGGGCATCACAAAATGACTCATTCCATCCTTTGAGAACTTCACATGTTCTCCACAGACAGAAAGAAATCTTCTAGGAGAAATCATAGAGATACCAATAGAAATTCTCAGCTTGATCCCCACATTCTAGGCAAAAAAATATTCATGGAAAATTTCTGACTTTGTTCCCAAACACTGTGTGATCTGTTGGAAGTGACAGTGAAGGCGAGACTGTGAAGCGTGAAGGAAGGAAATACTGAAACTCAAATGCTAGATAAGTGCTTTAAGTAATGCTGGCTTCCTAGCCTTTTCTCACATTTGAGGGCTTCAGTAATTACTGTGTCGGTATCAATTTGGAAAGAATGTCAAAAAAATGATTTTCAACAATCTTTGCTCTTACAAACCATAGCCCAGAGAGTGTCATCATCACTGCTCAGTATCAGAAGTCATCAGAGGGGTGTGAAAGTTTTCTTTACCAGCGAAAGAAAGGAATAGGATTTTTTTTTTTTTTAATTAAGAAAGTCTTTCCCAAAATATTCTGAATTGCTAATTGGGTTTGTTAAAGCTAAGGCATTCGGTCTGCTTATAAGCAGAGTCATGATAGGAGTATGCATAGTAACGAGTGATTTGGGGTAACAGGAGAGAAATCTACAGCACAAGGCTAATGAGATCGTCAGTGAAATCAAGTCGTGGCAAGCTTTGCACTCTGATACAGGCCTTTTTCTTGGATGATTGATGGTCAGTGGAATCCATGCTCTCAGCAGTATTATGTGGACCACAGTGACCTTCAGAGAGAGTCTGGGTGATTTTGAGGATAGCAAGAACAGAGAGATTCTAAAAATAAGAACAAAAAAGTGGAGGTTCTGAATTTTGTTTTTCAGGCATCTAACTCATCTTTAAATATTAAGACTCTTCTCTGGTTTTGGTGTTCAGTATTATTTTATATTTTATTTTATTTTATTTTATTTTATTTTATTTTATTTTATTTTATTTTATGCTACCTGCTTCTTGGCAGGATGCACAAGCACAGAGTGAGCAGCCTCACACCATAGGTGGACAGCTCTGGAACCCATTCCAATGTGTTCAGCCCCATCTGGTGTTTGCCTGCAGGTGAATGGCAGAGGGAATTCAGACCCTCAACAGGAATCAGACGGATTTTGTTGCCATTTCTTGTCCCTTATATGGAAATAAGGTTTCCAAATTTCTAAAAGAGTTTCTAATTCTAAAAGAATAATTGCCACTGAGATCTGATGCTATGTTTTATACCTATGAGTAACAGCTTGCCTATGATGCATATCGTAGTATCAGGTGCTGCAGTAATGAATTACTGACAATGTAAATAGCACTGGGGAATTCAAAGCTATTGTATTCATCGTACCATAAGTATATTCTTATTTAATAGACAGTGGATATTTATTATTTCCATTTTTAAATGGATATGTTGTTGCATAAGTATACTAAGGATACAACGATAAAGCAAGAGGTGGAGACGGTCCAGTTGACAAAGACATTGTGAGGACAGACTTTGCTCAGGCTGACATAGACTCAGAAGGATGTTAGATGAGTTTACAAAGTCGTACTTTAGTCGAAGTTGACAAAGGGTCAACTTTGATACATAACTCATTTGCGATTGGTGCTACACCACACATTAATGGCATTAAACAATAAACCCATTGTGCCAAAGTCCAGAAAGGAAAGCCTGCTCAAAGTGCTACTGACCTGAAGAGAAAGGCAGGAGACAAGAGAGAAATACAAGCAGACTGTGAGCAGGCAGATGAGGACAAGAAAGTGGCATATAGTTGCTCAGCTCAAGTCACAGCATAGCTGCAGTTGGAAGGGACCTCTGGGTCCATCTGGCCCCACACTGCACCACATCAGGGATGGTTCCCAAAGGAGAGATGGTTGTGGAAGATTCACAGATTTCTGGGAAGTTCTGCATAGTTCTCCTAAAAGATATCACGAACCCAGGAGAAAACTGCTGACGGACAGCAATACATCAAGATTGCCTCCCCAAGACAAAATGGACATTGCAAGGTGTTGGCTGAGCAGCCAAGTAGTAGTGTGCCATGGAGACAGATAAAAACAGATTAGCTGAGCTGGGGCCCTATCAGGCAACATAAAGAGATGGCATCTGGTTTTGAGTTCATGAGTCAGAGGATTGTGAGGACAGGGAGTATTTTGCCTCTAGAACACTTCCAGAAACAGTGAGAGTGTACACAGGAAGGAATCACTACATAAAAAATCATTTTCTTATTTCCTTTCCATAAATATCTGCCCTAATTTTTGGGCAGGTTATGTGGTTAGATGCAACTTTGTTGTAGGTTGGTGCCGCAGTCTCAGATTCTTCTGGTTTTGGCAAGAACATACACAACAAGGAAGTTGCTTTTGCATGAGAAAAGACCCTTTCTGTATCACTGTCTGAACTTCATTGGTTTTTGTGGCATTAAAGAAGAGAAGAAAGTGTGTTGGTTTAGGCCTGGTTTAATACAGCTCACAGTACAGAGCTGACTTCCTTTAATACACGGACACTCAAACATTGCCTGTTCCATAAGCAGAGAGGGCCCCTGGAGGGGAGACAGAACTCTATAGGATTTTTTTTTTTTGGCTAATTGGTTGCATCTTAGAAAGATACTGCCCAGTGAGTGGCCTTACTTCCATTCAGTAAAAGCAGATGATATTTTTCTTACAGGTTTTGATGGATGCGATGGGAAAAGTACAATGTTTGTTACCTTACAGTGGCAATCTCTTCAATGGCAGGACCATTAAGAAAATTGTTTTTCTTGTTCAAGCGGATGGAAAATCTGAGCCTGGATGTTTGGGAGCTGGGGGAGAAAAGAGAGACTGAGAGTTATAAATGTCATTTAACATTCTGGGCACGTTTCTTGTCTCAGCAAGTGAAAAATCTGCTATTTAATTCCATTAACATATGCAGCTAATGCTTTTCTCTGAAGTCACCAAGAAAACATGGAAAAAGCCCACTGGCTGCTAATTCTGTGTTTCTAATTGATTGCAACTGCTGAAATCAAGGTCCGGAGGAGCTTTTGCTAGAGATGCTGGCAGAAAAACAGAAAAGTCAGTATTCGTACATATATATGCACATTTTATAGAAATCCACCCTTGGAATGGTAGAATAGAGTCAGAATCACAGAAATATAGAATCAGTCCTAAATTGGAAGGGACCCACATGGATTATTAAGCCCAGCCCCGGGCTGCACACAGGACCATCGAAAATACAAAGCCAATACTGAGAACAGTGTCCAAACACTTCTTGAACCTCAGTGGGCTCAGCCCTGTGCCCACTGCCCTGGAGAACAGTATCTTGTGCTGTATGTCCTCCTGTTTCACGTTGCTCTAAAAAAGAGCTGCTGCTCATCTGGACCAACATCAAGATTCCCGAATCGTGAAACTGCAAATTATTCATCAGAGCTCTTCACCATAAAATGCAAGAGGACCTGGTATCTGAGATACTTAAATGCAAGATGGAGACCTACGCCTCCTGCGTTCGGTAGGCACTCACTCTGTTTTGCTGGAGCAAAACATCTCCCTCCCATAGGATTCAAGCTTATGTATCATACATTTTTGGGAAGGACTTGATAAGGAATTTCCCGTCACCAGTGGAAATGCAGAGCCTGGCTTCGTCTCAGCTCATAGAATCATAGAATGATAGAATGGCCTGGGTTGAAAAGGCCCACAATGCTCATCCAGTTCCAACCCCTGCTATGTGCAGGGTCGCCAACCAGCAGCCCAGGCTGCCCAGAGCCACATCCAGCCTGGCCTTGAATGCCTGCAGGGATGGGGCATCCACAGCCTCCTTGGGCAACCTGTTCAGTGCGTCACCACCCTCTGGGGGAAAAACTTCCTCCTCATATCCAACCTAACCTCCCCCCCCCCCCCCGTCTCAGTTTAAAACCATTCCCCCTTGTCCTATCACTGTCCACCCTTGTAAACAGCCGTTCCCCCTCCTGTTCATACTCTCTCTTCAAGTACTGGAAGGCCACAATGAGGTCTCCCTGGATCCTTCTCTTCTCCAAGCTAAACAAGCACAGTTCCCTCAACCTTTCCTCTTAGGAGAGGTGCTGCAGCCCTCTGACCATCTTAGTGACCATCCTCTGGACCTCTCCAAGAGCTCCACGTCCTTCCTGTACTGGGGGCCCCAGGCCTGGATGCAGTACAGCAGATGGGGCCTCACAAGAGCTGAGTAGAGGGTGACAATCATGCAGAGTAAAAATTAAAGGACTAGGGTCCATATATCCATAAAGGATAGAAGCCTTGTCTCTCTAGTGTGTCTAGGTAGTCAGTGGAGAGAGACACACAGGATAACCCATCCCATATCAAAGCAACCACAGTAAACTCCCCGGGATAGCTGTGCTGCTTTCAGAATCTTGACACGCACATCTAAAAATGGGGAGGTTACATTTGAAAATAAAGCTGGGTTAAGCATTGATGGAAAGAATGCAGTTTTGTGCTTCCTGTAAATGCACTGACTGCTGCTTTCAGTCCCTGATGGTTTGGTTGGATCTCCAGAGAGCAATGAAATGCATTGACGTGGGACACATCTTGACCATTTTATTTCACAACAGTCCCCCAGAGAGAGAAGATACATGCACACTTATTTTAGTTACTTGATAAACCTTTAATTAGAAAAGCACTCATTTATTTATCATAGAATATCACAAGCTTTTAAACCTCGGTAGGTTATAGAGAGAATATTTTTTTTCTATGAACCTAATATAAAAGTTAAAATAAACAACAGCATTCATCAGAGTATCTTTCTCCTGCTACTGCCTTAACTATTATTTAAAAAGTTTGCAGTCATCATCCTTTGTTAAAAAATCACAGATGCCTATTGCAGCCGTTTATGAACTGAAGGGATGAAAGGGTTGCAGAGCTCCCTTTGGATGGGACGCTTTAACTGACAGTGACCGGGTGTTCCCATAGAACTGCACTGAGCAGCATGCACCTACACGCCAGGGGACTTGAGGAAAGCCCCAGGTGTGTTTGCCATGTGTTCACAAAGCAGTTGCTTACCTGGAAAGAAGTGTCTAAGCAATGAAATGAAAAAAAATGAATATACAGTATCCTAACTATTGTTAAAGTTAGGAACAGTTTATGATTCCTATTGAGTTCACTGGACGGAGCCTAAAATCTGAGACTTGTTTTGCACTGTGCTTTTAACACCGGGTATTTTTTTGCTTGCATGATGAGTGCCGAAGAGAAGCAGTTAAATAAATACATCAATAGTCATCACATAATGTCACAGTTTATTTAAAGCATTTTGGAGCTGAGATGTGAAAAGAGGTGTGGGTAGGTTACTTGGCAAACTGCACATGATACTGCACCAAGTATTGCACTGCCTAATATGGGCACTGTTTACCTGTCAGCTTTAAGGCTCTGTCTGATCACCTCTCTGTGGTTCTGCCCTCCCCCCAAGCTACCAGAGCCTTCACAGTGTTAGTTCTGGGCTTCAGTGGAAGCGCTGCTGACGGTGACCTGTTGTTGCTACCCCAAGGTCAGGATCAACCGTGGATGCTGCAGAGATGCAGCGGTTGCTGTAGGACACTTCCCTGCTGATCCCTCTCTATGCACCCATAGCGCTCCTGAGGTGCATTTGTGCTCAGGTTTCCCTCTGGGGAAGATTGGTCCACAGCCACTGATGCTCATAAAGCTCTCTTCCCGTTGCTAAGCTTCAGGCAAGTCCCTCGTGTGCCTGTAGCTCTCTCATGCTCCCTCAGTGCAAGCTTTTCCAGAAATTTGGCTGTACCCACTGTTCTTTCTGTTGGCTGCTGTCCTCAGAGGAGATCTACTCTGCAGAAATCCCTGCAGAGTCCCGGGGAAGCGCTCACCTCACCTCACCTCTGCAGCACCAACATCCTGTGCCTGAGCTCCTCCCTTCCCCAGCAGCAGAAAGGTGCTTTGGGGACACCAGTCCTCTTCCCTGGTTTTTCCTTTTTTTTTTCTTTTCACCTCCGTTATGATACAATGGATTATATCGTACTACTTCTCTCCCCTGTTGAGAACAGCCCAGGAAGGTGGTTTGACAGATAGTCCTAATTCTGGGCAGAGGAATATGATGCCCTCACGTTGGAGCCTTGGTTTGTATTTCTGTTCTTGTGTTGGAAGTCTTAAAAGCAGTTGCCTGTTACTTGTCAGCTCAGATCAAGGTCAAAGAGAGTCTAACTGCAGAAGCCAGAGGGGCTGTTCAGCTCAAATGTGTGGAAAAACCCAACTTTAACTCTTCAGGAAACTGCCACCTTGAAATTGCATGTGGGTTCCTAACTGTGTGAACTGCTGAACGAGGAATTTGTCTGAGCTAGGAATAATGAACTGAGTATGAGACTCCATCAAGAGAATAGATTTATTTATTTTTTTCTTGCTAATTTATCATAATCAAAAGAGCCCACTTTGTGCATGCAGGAGATTGGGCTAAACACATGGAGGCATTTCAAGCTCTTCCATCTGTTTCAAAATGCTGAATGTTTCATGACTAAAAGCACCGTAAACTCAAAAGAGAAAAAAGAAGAGGAAGACAAGGCTTTCATATCGGAATATTTGATGTTAACAAGGCTGAAGTTTGGGCTTGAAACATTAAATTGAAGAGTTTCGAGTTGAGAATGTAACAACGTGTAATAAATGCAACGTGGACTCTCTTCATATTTTGAAATTCAGAAGATCAAGGAAAGTTCAAAGTGAAATGGATGTAGAAGTGTTTTCCCATTTATCCTGAAAACATCATTAGTAACTGAAGGGATACTGGGAAAGCATAGACCACATATCACAGAATCACAGAATCACAGAATGGTTTGGGTTGGAAGGGACCTCAAGGATCATGAAGCTCCAACCCCTGTGAGGCAGGCAGGGCCACCAACCTCCACATTTCATACCAGCCCAGGCTGCCCAGGGCCCCATCCAACCTGGCCTTGAACACCTCCAGGGATGGACGGGGCATCCACAGCCTCTCTGGGCAGCTGTTCCAGCACTTCACCACTCTCACAGTAAAGAACTTCCCCCTGACATCTAACCTAAATATTCCCTCCTTTAACTCAGAGCCATTTCCCCTTGTCCTGCTGTTATCTCCCCTTTCAAAGAGTTGAGGTATCAACAAACATGAGACTGATGGAGGTGACATTCTCAGGAGGACGGTGTTAGCATTTGTCCCCAATGTATTCTGCTCCATCCATCTCCCTCCATGTAACTGTGTGGGCAGTGACACTGCAGCCCGGTAATGCCAGCCATGTGGGAAGCAGAACTGCCCACTGCTTTTCCCCGTGTCCACAGCACGACTTGGTGCCGTGACCTCATGATAAAACTAGTAGTGTGCACCAGAAAGGACTGAGGTCTGAAAAGCTGACAGGGAATTGCTCCTCTTAGTGCAGGGCTCGAGCAGGGGATGTTTGTGCGCTGCGGTGATGCTTGTGGCACTGAGCGTGCACAAAGTGTGTGCATTCAGCACACTCACGGCACACTGCCCTTGTGAGAGCGCAGGTACATCATCTTCCTAAAGCAGTGGGCATTTCAGTGCTCACTGGTAGTTAATAAAAAATGCTGGAGCATGCAGAAAGCTGCGGGCTCCTCCTGTACAGCATGAATTGCATTCGGTTTGGGTGGCACACGACATGTCACGCTTTGCAGTGCATGTGCTGAGAGAGCAGAGCCCTTTGCTGACTCACTCTGCCAGCGCCCATCCTCATGGATCACGAGCTAAACTCTGGGTCAGGAGCTGGTAGGACCTACCATTTAATGCCAAACAGCTGCTTAAATATACATAGATATATAAAACAAATGAATCATTTATTTACACTTTGCAATAAAACATGAGGCTGCTCATCCATTATTTATCCCCACGGTAGAAAATCAAGGATTGGGATGCAGCATTTTGCCGAGGCTTTTCTTGCTTGTGCTGTGCATTGCTGTGCTGAAATAGAATCCCCAGTGCCCTTCCTCCCTTAAATCTTGATCCCGAGCAATCAGCAGAACTGCTGCACAGATGGGGAACACATGGTTCTCCCTGCCTGTGCTCTCAGCAGAGCAGAAATGGGCTCCCACTCCTATACCTATGCTATTTCTTATTGCTTTTTTCCCCCTTTCTTTCTTTCTGTTCCTGTTTTTCTGTTGAGGATAGTCTAATTCCACTTGTCAATAGAGAGAACATAAGAAGGTGGGCTGAATAAACTTAATATGGGGCCTGAATTGCTAATATTTGTTCTCTTTTGTTTGTTTTTGCCAAAATAATTTCAAAGTAAATCTGTCAACTTGTATTTTGTAGAGTTATCACACAGAACAGTGTGGGAGATTTCATAGGCAGCTCTCATTATTTCCTTTGCCTCACTCCACGTGTCCTTACCCATCTGCCTTCCCTGGGGCTGTAGCTGCTGCACTGCAATCTTTCATTGCTGATTGCATGGAGGCAGTGGAACCCAAGAGCTCTGCTGTGCTTCTGGTGGTAACACTGGTCGTAGTTTAGCACCAAACCTTTTTTAGTCTTTGGAAAAAGAGGTTTTGCCAGTATCTGCTTTTCTGACAAATCAACACGAAAAGTTGAATTTTACCATTACTGTTCTTATTTACCATTAAGTAATCCTTATTAATGTCTTTACTCTTAAATTCTGGAAAAGATGGATTTTGAAAACCTTGATTTTTCTGGTTTTCGGATGGGATGGAGTATTTCAATCATAGAATCGTAGAATCATAGAATTGCTCAGGTTGGAAAAGACCTTCAAGATCATCCAGTCCAACCCCATTAAAGATCATCCAGTCCAACCCCACCCCAACCATCCTACCCTAACTCTAACAGCCCTCCGCTCAATCACGGCCCTGAGCACCACATCCAAACGGTTGTTAAACACATGCAGGGATGGTGACTCAACCACCTCCCTGGGCAGCCCATCCCAGTGCTTAACAGCCCTTTCTGTACAGAAGTGTTTCCTGATATCCAACCTAAACTTCCCCTGGCACAACTTGAGGCCACTTCCCCTCGTCCTGTCACCTGTCAGCAGTGAGAAGAGACCAGCCTCACTGTAAGCACCCTTCAGCTACTGGGAGGTTAGATATTTCAATCTCAAAATATTTTGTTCTATTTGTGGAACTGAAGTTGTTTCAGTTTGTGCCCTTGGGATGCTAGACTGTTCCCCTGACATGGCACGGTGCCTTTTAGACACTACAGTTTGAGCCACCTGGCTGGCTCAAGGCTGGGCTACATCCTTTGTGATGGGAGTCACTGCCCTGGGATCCCACGTTTCTGACACCTTTCTCAGGGGCCATTACAGACACACCTTATCAGCACCCCGATACGGCACCAAAGCTGCTGTATTAAGGACAGCCTTGTCTCAGGCTTAGACAGACTGTCAGTACTTTACTTACCACTATGCAAAAGTGTTCATGCGGGAACAACACTGAGCAATGTGCAAACACTGATATGTTCCCAATGAGGCAACGCAAAAATCTTTCAGAGAGACATAACGTCTCAGAGGACAAAATCATTCAGTGTACCTGCATGGCACAACTCCTTACAGCTCCTTCAAGAGCAGCTCATGAAATTAACACACAGCAAATGTCCTCTTACTCAGCTGCTATCTACCCTCCTGTTCTGTTGCTATCTACTGTATTTCTCTCACCTCCTCAACACACTCCTCACTGTTATCTGGCATTTTACACCTTATCTCTTTGGCTACATCAAAGCGTTGCATTTCCAGGGCTGTCAATCCATCATTTTTACAGCTACTCAGCTCACATAAAAGAACTTACAAAGAAGTTTCTAATATGCTCAGACCCAAAGCCTCAGGTCTGGCTCTTCAAACACTCCAGAAATATTTCCTTCTTATGTTTTGATTGATTTTGAAGAAATTGATGGTATGTGGACATCAGAGCCACCAGAGCAATGCACCATGGTACGTTTCCTCTCTGCCATTCCTAACAACTCTGTGGATGCATTTGTGGTGTAGGCAGATTTCTCACATCCTTGCAGACTGCACAGTCCCCTCATTTCTCCAAGTTGCCAGTTACAATGCTCATTGTGCTGGAAATGCTTCTAGAAATACATTCTTAACAGTGGCTGTGTATTTGGTGCTCTCATCTGCCTGCTCAGTCTAATTAAAGCATAGGTTCCTGTTCTGCTTGTCACTGAATCATAGAATGACTGAGATTGGGGAGGACCTTACAGACAACCTAGTTCCAACCCCCTGACATTTCTTTTCTCTGCTTAAACTGTGTTCACTTTGAAGTTGCATGGGAAAACGTTGTATGTTGCCCTGCCTTCCCTCAGCTAGAAGGCAGACAAGGACTTGACAGTCTTTGTTCTGTTCTTATCAATATAGTTCTCAGCTTTGGTCTCCAAACATTCAGATCTTGGTGTTCCCAAATATGAGAAGTCACAAGCACACATTGTATGAGGGCACAGTTTGCCACCTTATCCTGAACTCCAGTGACTGAAATCAAATCCCTGGGTCCAGATTATCCCCACTGAGGAATGACCTAAATGACCGTCTGGCTGTGGTTTGTTTACCTGATAAGCAATTCTGCAGCGTTAAAGTGAAAGCCAAAGATTGCACCTGCATGTTAAATGCAGTAATCAGAGAGATCTAGGAAACCTGGGATGTGCTGGGGCAGCTCAGGGCACCTGCAGAACCAAAGGGAGGACAGCACATGAATATTGGAAAGTGCTGGCTTGAAGGGATGCTCTGCTTTGGCTCACTCAGGAAGGGTTTTGGGAAAGAGAATTTAGTTCCTTCTAGTCTGTGCATGCCCCTTGCCCATGCTCCACCTACTTGCATTCCTGAGTATTTCCCAAAGTTATTTCATTCTGAGCACTTAAACAGTGATATCATCAGGATTAAATTTTTGCAGGGAGTTCTCTTCCAAGGTACAGACCAACAGGTTTGGGGTGGCTGCTCACACAGTGGCTTTAGCACAGGCAGGGCTGTCCATCAGGTGATGTTGTGTGACTGCCTGGATCTGGGGAGCAGGATGGAGCCTGTCCTGCTAGCTGAAGGAGCAGCTGAATCATCGAAGGAATTGTCAGATTTCAAAGAAGCATCTTCTGGGTGCTTCTCCCACACCAACAGTGAAGAATATACCTCGTCTCATTAAAAATGAATGTATTTTTAAAAGAGTCATGCATTTTTAACTGGCTTTGCATCCCCTTTCTTCCTACAACATGCTCTTCAAAAATGATGAAACGTCCTTGCTCTGCGTTGGTTTGATTTCTAGGCAAGTCCATGTTTTTTGAGCTCTCCTATTAACGCTAGGATGGGCAGGATATTCGTGCACATCTAAGGATTCTGAGGTCTTTGATTTGATCTCCGTTACAGGGTACAAAAACACAAGCTCTGAAAAACTGACCCCCGAAGGATGGGAAACTCCAGTAATGAGGCGATCTCAAAGGTGTGCACAGCCAGGCTGGTCATGGGCTGCAGGGAGATTAAAGTACTCAGCTATGAGCCTCCTTACAGCTCCTAAGCAGCGAGCCTCAGTGGGGGCTAGGCACCATCTTTAGTCATCTCTTCAAAACCTTGCTTTATTTCCTCAGTTCTGTAGGTGTTGGCCACCTTGGGTCATTAGTGGAGGCTGCTTTTACTTTTTTCAGTGTTTCGGTGGGTTTTCTGTTACATTGGATCTTCTATTTTAGTTCAGCTCTTCTCAGCAGGTCAACACAGAGTCCCATTTCCAGGAAGAAGCTGCCAAGGGACGGCACATTCAATTTCATGAGTGGAAGATCCTTCACAGTGCAGGGCCTTAGGAGGGCTGTTCCTCTGGAGATTCCTCAGCACAAATAGAAATAGCAACCGGACTAATTGAGAACACGAGTGCGAGGTCGTACTGAGCAGATGAGCTATTATTAGCAGAACGGCCAGGATGACATGGAAAAACTGTGCTGCTTACATGTTTGTGCTGTGAAATGTCCCGGTGGGGTTCTGAAAAAAGAAGGGTCGCTTCTGTTTGCCTATCAGAGTGCGAGTCAAAGGCTTGAGAAATGAGAAAATAATAACGTACGGAAGTACACAACAGCCAGGACGCCAGTTGTTACCAATTATATTCTCTAAGGGTTTTCCATTGTGTCAGAAAAAGCGATGAAGTCATCCTCATTTGTATTCCATTCACACAGACATTGACTTGGGGAAGGGTTTTGATGTTGCAGCGCGTTATACACAGAAGTAGATACCTTTTCATTTAGAAAGAGTTCTGTCGTCTCTGTGGCTGAATGAGAACGGGAAATGTGCGCCGTTGTAACGGCTTTTAATGATCACAGTTATAAATTCTGATTCACAACGATAACCACAGCGCTGCCGATAGAAAAGGATTTTAATGAAAGACTAATTATTTTGCCTGATGGCTTAAGTGTGGTACATCCAAGAAGCAACTCTGATCTGAACTGCCTGTAAATATCAAATATTGAATTCAGCTTCATTCAGAGCTCTCAGAGACTTCTTTCCAATGACCTCAAAGCCAAGGACAACGTTGTGACTGAGCCTATCCCTGACTAGCCATGCCACGCATGGTAGGAGATGAGCTGGTATTCCATCTATCTTACCCTCAACCTCATTTTGTAAGTGATCCCGTAGGATATGCCTTAAGGGAAAAGGAAAGAAAAAGAAAGCTGAGGCACTAAGATGGAGAATGCATCTCACCTACTGGGCTGGGGAGCAGGAGCACCTCTTGTACCCATCCCAAGCTTGGGAATGTCAGAAATGACTGCGTGGGAAAGGGTGGCCTCACTGTTTTGGAGTGTCTGGAGATCACTGCCCTGTAGAGCAGGGAAGGATGAACAGGAGGGAGATACTGGGAAAGGAGACATTTAAAAATAAGCAAGAGGATGGCTGGAATGGGAGCACAGTGCCTGTGCAGAAATGCCGTGGTCTGAAACGAAGGAGAAGCAGGGGCTCACTGTGAGCCAGAGCAGCTTCCTCCTCCTGCTTCCCACTGCTCAGCAGACAGTGCTTTGCTCTCCTTGCACACGAGAGAGGAGGACACTGGAGAAAAACCCGATTATTTTTCATTTCTCCTGCCATCAGAAATGATGACAACCTCTAAAATGTGGATAACTGCCAGAAAGAAGAAGAAAAAAAGTTGAAGCTCTAAAAATAGATCTACTCCTCTCAATTTCTATTAATCTTCTAATTGGCTGGTCACGGGCATTATGTGTGTAGAAACGGAGTGAGATTCCCCCTTCCTCATGCACTGCAGTTAGTAATGCTCTGTAGTCTGGGAACTCCTTCAACAATATTCTCCTTAAGGGCATACCCTGGAAGATGGATTGGATTGCTACCTAGCAGCCATTTGGGGACACATCTGTGGAGACATCTTTGAAACAAAATGCTGCATAACTTTGAAAATCTGTTCTGAAGATGCTGAAGCCTGGAGCGGTGTTCTAGAATGGGAGGCTTGTGTCAGACCAGGAGCACATTACGTACAGCAGTGCTAAGAAAGCAGAAGCTTAGCAGCATTTTTCAGGGATTTGTCCAAATCTACTTCTGCTAACCTCTGCTGAGACCACTCCTTTTCACATACAAGTATTTTTTTCCTTGAGTCTTGTGGCTTTAGGCCAACACAGGATTGCTTCCCACAATCTGGTAGCTTGGAAAAACTGAGCGAGCCAGGTAAAATTTGAGCTGGTCCACGCACACACTCAGGGGATTCGATTTTGTCAGCCATTGAGAACAGCAGAACAGTGTACAGTACAGCAGAACAGAGGCAGAGTACTGCAACAGAGCAGTAACACCCCAGTATGCAGATGGAAGGAATAGCAGGCTGAAGTATATGGTCAATCAGAAGCCATAAGCTTCAAACTTACAGTGATACTTTTTCAATCATTACTTCTGACATGATTTCCTGGGCAAGAAATCCCCTTAGATACGAATTGTCAAGATGACCTCAAAATCAGGAGGACCAGGCTCCGGCATCACGTGAGCTGAAGAGAGGGCTCTTCAGTAAATTCTGATTTGCTCTATTTCCTCCCTTTTATCATCCGCACCCACAAACATTTACTCTTTTAGCAAGAAGCCCAGAAGAAACATCAGGATGTTTATGATATGCTTGGCTATGTTTCATTTCTAGCTTTGTAGTTTTTTTCCCTCAACCAAGAACAAAGCAAATCCCATTTGCAACTGGTCTTTATTACTGCCTTAGCGGGAATTAAGTATCCAGCTACTTGCAGTTCAATAAACTCCTCAAATCCTGCGTGAACAAAATGAACAAAGCCCATAAGCACATGGCACAGACACCAGTGAGATGTGAGCCTGTGTCTGAAAGATATGAGCAAAATGGGGAATATTGATGCTTGTAAAGCCATGCTGGGTTAAAGACACCGGTGTCAGCCGTAGAGGATCTGTGCAAAGATATTGGATCAGCTCTGTAAATAGAATGGTTATAGTGGCCGAAGTTAATCCTGTGGTATCTTGGCCTGATTCCTGAGCAGAAGTAGTTAAGCTCCAGCACAGCTCCATGCCGACACAGCGTGGCATCATGCTCCCAAATCTGCCTTGCCTTCTCCTCACTGTGGCACTGCTCAGTGCAGCAACACTTATTCCCCATCAGACTGTGAGTTTGCACAGATTTTGAATTCAGTAAACATTTTCTCTGCACGCTGTAGTACAAGTCTATTTAAACTGTGCTTATATGAGTAGTCAGTGATGTTTCTTTTGCTTTATGCACCAATTTGGCTTCTTCTAGCTTTTACAAACCAGCTAAACTGATAAGCAGCAAAACAATATCTGAGGACCTTGGCATTAAGATCTCCTGGTCTGGAGCTTTGAGAGATCCTAAGGGCTCCAGAAAGTCCCTGAGAGGGACTGCAGGAGTTATCACAGAGCCCGGAGCACTGCTCCACAACCCCAGCAGTAAGGGCTCCGGCTGCACTGCAGTGAGGCTGAGCTTCTCTGATTGCTCCTCCTGCTGAATGGGACTGAAGGCATTCCACACTGCATTGTCGTGAAGTTCTTAAAATACCACGGGATTAGAAACGGAAGAGCAATGCCATGAAGAACACGCAGCCTTGCTTCATTCCTTCCAGCCCCTTGGTACCCTGCTACCCAGTTATCCCAGATGGCACGAAGTCTGGGGAATGAAAGATAATGAGTTGTATGGTGTATCTTGAACTTGATATTTTTGAGTTCCTCTGCCAGGAATCAGCTGGATTTCTGATCTCCTCAGCCAAAGAGTAGAAGATTGCTGTGGTTCTGAGTGCATTTATTTGCAGAAAGTGTGGTAGAAGCCTACTGTCAGCTCAAATGGCATAGTGGATAACAGCCAGCATAGAGATGATCTTTTTGTCTATCACTCAAACTAAAAAGTGTTATGGGACTCCAATTTAATGTGACAAAATATCATCACAAACACAAAATTCTAAAGCCATCACTCAATGATTATAATTAGCCCATGGCAAGCTCCTCAAAATACTGAAGTGACTATAAAAGGTGAAAATTCTCTTAATTAGCAAAGATGCAGAAAACGTACCAGTCTGACTCACTGCTGAAAGTCTCCAATTAACCTGGCCCAGACTGAGATGATTAGGGCAGCTCTGATTGTGCAAAAGAAATAAAACCAGTGTGGCATTAAGTCTTGTATTTTTCCATCCCTGCTCCTGCTCTTCGGAGTTGCATTCTGGCACATCTCTCGTGAACGTTTCCTGCCCTGCTGCAGGAAATCAAACCCAAATCTAGCAAACCCTGATGACACCCTGGAAATGTTTTCAAATATTGAGAATGATCTGTACAACAAATTTCTACCTGGATATCATGCAGTCCTGTTCAAGCTGTCCACTTCTATAGTTGTTAAAACTACTAACCTGACTAATGAGAGCAGAAAACTATCACTTTTCATATGGTGGCGGTTTGTCAAAGCAACTCACACTGTTCCTCTGATCATTGCACCATCATAGCTGAAAAGCTGCTTCACGTGGACTGATCATACATCTAAGATATGCAGTGAGCACATCTCATGGCTTGATGAAAAGGAGACCACAGCAACCCCTTTGCATTCAGACTGCAGGAGCACCACCCTGCCCTGCTGGCACTGTGCAAAACCCAAGTGCTGCAATGTGTGGGAGTTGCAGATTAAACTGGTTTGAACAGCAATAACACAGATAAAAGGGATGACAGGAATTTGGGCACTTCCCCAGCTTCTCAGAGCTGTTTGGTTTACAGCCCTAGAACTAACTCAGGTAAGTCTGCACAAGCTGGAGTTGTGCCCCTGCAACACATCTTAGGAAAGAGTACTGTGTAGTTGGATTCATTTAAAGACTTAAACAGAACTGCAGCATTCCCAAGTGAAATCACAGAATCACAGATATGTAGCTTGGGTTGGAGGAGTCCTTAAAGATCATCCACTCCCAATCCCCTCCATGAGCTGTGTGCCCCCAGCTCAGGCTGCCCAGGGCCATTCCATGGCCTCGGGCACCTCCAGGGATGGTGCATCACAGCTCTGGTCAGTGCCAGCGCCTCACCTCCCTCAGAGTGGATGATTTCTTCCTAACATCTAACATAAATCACCTCTCTGTTAATTTAAAACCATCCCCCCCTGCCCTATCACCGTCAGACTGTAAAAAATTGCTCCCCTCCTCCTGATGATCTCCCTCATTACTGGAAGGCCACAGTGAGGTCTCCCCACAGCCTTCCCTTCTCCAGGCTGAACACCCCCAGCTCCCTCAGCCTTTCTCCACAGAGAGCTGCTCCAGCCCTCTCACATCCTCCTGGCCCTCCTCTGGCCCCGCTCCCACAGCCCCACATCCCTCCTGTGCTGGGGGCCCCAGGCCTGGACGCAGCACTGGCAGCCTTACAAGGGGCAGAGCACAGGGAACAGTCCCCTTCCTGCCCACTGCCGCCCCTCTGTTGATGCAGCCCAGGATACCAATGGCCCTCTGGGATGCAAGGGCTTATTTCTGGCTTGTGTCTAGCTTCTTGTCCATCGGGACCTCTAAGTCCTTCTCTGCAGCAATGTAAATTACAACCAAGCATCCAAAAGGGATCATGAATAAGATGGGCACAGTAAAATGCTTTCCATTTTTTTTCCGTTTGCTAATGCCCATCCACACACCCACAGTCAGCTGGGAGACACAGGGCAGGTCAGTGCAGATGATAGGTTACTTTAGAACTACCATTGGTGTTTTTGAAAATTTTCTTTTGCTTTAAGAGGCTGCCAAGCCCTTAAGGTTCGCCTTTCACACACATTGATATATTTTTGCAAGATGCCATGAGCTCCTGGAAATTTAAAAACATCACAAAGACCAAGAATAATCTGCTAGAAAAGACTAGACTGGGACACCTTCATCACTGCAGAGCAGTGGAAGTACCAATACAGGAAAACCTGAATATCCTCAGTTCAGTGACTTCATCACAGAAGAGAAGGCTGCAAGGTGAGCTGAGAATGGCCTGTCAGTATCCAAAGGGGAGCTACAGGAAAGAAGGGGACAGACTCTTCAGCAGGGTCTGTGGTGACAGAACAAGGGGAAATGTCTTCAAGTTCAAAGAGGGGAGATTTATGTTAGATATAACGAAAAAATCTTTCACAGTGAGGGTGGTGAGGCACTGGAACAGGTTCCCTAGTGTTGTGGTTGATGACCCATCCCTGGAGACTGACAAAGTGAGGCTGGATCTCCTGGTTTCATGGAAAGCTGGAGCCCTTGGGCCAACAGCAGCTCTGCTGCATCCTGCTGGCTTTTGTGAACACACAGTCCCAAGGCAAGCAGTGTAAATAGCCCTGATACCATAAAGGAAGGTTATTTCTCTTTGTTTCACCTTCAAAGATGTCCAATAAAATAAGAAGGATGGAGAAATGGAGAACACTGTGTTACTCAGATCAAAACACTTAAATAAAAACAGAAAATGGAAAAAAATGTCTCACAGCAGTGCTACTAAATGAGTTGGTTAAACCGTGATACAGCAGCCAGAAGTCAGAGAGCAAAACTTGAGGACAAAGTCATCAGTAGGTGAGCAAGCGAGCTTCATTTGCTGTTATACCATGCAGGCAGACTGACATCAGCTGGGATTCTTGGCTGTGCATTCAGGAGCCCTTCTGATAAGCTACTTGATAACCAAGAATTGGAAACCTGATGAATCACTGCGGTCCTTTTCAACCCAGGCCTTTCTATGATTCTATGAACCTCTGCGATTGATTAACAGAAGAATGTTTGACCTGAGGCCTGCCCAGACATATTGTTGCTGCTGAGGGTCCATCGTGTAGGCTGTGACCTGAGGATGCAGTTCCTGTGTTTCCAGGCAGAAGCATGGCAAATTGCTGCAGTCCAACTAGCAAGTTGCAGCATGTGCTATAGAATTTTGGCGACAAATATTTCATGATTTCTTGCAATTTGGCTGAAGAACCTCAATGTAATATTCCTAGCATGCATTTATTTCACTCAGTATTATCCAGGGTTCTACAGCATTTGATGACCTCGAGACCCGAAACTTAGCACTTCACCACAGGAAATGAGAACCTGCTGCTTTTCTTTCAGCACAGTGAGTGGCACCACAGCAGCCAGCAGGGGTGGCTCTCCATCAGTGCCACTCTTTGGTGCCTCCTGAGACCACTGGGCTGGAAGAGTTACCTGGGGAAATGGCGACTGAATGGGAAAGAAGCACCCATGGCAGGAGAGGTGGAAATAGTTATCTTTGAGATTCCTTCCAACCCAAGCCATTCTAGCCATTCTGTGTACCTGCAGAAAGCAGCCTGACGAGGAGGGACAGGTCTATGTGCTGGGTCATGTGCCCTCTCCAACTATTATTATCCGTTATTATCAAAACAAGAGAAGTGATAGCACAGAGGCAGGGGCAGATGGACAGTGCTGATCACCACAGGGTCAGGTTCCCTCGGCTTCCCAGGGCTGATCAGGGGAAAACTGGGAAGACAGTGCCCCAACACTGCCTTTAATGATAAAGAGGCTGATAAAGATACTACACCAGAGTTGTGGAAGGGAGAAACAAAGGCTCAGAGAGAACTTGGTGAGAGAGGAGATGTTGGCATGAGCAGCTGGGAATGGAGGAACCGGGTCATGTCCTATGGAGGCAATTACCTACTCAGCTCTGGGAAACATCCAGCATGGCTTCAGGGCAGCTGTAAATAGCTTATCTGCCACAGTGTGTGAGGGCCCATATGCCAGCTCAGGGCTGCCAATCCCATCACCCACACCTCCCAGTCTCTAAGATGCCCAGAGCTCCTTGTGAGGTTTCAATTCCAGGTTCTGCCCATGCCCTAATCTCATTAAAAAAAACACCTGTGTGTTTACTTTAAATGTGAGAAAAGAGGTTTCTTGATAAATTGGTCCTGTGGTATGCATTAATACTGAATATCTTCCCATTAAAGAAGGGGAAAATTCCAATATTAAAGAGGAATATATTTTATTGAAGAATTCAGTCTTTCAAAGACATAAGTATTTGGTATAGAGTATCAAGCTCAGTAAAAGTCTGTTATACAAATATGCTCATGGTATAATCTTGAAAAATATTAACAGTTTTCAGCAACAAGGGAGCTCTATGAGGGAGGAAAAAACAATATTGACTCACGGTGTTTATTCGTAGCATAGTAAAGTTGCCCACACCTGAGAAATTTCAGTAATTAAACACCTAATGCCAAATTCATACAAGGAAAGGTTAAGCAAACTCTACAACTTAAACGGAGATAGAAAAGCAGATCACCATGGGCTTAAAGAAAGAACAAACATTACATTTAATTAGAGTGTAAATGGACATAAATAACGTTTGGAAGAAATGCCCTTCATCTGCCCCGCAGCTCACAACCACTGACTTGCCATGTTCTGTCCATCCAGCTCCCATCCCAGAGCCCCCACCACCTGGTAAAGAAGCCCTTCCCCAGGCACAGCCAACACTCCAACTGATTGTTACCCATCGTCTGAGAAGGCTTTGTCAGCATCTTCACTGCAGTTGCTATGAACACAGGGATGAACCTGGCACCATAACAGATGCGTTCCGCACAGATATCCACCACCCACCCTGGGCTGCTCACCTGAGCTGCTGCTGGACGTCCACATGGCCTCCTGCTAAAGGAGCCCTGCAGTGCCCACTTCTGGCCCTAACAGCCAGGAGGGGAGGATTTGCTGTCTGTTCTGAGTTTGTCTGAGCTAGGATGGATGTACTCCACTATTTCCCTTTGGTGTGGTTGGACCCTTCCCTAACAGGTTGGCTGCAGACATCTCAGGGAAAGACCCATTTCCTGAAAAGATACCATTTGTCATTGGACTCTTGTACATTTATGGTGCCTGTGTCACTACTGAGCTTGATATCTTAGGACACAGTTTTTTAAAAGCTTTTTATTTCTTAAGAAACAACGTAGTTACACTGAACCATTTGAGGTGGAAGAAATACCCTTTTAAGATGAGAATATCTGCTTATCTCTGTCCTCAGCCTGTAAAAGGCTTATATAAATATCTTCCTAGACCCTGATGACTTTACTGAAGCCAGAGGGGCTATTCCCAATGTTCCTGGCTTGACAGTAGCATCTGTTTTTGCAGGAATGGAGACCTAGTCTCTCTTCCAGATGTACACAGGTGTCCCTCACCCTATGCAGCCCAAGGACTTGTATGGTATTACTCTCTGCTTCTGTTCCATTCATGTCACCATTAACATTTAGTTGAATTAAAAAGCAACAGATGATGCCATGACAAGTCCTACACTGGGCACAAAGCCAGTTTTTCTTTTTAGTGGCAAAGCTGGCTTCAACTTCATCAAGCAGTTCCTCTCTGATCTGTAATAGAGGCTCATCCAGCACTTCTCAAGAATATCACTTGAAAGAAATAATGAATGACATTAAATGAAAGTTTCATTTTTTTTTCTCTTAAAAATGAGCTTTAACATCATAAAGTACTGTATTCTCATTCTGAGTCAAATATCTTCTTGTTATTTTTCCAAGGAAAGTGCTCAGCAAGGCTTTGTTCTTGCCTGTCTTTTATGACTGTAACAAATCACTAAAATGTCCCTGAGATGTCTCACATCAGGGAAACCGAAACCCTGAAAAATATATGTTCTTGGCATAGTCTTCCTATATATTGTGAAACTGCTACCCTAATTGTAGGATTTAGTATGCTATGGAAGAAAGGCCTTTTCTTTTAAGGTCTCTTTTTCTACTTGGCTCATATTTAAATTGAAGCAGAGATAGGAGCATCCTTATTTAGCTCGGTACTTAAACACATGCTGAACTCCAAAGATGACCCAGTCCATGAGACTTAAGAATTTGATTAAACGAAGCCATTTATCTGAGTACTATGCCAGATTAAGATCTCCAGAAGTAAAACTCCAATACTGTATAGGCAGCATCCTGCTCTAAAGCTATAGCTTTGCTATCACATCAAGCATTGGCAGGGAGTGCTCTCAGACCCCGGTGGAGGCTGGCATGTCAGTATCTGCCAGTGTCAGTGCTGGTGGACTGTCCTATGATCTGAAAAATAGGTAACTGCAAACAGTCTGGTGGGAGTGGGCTGTGGGACATGGCAGCACCCAGAGAATACTTGGGAACTGCCAGGGAAAAGAGACAGCTTTCCAGGTCAGACTTCCCTGGAGACTGGATGGGCTTGAAGGTGAATTCCTGTGTCATGCCATAGCCTGGAATCACCTCTCAAGGCAATTGCCTCAGTTAAGGGACTGAGCCTTAACTTCTGGGCTTCTGTTCCTCCCTCACACCCAGGACTCAGAGGGTGGTGACGCACTGAACAGGTTGCCCAAGGAGGCTGTGGATGCCCCATCCCTGCAGGCATTCAAGGCCAGGCTGGATGTGGCTCTGGGCAGCCTGGTCTGCTGGTTGGCGACCCTGCACATAGCAGGGGGTTGGAACTCAATGAGCATTGTGGGCCTTTTCAACCCAGGCCATTCTGTGATTCCATGATTCTATGATATCTGTGCATACACATCTCTGAATAGGAACATGCCAACTTCTATGCTGCCAGAAGCAGCAGTTCCTGTGGCACAGAGCTGAAGCCAGCAGGGTGTCCCCTAGAGAAAGGCTGCTTCTGGCAGACAGGACCTGGAGTAGGTGTGGGTTTGTCTTCAGTACAATAAGTGTGCAAAGTCCAGTCCTTACTGATGGAAGGAAATAAGATCAAAGATGCATCACGTCAGAACTGCAATAGAAACGTATAAAGGTTTTATATATCTGGGCCAAGATATCTCTACTCATGGAAACTTATACTCTTTATACGCTTAACATTCTTATTCAAATTGTCATGTAAAGAAATTATATCCATGACTGAATTGAAATTATTTCATGATCTGTTCTCAAGTATCTTATTGACACAAAAAATGATGCTCTTGGTCCTTCCCCAAGGAACCCAGTGCAATATCCCACATGCAGCCGGGAGGTGCCAGAGCCCGAGCTGGGAAGCAGGCCTGCAGCAAGGGGCTGCCACACTGCCTTCTCCTTGAATATATCCTTCTCCAGCAGAAGCTGTGCTCATGCCTTCAGGATTTTAGTACATAAGTGGGGCAGAATCGGATGTGTGCTGAGGAGAACCGTGCAGCTGGTACAGCCAAAGTGCTGGTGTTGCAGGTAATGGTGACACTGTTATCAATCTGTGTTAGAAGCACTGCCTGCAGTACCCAGCAGGCGGATGCAGTGGGGCTGAAGTTAAGCAGTATACTGTTGAAGTACCATTAATTTTTTCTAGTATGGCTGTATCAGCATTTCCACTAGAAAGACTTGCTTCCAGAGCCTTGTATAATTCAGCCTGGAAAATGTGCTCTGAACAGAAACTTGGCACAAAATGCTCCTAGCAGGGACAGTTTTTTCTTTTTCAGGGCATGAACAAATATCCATTTAGTTCTGTTTCTGAGACAGAACCAAAGTAAAGCTAGGCCTTTTAAGATAAAGGAGTGCTGAAAAAAAAATGCCTACAGTAAAAAGAATACAAAGAGTAGAAGCTTATGAGATAAAAAATTCAGAAAAATGAAAAATTAAGCTTAATTATTTTCTGAGCTTTCTGACAGACAATATTCTGTTTGAAGAATGTTTTGAGCTATTTGGATACTGTTATCAATTAACTAGCTCTGTACCAGACCCGGTGCTTTGATGCATCCAAGCATCCTCCAGTTATTTCAACAGGGTTTCACGCTCAGAGTTTAAAAAAAAAATAAAAAAAAAAATTTTGAAAAGGTTAAGAGTGTACACAGATGATTAAAGTACAAAATAAGTTGAGCTGCAAAGGGAAGATAGCCTGAGGGAGTGAGAAGGAGAAACTTTACTTTCTTTAATGAGGAAGCACGAAGAAAATGAGAATAGTGTGAGCATGTTGGTATGGCCAAGAGGAGACAGAGAAAGCAAAGAAAGATGGAGTTCAAAACTGCTTCATACTTCCTTGTTTTCAGCAGGATTTTGACTTCTGGTCTGGGCAAGGAGATCGGATCTGCATGGTTAGTCTGAAAACCCACAACCCGCATCAACCCGCTGTTAAGCAGCAACATTATTCGCTGCTATAGATGAACATCCATGTACCACAGTGTATCCTTTGTTTTTAAGCAGTGAAGGAGGTAGAAAGAAGAAAGCCTTGTGGATTAAGAGGAAAATCTTACCAAAATCTTACTTCTACCTAACTAACATGGTCAGAAGTTGCACCTCTCCAGTGCCAGGCAGTTGGGATGATGTGTGGGGCTATGGAATGAGAAGTGGGGATCTCTCACAGAACACCACTGATACTCTGAATTTCCTTTCCACACGTGTGTGAAACCCAAGTTGGGATCCCTTCGTTGCTCCGAGTGGGAAACAGATTATGGAGGGACCCATGCTGAGGTGGGCAGTATTCACTTGTTTGGTCTGTGATGTTCTTTCATGTAAGACTATGGTGCAGAGAAGCATTCCGGGTGATGGATGAACTTCTTTCCATATTCAGTCTCTGCTCCTGTTCAAATGCCTCCTTGCTTGAGTAAGATGGTATGGACCAAGAATCAAGGTCTTGACTATTGCTTGATTCCTTCATCCTCCACACAACTTGCTCCACTTAGTTTCCATTTCACTTTAATCTGGAGATTTCCATCACAGAACATACCTCTGAGACAGCCCTAACATCATTCCGTATTTGGAGCCTTTGTGGAGAATCTGCTGCCCCTTCATGAAGTGTCCTTTCTCCCTAACACCAACACATCACTTGTTTGCTAATTGCTTAACTTTGCTTCCTCTTAGTGTTTCCTAGGACATCAAATGAGGTACTCAAAAACCCAGTGTTGAAATGAAAAAGAGCTTATTAAAGTTTATAATTACAAAAAAATTAATCAAGGAGACTTAGCATGGTGCTTCCATAAAGACAAAAAGCCAAGCTCTTGTCATAGTGAAATATGGAATAACTCTATTGAAATAAATCTTAATTAAGCTAGAGTCACTACTCAGTGTGACTTAATTAAGAGCAGAACAGTGAGAGCCTTATGAGAAAAAAGGGAACACTGATTGTACAATTATTTTACTTCGTATTTCTTCTTTCCCCCCAATCCTTCCATCTCACTGCAGAAAAATTCAAACCTAAAGTTGCTTAAGTTAGCTCAGAAAGATATTAGCATGGCAAGTTACATCCATCCTGCTTAGGGATCTTCTGCAATGAAAAGCTGAGAATGACAGCCTAGAAGACAATCTCTTTAAATTATACATGCAAGGTGCCATGCATCTATACCTATCCTGATCATAAAAATATGTTGCTTTGTTAGGCAATAAATTTATGAAACTTCAAGTCTTGGACTGAGGAGGTGAAGCCCTAATTCTTACCAAAAAAGACAGAGGAATAAATTAGTTACAGCTAGAAATACCGGCATGGAAAAGTGTAATGGAAAAAATTACACAGGACACCTCCACTTCAGCTTCCTGAAAGCAGCATGCAACAACGGCTGTATAGTATAGGCAGATATATTCAACAAGCATATCAACAATGAAGAGGTCCATTTGTTGTGGTTTCAGTTCTTACTGGCTAGAAAGCATGCAAAGCCAAATATATCGCGGCAATAAATCTGTTGACTTCAACAGTTGTCTCAACAGTGAATTTAGACAATATCAAGGGAATGAAATAAAACCAAGTAGGAAAATGCACGCAGGGTCCTTACCAGCTTATGTAGACTATGTCTAGAAACAGACATTAATGGAATACGTGCAATATCCCAGGGGACCAACTGTAACTGGTAAGTTTATAATGAAGATTCAGTACCTAGCTTGGATCAGAGTGTCAACCTGTCTGGGTATGTGCACTATGTCCTGTCTTCACAGTTGCTTATGTAGCTCCAGTTCAGCTGAACAGGTGCTATGTGGGTGCAGAAGATGGTAGAAATTATTCAAAAACATTGAGAGAAAAATAAAAAGGATGAGAAGACATTAGTAAGTATGGTCTCTCTGCCCCAAAATTGTTCCCATATGGCTGAATTACAGAAGAAAATGGTCTCTTTTTTCACTTGAGAAGTTTTTCTGGGTCCATAGAGACTGATACATCTGCAGAAGTAGCAGCGGCAGTGTTCTTTCCTGCAAAAGGACTGATTAATAAAGTAACAAAATGACATCAGTGAAGGGTCTGGTTTGTTTTGTGCACCATTCCTGCATTACCTTCCAAATCAAAAACTCCTTTTTAAAGAGTGTAACCTGCATATTTTGTGTCTGCTGTATACAAGTGCTACTGCACATGCACGATATTGAGACCACCATGTGTGAGCACACGCTCAGCATTGACGTCTGATTCCTTGGCTCACCAATCTCTGCCAGGGGAATTCCAGCAGCAAATTTATAAGCTCTGTTCTGCAGAAAGGCCTCATATCCAATCGCAGACTTTGAGCTGAGTTACACCAGGGAATTATCCCTAAGAGACGCTTGGGAGGCAAGACTCTAAGGCCTTTTTCTGTTCTCTTTCACTTGGTATTTGAACACTTTAAGTGGGGTTAATCTCATCAAACTTGGATGAGCTGGCATTGCTGATGTGCCTGAACGAAACACCCTGAGCTTCCTTTATCACCAGTGCGTAGAAACAGGCATTTTAGAGGTGTGATTCACGCACAGCTGTAAAATGGGTCAGAGCTGCCTGTCTGTCTATTATGACCACAAAAGAAGCTCAGATAATAATATCTTCATTGTCAACACCCAAAGTTAGATGAGATGAATCCCTGCTTTGATGGCTTTGGAAAATGCTACTTCCTTCAGTACGATACATGACAGAGATCCTCGGGATACATCTGTGTGGTACCAGAGAAGGCCATTGTGATGCACGGGGCAGGTGGGAAAAAGGACATCTCAAGAAGTGATACCCAGGGCTCACAGCTGTGCTACAGTTGTCAGGGTTTTGTATGGATAGTGGAGGAAACCTTAGAAGAGCTACGGAAAACTTGACATTCAGAACCTAAAAAGGATGGATATTGCACAATGTCTTTGAGATGCAGATCAAAGTCAGTAGATACTTCCCAAAAAGGGACACATATGAGCCATATCTCAACATTAAAACATCCCCCGCTCCTGAATCTTATTGAACTATCTAGATCTTAGTTTTGCAGCTGACTCTTTCAATATCTTGGGTCAAACCAATAACCTTGATCTAGATACACCTGAAGTTTAGATCTGGATTCAGACTTTGGAAGCTTTGCCTGTCTAGAAAATGCACCTTTCTCTAAAACTTGTTGCACACAAAAGGTCCCTTTAGCAATCAAGAACTTTGACCACTCTTATAACACAGAGGTCTTTTTTTTTTTTTTTTTTTTTTTTTTTTTGGCAAATGGTAATGGCAAAATACAGAAAGGACAGAGAAGAGGAAAAACTGCATATCTTAAAAACAGAAACAGCTGATGAGCATTAGATCTGCAATGGCTTTTTGTGCTGCAGGTGAATTTCCTCTGGCTCTCCCCAACCATGAAAACGTAGAAAGAGGTGGGAGATGTGACAGAACAAAGAATCAACTTGCAGAGAGCTTTTTAGTGAAATATATGTACAAACCCTCATCAGCAAACTCTGCAGACTCAGTGGACCACCATGAAACAAACATTTATACACACTGTGGAAGGCAAATAGCTTCCAGACATCTTTAAATGTACCCACAGGTAATACAAAGTAGACATAAACACTCCACATGGTGATATCTTTACATAGTGTCCTCACGGATACTATATATTTAGGAAGACGTTGCTCATGTAGGTGATGCTGTACCATATTCCAGAGAGTAGAAAGCAAGCCCTTTTAAAATACTGTAAGGGAAGATGGGCATGGCAAGCTCCAGTGGAGGACTGGGCCAAGAGCAAACTGAAATGGCTAGATTAGTTTTCATCCCTTCTCTTGGGTTACTAAAATGTGTAGTTTACAAAGCAGAGAAAGTCATTCATAGTTCTTCACAGTACAGTTTCCATCATCATGTAGTAACTGTGGATTTACCACATTCTTTTGTGAGATTTCTACTGCCAGAACAAAGATTTGTATTGCAGACAATCAGCACTCAAATATTTAGGAATAATAATAGACATTCCTCCCTCCCCTCCCCTTCCCTTGGGGGACTGATCTGCATTTTTACATCTGGGAGTTTCTTCAGTCCCGTGCAAACCCTAAGGTTTTTCGTAATCATTGTTATTTGTTGATTTAATGTAGCAAATATTTGACTGACATTTTGCTTAAAGAAGGGGAAAATCCCACTTCCTGCAGCATATTGCAGGGGTCATCAAACATACCCCTTTGTCTGTTGGACCAAATACATAATAATAGTACTGTGCGGGTGCTCCAGAGCTGACTCAGCTGTCACACAATCACATTATGTCTGTGATATGCAATCCATCATTACATTTAAAGCACCAGCTTGATTAATATTCAGTATTTCACGTCAACACTGATAAATGAGGATTCAGAAGTGTTACACTGCAGGAACCGCAAGCACTGCTGCAGTGGAAATGGCCTGGGTTGGTTTCGTGGCATCTGTTAATTCAAGGGGAATTTTGCAACTCAGAAATACCAAAGTGTAGGTATGGAGAAAACTACCAGCTGTGGCCTCTTGGGATTAATGTCATCTGTCACTTTTAAAGAAACCAAACATTACATTTCCAAATGACCTATTGCAGTTTCTTCTCCTATAGGAACCAGATGTCTCTCCCCTGGCAGTACAGCTTTGCCATCTAAATTCCCATTAACTGTAACTGTGGTGTAATAGATATACACGGTATACTGAAATTGGGAAGTACTTTGGCTTAGGCTGATTTAAACACCTACTTCCCAAGTGCATAGGTTTTATCTTAAACGACTTGCTCAAGAAAACAAGGAAAAATACCATGGCATTTTTAGTTTTGTTCCCTTTTCTCACTTGAAATGCTTTTTGTTTTGCTTTGTTTTGTTCTGTTCTGTTTTGCTCTGGGCAATTTTATCAAAGTATTCTCTTTTTCCCCTACTGTTTACTTAATGGTAACATTTTTTTCCACCTTTGCTTCAGTCTTAAATATGACAGATCAAGTAATTCCCATTAGAGCTACAGTTTGATATTCAAAAACTTTTAATGGCCAATAAACTCTTCCCTGGTGCAGAATGAGAATTCAAAGGAAATATCTGTGGTTGTTTTCACTTTCATTATTTTTGTTAAAAAAGTTTGCACCTTGATGTATCATGAATACCCCTTCTTGATCTTCCTTTGCCTTGTCAGACCTGGCCAGCACAAGCAGCTGAGATCTTTGCTCTATTTTCCCTGCATCTCTGTGCAACGCTTTTTTAAAAAGAGAAAATATTATCATTTTTTCTGAGCCTTTCAGACTGCTGTCACGTGATCAGGATTCTCCTGAATCTCTATGCATTCAATCTCTTCTCGTTCCTTCCTTTTGGCTCGTTTCTTTTTTTTGTGGTGCTTTTTGGAAGGTGGGAAAAAGGTTAGAAAGACGGGCAAAATAACAAAACAGTGCAGAAGTGTGCAACTGCCGGCAAGCAGCAAGCATTTGAACAGTGTGAAGGTCAAGTTTGAAGGCACAAAGAGAAGGGGGACCAACCCAATAAGAAAAGAAGAAACGTTCTGCAAAATGGCTGTCCCATGCTCTTGGAGGGAGTTCTTTATACATTGAGTTCGGGTGTGCTCAGTAGCTAGTACAAATGTATAAAGCAGGGGTGCACAGTGATCTATGGCAAAATTCAAGGTGTAGATAAGGCACAGTATAGAAATGCAATCCATGTCTACATTCCATAAGGTCATCAAGCCAAGGACGCCCAGCTCTATTGAGGTGACGCTGAGAATCAACCAGAAATTTCCCAGAGGATGGATAACCAGGAAAAAGGTCAGTATTAACACCAACAGGATGCCAAAACCAGAAATCAGGACAGGCATAGTTACTGATAAACCATAGTGGTCCATGAAAACAAAGGTAGGATTGAACACTATGAACTTGATGCTCTGTATAAGAGAGAGCGGTCTCAGTTTCTCCAGTAATTCCACTGCCTCCCTCTGTGTGTTTTCACTCGTCCTGGCCACCAGGTACAAACGAGAAGCTATTATGTTATTCTCATCTCCAGCTTTAGAGAATATGATGTCATTTTTGAAGTGCTGGAATTCTGGCTTTTTTAAAAAGTTGCTCTGGAGGATACTGATAAAGTCACTTTTGTTAGTTGCACTGATGTTACCCACTCGAAGGAACTGGTAATACTGTTCGATCCAGGACACTGTGTTGAACCCTTGGCTCAGTGTTTTTAGGTCTTCTTGCACAGTGCCATTCCAGTACTCCAGAGGTTCGTAAATATAGAATCCTATCACCGGGCTGTAGTTGCTGAAGTACTTTTGCTGAATGAGGGCATAGGAGACGCTTGGAGACTCACTGGCAAGAAGGTTAATAATGTTGGCTCCATCATTAATCTGTAAGCACCCCATGAAGGAGAAAGAGGCATAGATGAGATACAGTATCACCACAAAAGGCTTGACATAGATGTTGGTAATCCACTCATTGTAATGCTCTCGGAGGAAATGCTGGATAAAGTGATGCTGGTATGGGTTGGTCTCATGATGAGAAGAATGTTGATGGCCATCATTCATCATGGTCTGGAACCACACAGGCTTCCGGTCCAGGTATTCTGCTGAAGGGATTTTACAGCAGAAGATACTGTGGTAACGGTTCTGCTCCAACTGGCCAGCAAAGACCAGGCAGGAGCCAAAGAATGAGAAGATATAGAAGTAGTTCAACAGGATGGAGACACACATGTTCTGGCAAAAGACTTTTACGGCTTCAATGTTAGTGAAAGGGCTTGCACCCATGCCAAAGGCTATGAAATACAAGGAGCTTGTCATTGTATAGGACACCATGACATCTGAGTAGGCATCTGCTACTCTGTCCTTGAATGGAAGATTTTCTCTTGTTCGACGCCATCCTGAAAGAAGTTCGAATACTCCTTTGGTTCCATGACCTGAAATGAGAAAACAAAGCATATACATATGCATAGATAAAAGTGATCCCACATTTTCATCCTCCAGAAGTAAAAAAAAAAAAAAAATGTTGTCAGCTAAGTTTAGTTATGGTTTTATCACCAGTTATACAAATGAAAGACTGTGATGTGTCTGTGTGAGGTTGGATACCAGAAATCATATGCAGATACTTAAATAAAAAGCCTGAAACTCCCTATGCTCATCATCCCTGAAACGAAATGGTGAAATATCATTCGAAAGACACTTACTGACCTTAATGGACCGTTCAGAAGTGAATAGCCTACATAGGACAAAGGTAAACATTACGTTGAGTTCAGAATCATCGAATGGCTTGGGTGGAAAGGGACTGCAAGGATCTTCAGGTTTCAGCCTCCTGCTGCAGGCAGGGCTGCCAAATGCCAGATCAAGCACCAGATCAGGTTGCCCAGAGCTCATCCAACCTGGCCTTGAATACCTCCAGGGATGGAGCATCCACAGTCTCTCTGGTCAACCTGTTCTAGCACATCACCACCCTCTCAATAGAAAATTTCTCTCAGTCATTTAATCTAAATCTTCTTTCCTTCAATTTAAAACCAATATTTCCTCTGGTCATGTCACTATCTACCTGTGTAAAAAGTTGATTTTCCTCCTGTTTTTAGGCTTCCTTTAAATATTGGAAGGCTGCAATGTGATCTTACTAGAGCCTACTCATCTCCAGGCTGAACAAGCCGAGCTCCCTCAGCCTGTCTTCATAGAAGAGGTGCTCCAGCCTGCTGAGCATCTTTGTGGCCCACCTCTGGACCCTCTCCAAAAGCCCCACATCTTTCCTGTGTTCAGGGCCCCAGACCTGGATGCAGTACTGCAGATGGGGCCCCATGAGGGCTGAGTAGAGTGGGACAATCCCCTCCCTGTCCCTGCTGGCCACCCCTCTGCTGATGGAGCCCAGGGTACCACTGGTTTTCCAGGCAGCAAACACACACTGCTGGCTCATGTTAAGTTTTTAATCTACCACGACCCCAAAGTCCTTCTCAGCGGGGCTGCTCTCAGGGAACTCTTCTCCCAGTTTGTATATATACTTGGGATTACCCTGACCCAAGTGCAAAACCTTGCACTTTGCTTTGTTGAACCTCATGAGATTCACAAGAGCCCACCTTTCGAGTTTATCAAGATCCCTCTGGATGGCATCCCTTCCTTCTGCTGTATCAATTGCATTGCTCAGCTTGGTGTCATCAGCATTGATAAAGATGCTAAAGAGTAATGGTGCCAAGACAAACCCCTGGGGGACACCGCTCATCACTGGCCTCCACCTAGACATAGAGCCATTGACCACAACTCTCTGGCTGCGACCTTCCAACCAATTCCTTATCCATTGATTAGTCCATCCTTCAAATCTATATCTCTCCAATTTAGTGATAAAGATGTGGTTGGGGACCATCTCAAAGAGCTTGCAGAAATCTGGGTAGATGACATCAGTTGCCTTCCCTTTGTCTACCAATGTTGTCACTCTATCAAAGCCAACTTCAACTGCTTCTGACCAGACTGGTTGGGCATGACCTTCCATTGGTAAAGCTGTGCTGGCTGTCTGGGACCACCTGCTCATCCCTCATGTGCTTTAACATGTCTTTCAGGAGACCTGTTCCACGATATGCCCAGGCACAGAGGTGAGGCTCACCAGCCTGTAGTTTCCTGGATTCTCCTTCCTCCCTTTTTTATGAATGGATTCTTTGTCAGAATTCCTTGAGGCATCCTACTATATATATTTTTTTCAGTGTTTAGGGAATTCATTTTGGACCATTTATTAATGCAAATAACAACATTTAATTCTAGAAATGGTGTTATTTGTGAAAAAAATAGGCGTGACCAAGAAAAAGACACTTTGATTAGTAATGCTTAACAAAGGAAAAGATATTCTGCCATTAAGATTTGTGGGATGGTTCTCCACCTGTCTGAATTTGGCACTTCTTGTGCAAGTGACCGCACTGTAGAAAAGTTGGCATGTTGGTAATGATGTTGAGTGCAGGATTGACCAGATTCTTGGTCCACATTAATGGTCTGGAATTTGGTCCGTAATGGTCTGTAAAACTAAAATATGGGGTTTTCTTTTGATGATTGTCTTCCTTTCTGTCCCTTCTCCTCTCTCATCAGATCCTGGTAAGAAGGAATTCTCTTAGCTCACATGAGTGGGCATTCAAGAAACAGCCTGAGCCAACCAGTGCTCCAATTTTGTGCTGAGTGCTGAGAGCTATTTTTAGAAGTAAGGCTTTTTACTAGAAATGGAGGCTAAATATGCATTTACCATCATCTTACTCATCATAGCCACAGTCCGGGAATTCTACAGCAATTAAACTTAAGGACAGAATGGTAAATTTGAAAGTAAGCTTACTGGAAAATGTTTAATCTGTTAAAAATATTCATTATATACATATACAAATTCATATATAGTATATGTGGAACACATGCATATAAAATATACATACTGTATACACATTCTTCTATTATACATGCACATAAAGCATATTATGCTTACATATAGTATACATATATTATATCTATACTATGCATTATGTATATATTCTTCTAGTTTCCAGAAGAAATTTTCAGTTTGTGGGGGAAAAAATAACGCTAAAAATAATGCAACTAAAAGGGTTTGGCTTTCTAACAATTGTTTTGTTCCAAAATGTAATACAAGTATTTAAATTTGAAGTTCTCTGCGCTTTGGGTCAAGCCCTGACAAAATTCTGGACTACATAAAGAAACACATTATTGAGTAGAGAAAGAAGCAGAAGATTACAGGTGTTTCTATCCCTGTCTTTGCCTCTCCACTCTCAGAGGTAGAACTGCATACAACAAAGCAGGAGGCAATTTTCTTGTAATAAACCAGAAATATGACAAGGATATTTGTAAATAATGAAGTGCATAATAGTGAACAAAAAGTCTGTGGAGTTTGTCTTCTGATTTAAATTGTCTGGATTCATGCAGCTGCCCAAAACAGACTCCTGACTGCCATTCTAGACAAGGGAAATTACAGCATAAAATGTCAAGTTCTGAGAATGTTACCTGTTTTACTGCAAATCAGTGTCCCCAGTGAAAGATAAACATACAGTAGTACAGAAATGTTGCAGTTAGCAAAACGCCTATGCAGAAATACTGCTCTCTTGTGAATTGGCATCCTGGTTCAGGAGGGATCTTGGATTCCCTGATGAGTTAGGCATGAGTCAGTTCAAACTCCCAAAGCATAGCTGTCTTCAACACTGTCACATTTGGACTGTCAAGCAGAAAGAATGGCCTCCTTGGGCTGAGCAGAGCTGCAGAATTCAACTTGGCCGTGATTTTATACTGTGCTTAAAGCAAGAGTGGATATACTCTGTGGGATGTTGACCAGGCTGACCGGGCACCACAGTCAGTGCCCACACCCTAGCATGGGTTAACTGAATGGTATATGATCTGTATATTCTCTTTTGGGGACAGCAGTGCACAGACGTCTTCCTCAGGTGTCTGTGCTCACCCCATCTCTATCTCATGATTGATTTTGAATGATCCTTTTTCATACATTTCTGATTAAGAGCCCTGAAACATGTGACGTTGTGCCATACAACGTGTTCAGATCCCAAATGGCCATAACCAGGTCCTTCTCCCCTCTCTTCCAATTTTAGGGACCCCATTTCTCTCTCTCTCTTTTCCTTCTCTCATGAGGGAAGCTGAGCAATAGATTTCTGCTTCCACTGCTGCTGTCATTCCTCCCACCTCCCTGTCTCACCCGCTGGGGGCAAAAGAATCACATTCAGTATAGAAGTTCTTTTCTACCTCAGTTCCCCTTCTTGTCCTTACTCTCCCAGGCACCAGGCTGGGACCTAAGACAAGCGGAAATCATGAAGCTACAGAGCTCACATTGCGAATCCTCATGGAGTGTCTAAGTGAGATATTGGTAATGTCTTTCCTCTCTAAATTCTCTCTTCTTTCTTTAAGATGACAGTAGCCACTCTGTCTAGCCAAGCACCGTTCTACCTCTGGATCTGACAAAGTACAGGGACAGATTTTTAAAGAAAAAGATGGTGGAAGCAGGGCATGTATAGGGTAATGCTTTTCCAATTCAGAGTCTGAAATATTGGTATTCAGCCAAGAGGCCTGCCAAAACCACAGGCTGTATTTGCAACACCATGTTTGGAGGCACTGAAGGACCTTTATCCATCTTTCAAATCGTGTCTTAAATTCCATCATACTTCTGACCACCACAATCTCCTGCTACGAGAAGCTCCATAACTTCATTACTTGTTGAATGAAAAATAGACTTGTTTTTGTTTGGTTCCAACACTCAGACAGTATAATTTCAAAATTGCTGAAGTCAGCAAAATGTAAACCCGTTGTTTCATGAGCAATGGCTTTAATAGCGACTGCCATGTGATGCACGTGCCCTCTGTTTCTGGAGGCTCCTATGTGAATATTCCCTGCATCCATCCCACTTCTGACATCTCTCCTTGACCACGTGTACACAGATATGTGTGTGCTTGCTGGCTGGCTGTCCAAGATGCATGTGCTGATTTGCCAGTGCAGTATCAAATATTTGAGTCTTACCGTTCACTCTGTGAGAGGAGAAACTGGGATTTTTTCTTCCTTCTAGAAATCAATTTGCTCAAACCTTCTAGGAGCACAACGGTCTGTGAGATTTTCATCCTTCTACCATGGGCCTTTCCATGGGCCTGCTGCTTGAGGGTACTCACAGATAATAACTGCAGGAGCCTTCTGTTACCAATCAGAGCTAAAAGTGATTGGTGAAGTCAAATAAAGAAAAACCCAAATTGTTGGGAATGTTAAAACAGATGTTGTAGATCATTCTGAAGTCTTTAAACAGGAAATTTATCAGAAGTCCTTTTGCAGAAACAGTTGAAGTTATCATGAATTGGCATTTTTCGGTGAAGCTGGAGATGAAGGAAAGTTCCAACACCTCTTTCAAAAATTTGTGATAACAGTGACTTTTTTCTGCTTATTCCCAGATCTCACTTCTCTTCCCATCTACAAGGTTGTGTTCACAGTTGCACCTTTACCACGTTTTTGTAGTGATTAATTTGTGAATTTCAGTGTATCAGGTTAGGATCCTACTTGCCTTCTTGGCCACAGGGGCACATTGCTGGCTGATAAAAATGAATGTGAAAAGAGGAAGCAAGAGTATGCACTGGTGCATAAGCTGCACTAGATGGAACATTTAAATATTCTAATTAAACTCCTGATATTTTTTCCTAATAGACAAAGTAGTATCATAAGGAAATAAAACACGGATATTTATGACGTCTTTGAGGGTGGAAGATGGCAGTAATTCTCTTATGATTATTATTACACAAATCTAAAATTTACAGAAAACTTCAACTTCAGCTGTCTCCTATGAACACAGGATTGGAGAACTCAGCGCAGTAATTCCCTTCCCCCCAGTAGAAGAAATCTTTCCTGACTAGCTTTCCCACATCACTACTGATACCAAATATTACAAATTTTCCCAGATAAACATCTACTCCTCATTTCCACAAAGGATAAAAAATCATCTTTTTTTTCTGGATTGGACACAGGCCAAAATTTTCCTGTCATTTCTGATGTTTTGGACACCACAGTCTATCTGTGAAATTGCATTCAGTTCCATCACTGATGTCACTCACAGAACTGACAGTGGAGTTACATTCAGTGCCCAGCTCTAGGAAGGTTTAAAGGTCTTTGGCTTTGGGTCAAAACTGTCAAGTTTCCCTAGTGCTAATATAGCATGAATTAAATACAGCAATACCTTATTTGACAGACGAGCATCAGCCTATGACTACCTAAGACGAGAGAAGACAAATGACAGCATAAGTCTATCCTTTGTGAGGTTAAGAGGGCAGGTAAGGGAAGCTACAGTGAATGTAGAACTATAAAAGGCTTTTGCTGTCTCAGTTTTCAAAACAAAGTTATGACAAGATACATTAAATAAGTTTGACAGGATAGAACCCACAAGAGAGAAATAACATATTAATCATAGAATCATAGAATGATAGAATGGCCTGGGTTGAAAAGGACTACAATGCTCATTGAGTTCCAACCCCCTGCTATGTGCAGGGTCATCAACCAGCAGCCCAGGCTGCCCAGAGCCACATCCAGCCTGGCCTTGAATGCCTGCAGGGATGGGGCATCCACAGCCTCCTTGGGCAACCTGTTCAGTGCGTCACCACCCTCTGGGGGAAAAACTTCCTCCTCATATCCAACCTAAACCTCCCCTGTCTCAGTTTAAAGCCATTCCCCCTTGTCCTATTACTATCCACCCTCACAAACAGCCGTTCCCCCTCCTGTTTATATGCTCCAACAGGAAGGGGAACGGTTGTTATTAAAGATCATTTTATTCTATTAAATTTACATGGAGAAACCGATCATTTTCCAGTCAAGCCAAAGCAATCTGTGACCTATTAGCAGTCACCTTAAAGAATGTAGATGAGATGGTCCAAGAATAACAGGCAGGGCACACATAGCAACCGTTTCTTCAAAATGGAGTAAGGAAAAGACCTACAGAACTTGATGTCCATCAGATTAATTACTATCTCAAAACATAAATGAATAAACAATTATTATTCCTGATACAGATTTATCAAAACCAAATAATTTCAAGTCAATAATTTCTTACTTTGAAAAGAAACTGGCCTAATGAGAAGAAGACCTGATATCCATCTTTGTAAGTCTTTTAGTATCTTTCTCCTGGATTTAGTAAGTTTTTAATACTATTGCACTAAGTATTCTTACAGGCAAATGAAGAAAATATTGCCTAGAGGAAGATAATGGAAATACGTCTTCAAATGGTTGAAACTGTACATGTAGAGAGTTGCCTCCAATGATCAGTTCTCAGGAGGATGTTTTAAGTGAGATCATGTCAAAGATTCACCTTGGGGATATTTCCTTTTGGTGTGAATGCTGCAGAATGTGCACGTGAGTCTGAATGGAGGCAGATTTCAAATCCTCTGCAGAGCAAGATTAGAATCTAAACTTGGAGAAGTGATCAGAACTTTCAAGCTGTCAGTGTACGAAATGTAATGTAGACAAACGTACAGTAATGAACTTGGTTAGGAAGTCAAATGAAAGTAATTCATACCAAGGAATAAGAGATAAATAAGAAGCAAGAGGTAAATAAGATTGCTTAAGGGCTATGGGGATCTTCAAGGTGGATAGGGAATAAGTTAATAATATTTTTTTATATGTAAAAAACTTATCTTTGACTTTACTTAAAGAAATATCATATAAGATTCATGAGACAATAATTTTGTTTAATGTGATGGAAGTTTTATTGATATGGGGCATGATATTTTTTAAAAAAAGCTTTGAAAATATGGGGTGAATACCTTGGCAGTAAAATAAATAAGTAGAAACATGTTTGTACAACACAGAGTGCACAAAGAAAAGCTGAATTAATTGCCTTTTTTTTTTTTTTCTCCCCATTGACTAAGAAGTGGATGGGGACTCAATACCATTTAGTGTGAAAAAATTATTAGGAAGAGAACAGAAATTAATTATTTGTCATTTCCACTGGGATGAGGACAAGGAATCATTGGCTTCATTTGTAGAAAAAAACAGTAGAAAACAAATTTTTCCTCCTTCAAGGTTCATTAAACACCAGAGCACAGTGTCTAAGAAGGTCGTGAAGTCTTCAGTGCAAGGCTGAAAAAAAGGTGGGAATAGGAAATGTCAGAGCAGGTGTTATGTGCATCCTGTCTTAGTGCTGTGAGGTGGTTCCTTAGGTCCCTTACATCCCTGTTTTGACTCAAGATACCAAGATGCTTTGACTTAAGATACTTTAGAGGACATCACTGTGAAAACTAACCCATCTTCAGTGTTGTCTTCACCAAAGGATGCATGTTCAATTTGATTCTGCTCATGCTTTGGTTTAGGAATCTAATCTGAATTTATCATTCAGCATGAATTCGCCAGGGCCTCGGTATGAAGCCACCAGGCACTGCTGAAAGGAGGGGCTGGGAACCTCTAGTCTTTGTAAACCTTCTTTGAAGAGGGTCGGCGTGACTGCATTTTGTGCTGAGTCATAAGGAGGAGAATTTACATTTCTCAGTTATATCCACATTGCCTATGCAATATTGCAAAAAAAAAAAAAAAACAAAAAACCCTGCAATGAGTACTGTAATGGGGCTACTAATTGGTCATTGTTTTGGGTGGGATAGAGATAACTTTTTACTTGCAGAGTCCCATACGATGCTATGTTTTGGTGTTTGATGGACAGAATAGTGATAACACACCGATGTTGTTGCAGAGCTGAGTGCACTGAGCCAAGGAGGATTGAGCTCCTCATGCTGTGCAGCCCGTGAGGGGCTGGAGGTGCACAACAGCTGGGAGGGGACACAAAGTCAGCACAGAGATATCCCAATCCATATAGCGTTGTGCTCAGCAGTAAGAGGTGGGGGAAAGGAGGAAGGGGAGGACACTCACAGTGACAGTGTTGTGAGTGTCACAACACTGCAATGAGCCCTGCTTTCCTGGGAGTGGCTGAGCAGCTGCCTGACAATGGGAAGCAGTGAATGAATTCCTGGCTCTGCTTTGATTGAGTGCCAAGATTTTGCTGTACTTAATAGATTATTCTATCTCAGCCTATGAGTTCTCCCGCATTTACCTTTCTGGTTCTCTTCCCCATCCCACCTGGGGAGGTGAGCGAGCAGCTGCGAGGTGCTTATTTACCTGTGGGGTTAAACCACCACATCACCACTGGAAAAATATCATTTGGGTTCTTAATCATAGGAAAAGAATTTCAAGAGGCAAATGCCGTAGCACAGCTTTGCTCAACGCTGTTGCCTCTAAGGAGATCAGGTATTATCTCCAATTGTCATGAGCAGCCACACCTGTGATCTTCTCATGTATATACAGGAGGCAAGGACCAGTTTCTCTGAAATCATAAATGTAGATAGTAAACATAGTTTATCCTAAAATTGTTTGCTGACAGACTACAGGAAATGACCTTTCTATTTATTGTTTTTATTTTTACAGAGGAGAAACTTTTCATTTCAGCATAAGGCAATATAGGATTAATTTGTTGTTCTGCCTGGTCACAAGTGTCAGCCTGTTCTGTTGCATTTTGAAAGCTGAAGTATGAAGAGGTTAAGCAAACTGATCACAGTGTGGTGGTTGCTAATTAGATTGCTCAGCTGAGCAAGGAACAGATATAATTTTACTTACATCTACGTAAAAGTCCACGTATAATTTTAACAAAATCAGATTAATAAGAAAGCTCTCCGGTAGGACCTGGTGGGAAAATATTCAGTGCTAATATAGTGAAAGACCAGCTTCTGTGTTATCCCTCAAAGGCAAAGTCAGAAGCGGTGATCACATCACCATCCCAAAGTGGCTCATTTCTGCTGTGTCAGCTCTCCATAAACCAGCTTCCACCTTATTAATTTTCAGGTGTAAAGTTTGGCAATGACATTGCAGATTTATGTGCAATACAAGTTTAAGTACACAAAATGCTCTTCACATTAGCTGACCCTCAGTCTGACATGTTGCTTGGTAATTTTTATGTAGATTAGCCAAATACCAGGACAGTTATTCACAGACTTTCTTGACCATCCGGACAGGATCTGATTATGCTTTCCATGGCCAAAGGCCATTCACATTTCCAAATCATCCAAAGGATGACTAAACTGCTTCTTTATGGAGAGTCAATAAATCCTTGGGGTCCCTGGTGCAGAAGGCAAGCAGGGTTTGAAACTTGGTGAGGCAGCATTAGGATAGATGAGGAAATGTGTGCTTAATCTAATCTGTTACATAAATATAAACCTCAGCAGAGTGCATCTGAGCAACAAAGAGAGCTTGGCCATGAGTCAGAGTAACCAAATTCCAAGTTTGCTTATGGATAACAAGACTTCCTGGAACTAATTTGAAATATATGTGGATAAAAGTGTGGTTTTCTTTTTATTTCTCTACCTCTAGAATGATTGTAATTCAGTTGTCTACATAGTTGAATTGTTGACCATATATTTGTTTACTTTTAAGATTTATTTTATGTCTCTTTCCTCTTGTGTGCTGTGTGAGTAGTAACTTGGGTAACTAAGAGGGTCTGATCTGGCAGGTGAGGTACTCAGCCACTCTCAGTGGTGAGGGGTTTCCTTTCAGACCAGTACATCAATGCAAAAGGTGAAGCAGGATCTCATCCCACCTTTAAGATGCCTGGATGACTTAGGTTTTGGAAATAGAGGGTATCATTGTGGTAGCAATATCCACCACTCACTGGGATTTTCCAAGGGAAGGAAATCCGTTGAGCCATAAGGATTATCAGTGCTACCATCACATCAGTACCTTCTGAATGTCACTGAGCTAAGAACCACAAATACAAAGCCAAGAACCACTGATGAGTGTCCTGTAAAAATTTTGTTTTCTCTCATCATAACATTATCTCATCTAGGACATGGTGCTTTCTGATATATAAAGAAGCATTTAACAGAGAAGTTAAATCATTTTTAGGAACGTTCTCCTTGGGATGAAATGGCACACACATTTTTTCTCCTACCTGAGTTAACCAAATTTATGCAGACATGCTGACAGAGGAGTTTACACCCCACTGTGTCTTTTCATCTTGAAAAGTATGAAGGGTAGAATTGTTCTTTTAAGTGACAGATTCCTATCAAAATAAATTGACTAATTCACAGAGTTGTGTTCCGTAGCAGGATTGTTGAACCAAGTGCAATGAAACCTCACCTAGCTCCTCCATGCATCCTCAGTAACAAGGGCCTCAGGGAAATCTGCAGTGCCTACAAGGCTGTTGCCATGGCTCAATTTTAACACTTTCAACAGACACAGCAAATGCACTTTGAAGCTATCGGTAATATCATACGTGAAGATAGTTATGCCCATGACAACACTTCTACAAGTGAATGGCCACCTTGCAGGCATGCACACAGTAGTGGCTCCCAGCTCCTATCTGGTGATGGATCCCTATTGTAGTGTGAAACCCATTAAAAATACAGTTGCAATACTGTGATGCATGTTGGGACACTTCTATTAAACATAGGGACTATGGCTGATGCCTTGATGGGCGCTCCATGTGACTACACTGCTTTCTTTTCACGTAAGCACTTCTAAAATCCTTTTAAAAATTCTAGGAATTGCTGATGAGACCAAAACATAAAAGAGTCAGTGTCCCCATGGGTACTGCAGCAGAGTCTGACAGTTATCAACCATGTGAGTGTCTGAAAGTAAAAAGCAATGAGGAAAGAGGAGGCACTTGGTTCTGGCTGGTACTTGCTCTATGTTGGCCTTCCAGAACAACCTGATATCAGCCTATCACTGCTCCCATAAAACACTGCAAACTTCTTAATCGCAGACAGAGCTGTACTGGATAGTCTCTGTGAAGTGACTATTGCAGGAGGTGGTTACTGTCTTGGTCTAAGATTACACATTGGCACAACTCTCCAAAATCAAATGTCTCTCTCTTGTAACTGGTTAAACAGGGTGCTGAGACATCTAATTTAGAATAGGAGCCTGATTTTAGACAGCTAAAATTGTGTGAGATTAATCATAATTTCTGTCCCCAGCCTGGCTTCTTGAATCCTTCCATTGCAGAAGGAAGTCTCTATAGATACGTATTCCGTAAAAGAAAATGATGGAACAATCTTAGCAAGTCCTTTCATTAATTTGTCTTCCAAGATACTAATAAATGGCAACCTGTAAATTACATTAATACTAATCCTTTGGAAACACAGATGAAAAGTGTTGGTTCACTTCTGGTCTTCTTTTATGTGCTCCCTTCAGCTAACCATCTCCACAGTCCTTGCCAGCCCACTCACTCAACCCTTTCCATCTACAGCAAAATAAATAGGCCCAGACTTAAACAATAGACAATGATACCTAAGCTAGAGCAGATGGTGATAATTTACTCAGATATCACATCCCTTCTCTGCATCCTCTCCTGCTGGAGACTCCTTAAGGCATCCCCTGTTGGACTCGTTTGCACAGAGACCAGCATAACAGGACCTTGATGTTGATGTGAAGAGTGATTAATGCTAACATGAGTTTGGCAGCACTGATTTTAAATCTTATACAGTTTTGGATCTTTCATGTTGAAAAAGCCTTTGACACAAGCAGCCCTGGGGAGAAGCCTGGTGTTGAGCACTGGAGACGAGCCAAAGACTTGCTAGTCTGGACTCAAACGTGTTTCTAACTGAACCACAGTGACAACACTTTATATTCAAGATTTTGTTTTCCACAGTTCATCTTAAGGTCAAATTTTACAACTTACAAGAAGCTCTTCTTCTTTTGGGATGTGAGTGAAGTATTTAATAGCAACACCCCCATGCCATGCACTGAAGCAGAGCTGAACACAGGGAAGACTGCAATAGATATGATTAGTCATCAGACTGCAAACCTCATTAACTGAGATTTATGTTTAAGCTTATACATACTGCTTACAAATTGTCTATAAACTTGGAAGCCCACTTAGTTCTCCGCCGTGCTCAGTAATGAATTAAAATACATTCATCTTTCTCTTGTATAAGCCTTTTAATGAACACTGTAAACAAGGATTGCACATATGGAAACAGCCATTCATTGATGTAGTTTTATATGGCACATAGAAGACAAGGGAATGCATTTAGATCAAGCTATTAATGAATCTATTATATGCTAATTTATGCTAAAAGCATTGAATGGACCTATGGCACTGACCAGTAGGAGCTTTGCTATCAGCTGGATTTTTGACTAGTAAAAACCACAAGGAAATCAGATGAATAAGGTTCTAGTGAATTTCTAGAACAGAAAGTGCTCTGACCTGGTATGGTTCTTGCATACAGCAGAAACTATAAACTTGAATAGACACAATGAGTTGGGTATTTGCTGATTTCTGGTGCCAGAGAGTAATTGTAGATTTTTCATACCATCTGGATGTGGTGCTCAGGGCCACGATTGAGCGGAGGGCTGTTAGAGTTAGGGTAGGATGGTTGGGTTGGGGTTGGACTGGATGATCTTGAAGGTCTTTTCCAACCTGAGCAATTCTATGATTCTATGACTTGCTTGAACAGCTGGAAGCTGTCCTGGACAAAGTTTTGTGGGGATTTATCTCCCTTTTAAAGGTCTACAGATTGTCCTATGGAGAATGCTTCTCATGCACCCCCAATACCTGATGGGGCAAGATAGCTTTGGGCTGGCTGAAGTCAGTTCCTGTGGTTACCTCAGTTCATAGTTGTGCCAAAGAGCACAGGAATGCCAAGCTGGCTGAAATAGCTCCTTTTCAGTTGCTACTCCAGGGTCAGGTTCTAGGTAAGAAATCAGGATTAACTTTTATCTCAGTATGTCATGCAGATCAAATCCATTCCTTCTCTGATAATTTCTGCCTGGAAGTCGCTCTGTGGTGCAGCACACAGCACACCTGCCCTTCACTCAGGCACTTCCATGTTCCACCTGAACTGCTCATCCTGATGTAAAACACACCTCTTCTGCAATGAAGAGAGACTGAAGTGAATGAACCTATCTGCTGCCGAGGTGATATTTTTAACACTTTTCTGAGTGCAGGATTTGCTGACATTTGTTTACTTGGGAGCAGGGGTGGGAGGGCAGAGCTGGAGGCAGTACTCACCTTTTGCTTCTGTTTGCTGGGTGTGAAGGGAATGCAGAGGCTGACTCAGCAATTTGAAAAAGAGGAATTAAATCTCCCTTTCCATTCCCTAACAGCCAAGCCCAGATTCTGCATTTCATGAGAATATGGCATTCTGGGGAAGAAGCCCTGCCCATATCCACAACTTGCCCCTGGATTTACCATGGGCATCACATGCTGCAGATCCAAGATCAGTAGGTTATGTATATGGCAGGAATTAAACAATGGTGCCAGGGAATGCTATGATACAGGAAGTTGTTCAGATGGAATGTAAGATGATTTCAATGGTCTCAGCATGCCTTTGCATGGGCAAAAGCCCAGCCATGGACCTAAGGGCTGCTTGACAGAGTGAAAAGCAAAACGAAGTAAATAAGAAATGACTCAACCAAATTATTGTGTTTAAACCCTACTCTTTGTGTCTTACCATGTAGTCCTACTGAAATATTAAAGCTGCAACATATGGGTGCTGTTAGTTGCTATGTGAGGTGGACACTTATAAAAATTGTTCAAAACCTGGTGACACTGCGTAGTACCAGATGTTTGGGAGGTTAAGCAGACTTGCATACATTCATAGAATCACAGAATGGCTTGAATTTGATGGGACCTCAAGGATCATGAAGCTCCAACCTCCCTGCTGCATGCAGGGCCACCAACTTCAACATTTAATACCAGACCAGGCTGCCCAGGGCCCCATCCAACCTGGCCTTGGACACCTCCAGGGAGAAAGCCTGCACTGAGAGACACAACAGGTCTGGCTTTGCAAGCCAGTGAGCCAAGAAGCAACTGGAGCCCGGGGAGTGTTTGCTCTTATCCTGTTGATACCCTCAGTTTTAGAACTTGCTACTGGCTACCATCAGTGGTAGGATGCAGAGCGGAATAAACCCTTTGGACTGAGCCACTCTGAATGACTTTATGACCCTGTATGTACTCTCGGGCTGACCACATTAAAATCCATATGCACATGAATTAAAGCTGTGCAGCTCTTCCTGACCTTAAATCTGGTCCATATGTCCTCTATGTTTTTACTTTCCTAATCTTAATCTTATATTAACACTATATAGAAACCTGTTTTTGAGCTGATATAAGTAGTTATCACATTCACTGTATCGCATTCAGGCATTATTTTCCACCAGAGATTACAAATCGATTCACAAGCCATGGGTTGATACAGTGATTCCTACATAACTGCCACACACACTACATATATTCATGCATATTGGGACATCTCTGAGGTTGCTGTAGTTATCATCCCAATTTTGTGACAGGGCAATTGATGCAAAAAGAAATCCAGTTTTAACACAACAAAAGGATCAGCCCATGTGCACACAGAATCACACAGATCCCATCAGGATCCCTGAGTCCAGCCCTGGCTCCACACAGCACTGCCCAAACCCAAGGCCCAACGGGTCCCATCAGCACAAAGGCCTCAGCCACCTCTCTCACCCTTGGCCCTCCAGGCCCTTCCTCATCTCTGCAGCCCACTTAGAGTCGAGCAGGCCCTGTTGTTCTCCACGACACACAATTTCTATTTCAATTCATGTACTTAAATCCCGATATCAATCAGTGTATGTATATGCCATTGTTTAGGGGTTCGTATCTCATTAGAGCCAAACACAGAAAAAGTAAACCACATAAACTAACAGGCATCTGTTAAAATGGGTTGCTTTCTCAATATAGGAGATAGTAGATGACGCCTGCCTCTTCCAAAAGCCATCAATATCTTCCTTTGGTGCTCTTCAGCCTTTTTAAGAGGCAAGCGTGGCACAGCTCAGCCACAAATCACCACCCAGAGATCCCACGTAGAGCTGGAATTAAAACTGCCAGCTCTTGCAGTTCATGGCCTCATCTTCAAGCTGCTTCCCATAAAACCTGGTGAAATGGTTGTAAACAAAGCACAAGATGAGCTTTCGTTTCATGGCAAAGCTCCCACCGACATCTGATCCGCCTGGTGTTGGCACTACAAATGTGAGTACGCTGGTTGTGCAGCACTTAAACAAGCCTTTCTCAGAGGCATTTAGCTGCTCATTAATGCAGCTGGAGCCTGACCTTTAGCAATCTGTCCCAGAGGGCTATAATTAAGCGTTTCACTTAAGTATTATGTTGGCAACACTCACTGTAGCCTTAAAGCAATATGCACTGTTTCTGTCTTGGGGGGCTCTTTCTGCTCGGGATCCCAGCAGCAGTGAGCCTGCTGGTTTAACCGCCCACCTTTTCCACATGATTAATTTGAATACCCATAACTTCAGATCCAAAAATTCTGAACATTTAATTAGCTGGGATACGTACTTTCCTATAACATCAAGGAGGAATGGAGAGGAAGAAGGGCTGGTAAAGGAATTCGTTCTCTGATGAATATTTGTAGTGCATACATCCCTGCAGCAGTCATTGAAGATTCCTAATCTGTGCCCATCCTAATAAATCAAACATTTCCAAGGTTAATTCTCTGTCACTGAGGCCAACTCATTCGGTTAAGCATCTCCGTGGTCTTATGCATCTTTAGCTTCCAAAATAAGAGAGTCACATCCAAACCCTGCTTTGCATCTGGGAATTATTTGGAAAAGCTGTGCATGCTCAAGAACCACGCAGATGCTGAATTCCCTGGCCCTTTTAAGATACCCAACTTTCATATCTATACCTGTAAGTATCAATGAGGTGCATTAATCCCTTTGTGGACATAGGAAAAAGCACAGTATGCTAATTTATGTAGTTTACTATTATTTCATAGTGGATGGTTGGAAGTACTTGAGAAGCTGAAATCCCCGATGGGAGGTGGAGAGGCTGCCACACTTTGCGGAATAATGAACACAGGATTACACCACTGGTGCTGCCTTTAGGAACAGACACTGAATCACCATTCCCACGTCACTTGTTGTTGAGTGTATTTGTTAGTTTCTCTGAACAATAAGAAGCAGTTAACTGAGAGCCTTCACTGAAATACAGGCTGGAAAAGGTTTTGTACAACCTGGTCTAGAGGGAGGTGTCCCTGCCTATAGCAGGAGGGTTGGAGCTTGATGATCCTTGAGGTTCCTTCCAACCCAAACCATTCTGTGATTCCTTGAGATGACAAATGTCTGACAAATAGGATAAAACCACTTGTAAGAATACCAGTGCTGTGAAAGGAGGACGACACTGTGAGGTCCAACTCCTTCATTCCTTCTGCCTTTAAGTGCCTTTGATGTATCTAAAAACGCTGCAGTGCCAGTCATTACAAGGGACTTAAGACAGATGGCCTGAACCCAGAATACAGATTTAATTGCGTGATGACTGTAAATGAGGGACTGAAAACTCTGGAAAGTATCAGCTTGTTATCGTGCTAGCAAGAAGAAGCTGCTCACTAAGCTCGGAAGAAAGAAGATAATCCATACAAGAAGCAGCGTGCTGAGCGCTCTCAGTGAATCACCCACCTTACGGCGTGCTTCCCTCCACATTATCTCTATGTCAGCAAAGCTTTGTGAGCAGCACACTAGATTTACTTAGACGAACAACAATAAATATAAAACTAACAAACTATTTATATAAATCATCCTAATTTAAATGTGGAATAGAATGCAAAATTGTGCTTTGTTTTAAAAAGACATTTCAGGATTGTTTGCCTCCTCCAGGAACCCATATATCAGCTGATTTTAGGTGATTGCTTCTGAGAACGCTGCCCATTTGTTCCAACTATGACATCGCAAATTGCTGCTTCCCTTCGGTTTTAAAGAACTAAAAGTGATTTCTGATATTGCCACGAGTTACTGCCGTAGGACTGAGCCAGAAATGTGTGCCGTTTTAGTCTATTTCTGATAAATGATAGAATGATGCTTTCATTCATAAGGCTCCAATTGCACTGTACAAGCTTAGAGGATTCCTGAACAGAAACCAGAGCACTGGGCAAAAGCTGAGAAGATAACATTGTGGAGTATCAAAGTTCATTTTCTTCCAACACCATCATCTGGGATCTGTAAGATGTGCCCTGTGTCCACAGTATATTTTTCAAGAGAAGCAGCAAGTTATTAAAACAAATGTTTACCCCTCACATAAATCCTATATAATCTGCATCTTCAACCTTTTTTTAGATATACAGAAGGTAGTGATGCACTGGAACAGGTTGCCCAAGGAGGCTGTGGATGCCCCATCCCTGCAGGCATTCAAGGCCAGGCTGGATGTGGCTCTGGGCAGCCTGGGCTGCTGATTGGTGACCCTGCACATAGCAGGGGGTTGGAATGAGATGAGCACTGTGGTCCTTTTCAACCCAGGCCATTTTATCATTCTATGATTCTACGATATAGCATTATTCTTCCATATGTAATGTTAATATTAAATAAATAGTTGTATATTTTAAGCAGAAAGGTGAGGGCTTCCTGTAACTGTGCTTTCACTGCTCTCAGAGAGTGCTCTTTTTTTTTTTCTGGGCAGTTCAGCTGATCTGGGAGCATTCTTCGTGCTCCTGGAAGAACTCCAGTGAAGTAGAATTATCACCTTTCTAATTACAGACTCCACAGTCTTAAAAGTTATCTATGAAATGTAAAAGGTCTTCTGTCCTTTAATGTGCCTATTTTCTTCCTTGAATGTTGGTTAAGCAGTAAACCGCTTCACCTCAGCTATGATTTCCACCAGTAACAGCTCACAGGATCCACATAAAGAATTTATTAGTTTTATAGGGTATTAATCTCAACAGCAGGGACTCACATCAGTATTCCTCTTTTTTTTTTTCCCCAACTCTCTCAATTCTTGCTTTCAAAATTACCTCCAGAAGAGATGCCAGGTCTCCATGGATCTTTCAAGGACCAGGAGCTGAGCAGAGGCCACAGGTTCCCTCTATGCCTCCTTGCAGAAGTGGCCAGACAAGAAGTTTTTCTCTTATTTCCCTTATTCCACAAAGGCTGCATTCTGGCCATCAAGCCCACACTAACCTGAAAGTCACAAGTGCATTTCTCCATGAGCCACAGCTGTCCTAGGTGACACCTCACACCATGGGAGGAGAGAGGGACCTGTGGGCTAAAGATGAGCTTTGGAACAGTGCATTTGGGGGTTATTCTGTGGGTGAACAATAGAATAAAATGCATATTCAACAATATTCACTGCTAATTTTTCTGCTGTAGCCATTCCTGTATTGCCAGTGGCGTAGGAAAATAGCTCCTGCTGGAGCTGACCTTGCCTTGGAAGAGCTGTGATCAGCCCAAAGGGTGACACTGGCCCAGGTTGCAGTGGGATAGGTCACCTCCCTGAGCATGGGCTGTCAGAGCTGGCTGCTCTCCTCATGAAGATTCCTTATTTCTGCTCCCCTCTTTTCTCTGGGGGTGAGAAGAGACTTTCAGGATGCACAGAGAGGGAATGAAATCATCGCATTTCTGGAAGAATGTGTGTATGAGAAATAAAAGCTTGGCTGAAAGTGATGGTATAGAAATACAAAAGGGATAAAGAAAAGTGCTGGGTTTGTTTTAATATGAGGGCATAAGGAAACTGGGAAGACTGCAAAAGGAGAAGGTGGAGTATAAAAAGTACTTGGGGAGGGTGGGATGCGGGGAGGGCTAGGAGTATGAATATCCATGAATACAATGGGGACATTCAAGACCAGGCTCTGAACAACCTGATCCAGCTGCAGATGTCCCTGTTTGTTGTAAGGGCATTGGACCAGGTGGCCTTCAAAGTTCCTTCCAACACAAATGATTCCATGATTCTATGGTGAGAATGTGTGGAGCTGACCTGGCGATATGGAGGTGGGCAGAAATGTGTTGGGGACATAAAGAGGGATGCAGTTCTATGCTAGTTAGGCATGGGGGAGAGACAAGTAGAAATCTGTTGAGAAACAGATCCTACAACCGCTCATGGAAGTGTAGGATGCATCAGGGCAGGGTTCTGGTCCTTTACCGTTGCTCAATGTTCTGATTTGAGGCTGTCCCATGGTGCAGGAAGGGAGGTCAGTGCTGGCACTTCATGCAGACAGCTGCTGCTCACCACTGCCTGGCTTGGTGGGCTGTCTTCTGCTTGTCTGCAGGGGGCTGCAGCCACAGCCATTTCTCTCTGCAGAGATGTGAAGCTGTCCTGATGTGCCTCGTACTGGGATGTCCCATTGCAGCAGTCATCAGCTCTCCCTGCTGCAAACTGCTCCATAACAGAGAACACCTCTCTAAACTCTTGTATATCTAACCTAGTGTTCCTCACAATGTGCACTGATTATTTGAAGTTTTGCCTTCTTCACACTTCCAGGCTGCCTCCATAGTTCAATCCATGCAATATGACCACATCTCTACTGTAAAGAGGAGAAGGTATTAAACACAGACCACTCAGATACGTCAGGTGGAATGAGTCCAGGTCTGTGTAAATAAAGACTGAGACTGTTATTAACTGGCTTCTTTGGTGAGCTGTGGATTTGTACTGGAGCCAAGGAGGGGGCTTGCAAAGCTGGATTTCCACAAAACGATGGTCAGGCAGACCATCCCATTTCGGTTGCAGTGCTTTGTTTCTGGGGAGTATTCTGAGGCCTTACAAAATATGTGCTGTATGAAATGAAAGCTGTTGTGGCCTTGAGTTATTGCCGTATGGAGGTCTGCCACTGCAGTACCAACAACAGCTAGAAGAGACACTCGTGCGCAGTAAAGACAGCAATATCTGGTTAGCAGGGAGTAAAAACACAGTGTCAGCACATCGTACAACTGTTATGGTAGCAAACTGCCAAGAAACCTCTCATCAATTAATTTTTCTGCAGCAAATTCTGCAGAAATCTCCTCTTTGCCTTGGCACTGGCTGGATGATGATGGCAGATTTTATTACTTCTGGAAGAGCAGAATGGGCAGACTTGCCAGCAGTCCAGATGAAGGCAGGATGTGCACTTGTGCCTCCTCTCTGTCTGCTTCCTGGGCTTTCAGCTATGAGCTGAGCATATCAGGAAAGAAAATGCACCGCCATTCTCACTATTGGCTATTTTTTTTTCTCTTTTCTTTCTTTCTTTCCTCACAGGTAACTGGGGGAACTTTTGCAATTGCAGTTGACATACGTTATTTGCATTCACGTTTAACTTGTTTCTTCTTCACTGGTAGAAGGGCACTCAGTGATGCCTGCCCACTGACTTTGTATCATGGCAGCACACCCAATCGCTGCCTTGCAGTGGATGACAGCACTTCCTTGGTGACCTTTACTTTTACCTGCAGTTGCAAAAAAAATCTATGCTGGTCAGTTGGTCCTGAGCTAATCTTAAAGAGATTATAAACTTACGATGCGAGTTACAAGTTTTTGTCCAGAGGATGCAGAAGGTTTCAGTTCTTAGACTCATAGAATGACAGAATAGCTCAGGTTGGAGGGGACTTCACAGCCCCAACCCCCCTCCATGTGCTGGGTGCCCCCAGCTCAGGCTGCCCAGGGCCCATCCATGGCCTCGGGCACCTCCAAGGATGGGGCACCACAGCTCTGGGCAGTGCCAGCGCCTCACCGCCCTCTGAGGGAAGGATTTCTGCCTAACAGAGATATAAAAATGAGTCCAGGAGGAAGAAGACATGAATAACAAGAGCATCCCATTCCTCCAGTGGGGGATCCCAAATGTTTACAACCTACTGCAACATCCCAGCCACCAACATGAGACTGAAATCACCAACTTCAGGACCCAGAGGAGCAGAAGGGTGAGCTCAGCGCCAGGAGAGGCATAGAAACAAAAAAGTGCATGCACGAGAATTTAAACTGCATTCTTATTGAATCACATTTAGTAATGATTCTTTAATTAGACAAGATTTCAGCTATGGCAGTTGTTCTTAGACTTACATGAGCAAGACTGCATGTAATGGTTGTGACATTCTTTCATCCCTTCACTTTGTGTGCTATCAGGGGGGCTAAGAAAGAGATTTGTTCATTCAACAAATGTTATCTAGAAGTCAAAAGCTCCCAGTTGTCTTCCTTTAAAGAAAGCACCTACAAGTTGCTCAGTTGTCCCTCGGAGCTGCCTGCACTCTGCCCTTCCTTTGGCTGCAGCGACAGGTCGGTGCTAGTTCAGGTATGTGCCTGCCTTGCAAATGGATAAACCAAGTGAGATTAGACAAAATGGGAAAACAGAATCACTTATTTGTGGATTAATGTACTCAGCCGGGATTGAATCTAGTGACATCTCAGTTCAACCCGACTCAGCAGACGCTGTTAGGGCAGAGTAATGGCACCTATACAGGCACTGCCTTTGCCCTCCTATTGCCTGCTGATGGGCTGTGAAAGAAGGAAACACTGATACTGTCGAGGAATTAACCCTGGATCTGGCAGACCAGTGGCAGGTGCTCTCTCCATTGATCTACCGACAGGAAGGGGATAATCATCATTTGATAATGGAGGTTTTCTTCTTCTCTTTTCCTTCCCTCCCAAAGGTCTGAAAATGTGCTTTGATTCTGACTTAATGAACATTTAGTGCCCAAGTAACTGTTTTTTTTTTCCCAGCACTTTGTTAAGAAATGTATGGAGAGTAAGATGTAAGACTTTCAGATTGATACTCTCCAGCTTAAACCTGAATTTCACAAATCCATTAAGGGATTCTCCTATAGAAATCCCTTCAAAGAATTTCAAGGACTGTAAAGAGAACCTCAACATTTCTTTATTACCTCAGAAAACACTGACTTGCACATTAAATTTACGGACATTAATACATGTTGTTCTAGACTGACTTCTCCTGTTCATATTCATTCTTCAGCCCATAATTCATAAGAATGTGAAACAACCAACCCAATATTCCTTCATTTCACACCCCCAACTGTTTTCGCCACAAGGCTGTACATGGTACAATGGTATTTCTTATTTGCTTGTCAAAGGCACTGAGTCTTCAGGCACCCAAGTTTCCTTTGGAGGGAAAATAAATGATTAATTGAATCTTAAAATAGATGGGATGGATTGTCCTCCGGGGACACCTGCCCCACATCACCAGCTATTCTGGGAGTCTAGAGATCTAATTTACAATCTTGTACAAACCGATAACTTCAGGTGCAATATCAAGGAGAGTTTAGGCACTCATAACGTTAAAAATGCAATTGAAAATGTATGTAGCCTTCTAAACTGACTGACATGTACGTCGTTTCTCCATCTATGTTAAATGCATTTTTGAAAATCCCATAATGAGCACGTCACATATAAACATCTGAATATTTCATAGAATCATAAACAGTTTGGGTTGGAAGGGACTTTAAGATCACCCAGTCCCAACCCCCTGCTGTAGGCAGGGTCACCTCCCTCCAGACCAGGTTGCTCACAGCCCCATCCAGCCTGGCCTTGAGTGCTTCCAGGGAGGGGCACCCACAGTCTCCTTGGCAACCTGTTCCAGTGTCTCACCACCCTCACAGGAAATAATTTCTTCTAATATGTAGTCTAAATCTACCCTCTTCCAGTTTTAAGCCATTTCCCCTCATCCTGTTGCTACAAGCCCTTTCAAACAGTCCCTCCCCAGCTTTCCTGTAGGCCCCCGGAGCCCTCTCTTCTCCAGGCTGGAAAGCCCCAGATCTCTCAGCCTGTCCTCATAGGGAGGTGCTCTGCTGTAGTTTTCATGGAAATAACCAGGAAGCATTACTTTTGGAGCAACCTATGTATATTCTGAGAAAGATGTGTGCACCATCTCTGGGTCGTTATTTAATTTTTATCTTTCCAGATGCTGAAATCATTACTGGAAACCTACTTATAATTCAGTACATTTGTCATGTAAAAAAATATTATGATTAAAGATCCATACTTAAAAGTTCACTGTGATAGTTCTGGGGCAAAAAATAATAAAAGTTGAACACTGTAGACATTTAGATTATAATTATAACATCTTAAGCAGAAAAGAATTAAGAGAGAAGCCTTGGGCTTTCACAAATACTAGTCAATAATTTTTGTATTAAATCTTAAGGACTTTGGACTTTCGTAGATCATTTTATCGAGGGCCCTTCTTTTTGCTATGAAAGGATTTTTGTGTTTGATGTTGTTTCTGTAACTCAGAGAGCCTGATCCATATCTCTCCTACATCAGTGTGGTTTGATGATTGCCACGTTTCAAACAGTGGCATTCTGAGTACCCGTGTAAGTGCTGGGGAAACCGGGCTGACAGCATCCATGCAGAATGGGATTAATTGAGAAATATTGGCCATTGTAGACACAGAAGTAGAGCTGCAGTTTAGTGGGGCCTCCCTTGAGGATGTCATTAATTTCTGATGGCAGCAGTACTTATATCACACATTCTGGACCACTTCATATTCCTTTTTCACATTATCCTTTATATTCCTACCACTGGACGAGATAATTCTGGTGTAGCGTCCTGAAACAAGAATTATTCCCAATTCATTTCTTATATAAACTCTTTTTCACGGTGATACGTTCTAGAGGGAACCTGACTGAACAGAAAGCCAGGCTTGCTCTCCCACCTAAGTTGCCATCCACACATTGCATGTACACACTCCCTGGTCCATGAGGAAAATCACTAATGAAGATATTGCTCACAGAGTGATTCTTCTGGGGCTTCACCTCAGATGCCCTCTCACCACTCTCACGTTCGTTTTCCAGCTGCTGTTTGCCCAACTCATCACATGCAATATTTAAATCTAGGAAACATCCCCTAGTTTACCCATGTGAACATTATTTGGGAAAGCGTGGGGAGCCTTGCAAAATCGATGTACATTGCCTGTGCTGCTTTCTCTTTTCAGTTACTCAACCCAGGAAGGATATCAGATTGGTCGGATGTGACCTATTCCTGACAAACAGGTTAGCTGTTTCTTATCACCTTATTATCCTGCCAGTGTTTGCAGAATGATTGTTCAGCTATCTTCTCCTCTATCTTTGTGACTTTCACTGTTAGATTGTCTGGTCTGTAACTTTCTGGATTCTCTTTCTTTGCTGCTATTTAAAGATAAGTATTATGGCTGCACTTCTCCCATCCTCTGGTGCCTCTCCTGGCCTCCACAAGTTCTGAGGGAATAATTGCTATATTTAACAAGATCATATCAGCCAGTTTCTTGAAACTTTGGAGAATAAATCTCATCTGCTTCTGCTGACTTGGAGATAATTATCTTACTCGGCAATATACATTTACCCAAAATCACTTGGGGCTCAATTCAGTTACCTAAACGCAGTTGTCCAAAGCTGGAGTATTCAAGATATAAAAGCACAGCTGCCAGGACTCCTAGAAAATGGAATAGGGTCTTGAACGTGGGGTTTATTTGTTGATTCAGACACCCACAGGAAGAGAAGGGATTCAGATCCAGATTCTAGTACTTATGTTTAGGTATTGCTATAGGAATGAACCTGTGAAGAAAGCATTGATGAGCTCCTCACGATCAGTGAAGACCTTTTTAATGATGAGGACAATTTAGAAAAAAAGCATTCAGCACATTCTGGAGCAGAAAACCATATTAAATTAGCTGGAAAGCTCTAGTGGCCACACTTTGCTTACGAGGGATGAGATCCATCTGCCAAACACAGAGGTCCAGGGCTGTTTCAGGTAGGGCAGAAGGACTCCAGCCAATCTGTGTCCTTTCGTTGTGACTGGAGGTCAGACAGAACATACCTGCAGGCATGTTAAATAGCACTGAATACCTGTGTTTGTGCAGCTGAATCTCACCTCTGGTGGCTGTTTGGATAATGGGAACCAAGAAAGCTTTAGTTTGGTGCAAGTGCCCATGGGATAGGAATCTCATGCCATTAAGGATGCCCTAAGGCAGACAGCATGGGGGATTTCGACCCACAGTTCCCAAAAAGCATGAGTTTCCCATAGGCCTCTAAAGCAATGTCCCCTGGCATGCCTCAAGTAGAAACAGATGTTGGTGTTTAGGCAACTGAACGAACTTACGTATCTTGTGCAACAAGGCATAGTAAACTACTCACCACTGCTAAGTAATGCTCTTTTTTCCCAGGACTTTTTATTTTAACGCACCGTATTTACTATAATACTGTTCCTCTGTAGGTTATCTTTTGCAGTAGTCCTTTTGTGTCACTTCAACTTCTTCCCCTTTTATCAGCAGAAACTGTCATTCCTTTTCACTATATTATCACTGTTTGTCATAGCTTCCATATATTTTATTGAAAACAGAGGCAAGATAACAGTGTAGGATTGCACAGAGTTGTTTCATGCTGTTGTCTCTACCCAAGTGTGATCCAAGTACTGAAGCTCAAGTTCTTAAAACTGTTTTATAAGTGTAAATGAGTACACTCACAGAATGAAGCCATGTCCCTTACTGGACACAGCAAATCCATTTGCTGCATTACTGGTTGTCAGACCCATGACCTGCCGGGTCCTCACACTTTGGTGCACACTGTGTGCCAGGATCCATCCTCACCAGGTCATTTGGAGATGGTCACTCTGTTTGGAGGGCTAGGAGAGCTAAAATATGTAGAAGTTGTCACCTAATGCCAAAGAACAGTGGCACAGGGCTGGTAACAGCTATGGGCACAAACACTGCTTCCAGCAGTTATTAGGTACATAAATGCTTACATGAACGGCAATCCAAGCCACACATTATCATGTGGTAGTGCATGGCAGAGAAATACACAGTTCATTTCTGTATAGGGGGACTTCTAAAACAGAACAGATGAATTTTGACCTAGCTGCATATTAGTTCCTCTGATTGCAGAAAGGACCTACAACAAGAAGTTCAGCAGTTCAGACATCTGTACGGTGCATGGCTAAGGTTATGAGAGGTGAAGCTGAACTTTTCTTTCTTTCTTTCATTTCACTTGACACGAGCTTCACACCTTTAATTATGCTTTTTTTTTTTTTTTTACATTTCAGAAAGACTTAACTGGCATTAGACCAATTAAACCGATTGAATCAAATTCAGGATCAGTTTTTTTTTTCCTTTCTTTTTTTTTTTTTCCTCCTGGTGTTCTGTGATAATAACCATTTAATCATTTTAACCTGTACAGTTCTTTCCAGTTCTTTTCTAGTCTCATTTTTTTTAAGGTCTTCATTGAGTTACGCTATTTCTTTCCTGTTTGTCTGGTTTACACTTTACACAACAATGTTCATCTTTGCACATCTTATCTATTGTCCTTTAGAACTTTCACTCTAACTTTTCACTGTCTTCATAATTCAGTGTTTGAGATTATGCAAAAAAATTCTAAAGCCTTTCCACATTATTATTTTCTGTAGATGAAGACGAAAAGCAAAAGCATGCTAATAAACTTCTCCTTGGTGTGGTAAGTTCATTCGCATATTAATTAACATTCACTGTAAATTCACTCCTTGCCTTAAAGCTCTTTAATATTTCTCACTTATTAGTCAACAGAAATCCCCTAACTGCTTCAATTCAGTTGCTGGATCAGTAATTCTGTGCTGCTTTTTCTTCCCATAAATTGTTGGTGGAGGTGTCTTATGAATAAGAAAGCCTCTCATCTTCCCTAAATCCTCAAAGGTGCTCAGGAACTTAATCCTGACTGATATCAGTGGGATAAGATATCCAAATCCCTTGAAGTTCTGGGCTTTTGTCACGTTCAGTTATCTCCCCTGCACTGAATGACATTTTCTGTCTGATTTAAAGGCCTAGAAATATGTTTAATTCATCCATGTGTTCTGGTTGCGTGTTTCTGGGTGGGCAAACAGTGAACAGATTTACAGGCTAAGGTAAGGTCCCTTGGCTGAACTGGAAACAAAAGCATCTATAAAGACGCCATTTTTTGCAGCAGATAAAATTGTCAAGTACTCTTTAAAATATGAATTTTCATGTAAATCTCCTCTACTACCTCATTTCACTTCCTCAGGTTCACTTTCCATTTGCTCCTCTTTTCTTCCCCACTTGGCCATGAATCTTCTCCTGTGCTAAGAAATAGTATATGTGATTGTTGCCCCAGAGATATTATGGCCTGGCAATGAAATTACGTGCAACTATTGCACCAGGTACCACATCAGGTACTCCTGTCCAGCAGGAGCCCCATGCGAAGTCCTCTCCTTGTTTCATGGAACCTTCAGACCTCCATATCATCCATTTCAAAATTTACTGGATTGGCACTGGGGGTCTTGGAACATTTTCAGTCCCAAACTCAGAACCAGGCTGAAATACTTCCGCTCTCTGGCTTTGGAGGGAGTTCAAGGGGGTGGTACTTTGTGGCCATCGGAAAGCACTGACTGAAAGAAGAGTCTTCCTCCTGGAAGATTCTGTTTGGAATATTAGCCTGCTTAACAGGGCTACAATGAGAGATCCAGCAATGGAGAGGGACTTATGTAACCTCAGCGAGTAAAATTAACAGTTAGGAAGAGAGAAATATGTAAGATGAATATATGGCAATGACTGTAGGAAATCCCAAGAGCTGAAGTAGATAATAAAAGTTAATAATAATAACATGAGTGGTAATTAAGTAGATAGTACAGGCAATTGTGGCTGCTTTTTGTTTTGTTGTGCCCTGCTGTGTACCACATTAAACAACCGGAAAGGAAAAACTTTATCATTTGTTTCCAGAAGTCTGAAATGGCTCATTGGTTTCTAAGGACTAGCTGATTGCCTTTGGAAATCACTCTTAACAACACAAGCAGGTACCACATTTCATGAGTGATCTTTCTTTGGCCCTTTGATTCACAGGAAGCATTCCCTACCACTGCCTGCTTTCTTCTACTGCTGTAGCTCTTCAGAACTAATAGGATAACATGGAAATTAATACAGTGTCATTTTTCTTAGACAAAAAAAAAACATTCTCTCTCCACCTTTTTTTTTTTTTTTTAACTGGATCTTGTTCTTTAGCTTAATTTTTTACTAAAAAAATAAAACACACCACGACCACGAAATAACAGAATAAGGATAAGCTCTTAGTGCAAAATCTCCGTGCAGTGTAACAATCCCCCGAGGTGATGGTTTATTTTAAGGAACTGTATACCCTACAACAAAAACAGTTCCTATCTTAACTGAAAGGTCTGAAAATCAGGCTTTCCAATCACTGCTCAGCAAGAGTCTTCTCTGAGGTCAGATGCAGCTGGCAGGGGCTCGTACACAACAGGAAGAACAAAAAAGAGTAAAAATAATTGGAAATGATTAATTTAGAAAACTCAGGCTTTGATTTGTAACCGTGGAAAGGAAGAGATGAAAGAAAGATATTTTTTCCCCACATTCATATCATTCCAAAGATGAGATAAGAGATATCAAAGAATTCAATTCTTACACAACTTTGGCAAGCATTTGCTTTAATCTAATCCTGTACTTCAGCTTAGAGACAAATTTACAGCATCTCCTACTGCCTGTGTGCTTTAACATTAGTCAAAATCACAAAAGGTCACAACTTTACCAAAGGGGTTGGAATCTGAGAGACAGAGAGGTGACAAAGGATGTGCTGCCCAGGTGAAGGTGCAACCTGCTGGATACACTGTGTCGCAAGGGCAGGCAAAGACAGTACTTTTGCAAAAGAGGGGATACGTAAGTCCGAAGGAAATTCTCTTTCAGTTATAATCTCTTCAAAACACGCTGCAGGATTTAACGTGCTTTCAAGATACTTCTTAGGCTTAAGCATCTTTTTATTTTACTTTAAGTTTTTCTATTAGATGAGAAGGTGTAATATGAAAACTAAATCTGGATATCACTCTTATCAATTCATTCTTCTGTCTGATGAGGTCATGTAGCTGCAGTGAGGTGTCCTACATCCAGAAGAAGCTCAAATTACCATGAGATATCTTAACAATGGACCATTAACTTTGAAACACCATTTGGCAATGGATGTATTTTACTAAAATATCGTCCAGAGACATCCATCAGGACTAGAAAGGCAATAGCATAGGTCCTTGATAGCCTGAAGTATATAATTTATGTTATTTGAAGAGTTCCAAATGCGAGGGAAGGAAGAAATTGTCTCCCATGACACTAATCTAAACAACAAATCTAACTGCCAAAATAGCCATGAGTACTCAGCTGCAGTATGGAGGCAGTGGCAGCAGTAATGCTATCAGTGCAGAAGTGTGAAGGGACAGAAAGCAAGGAAACCTGAAGCACTGAGAAGCAGCAGCCCACTTTCTTTCTCTATGCAAGATATCTAAACAGATGGAGCGGAACACAGTAGATGCATTTCCGCAAAATTAGCTGTACGCCCTCAGCAAATCTCATTTGGAATAAATTTGCACAGTATTTCAAGTAACTGTGAGAATAAAGAACAGTTCAGAATATTAGTCAGCGGGGAAAGCAAGGCAGTTTTTTACAGGAATCTCATTTTATTGGTTAATTTTTTCAGTTGATGTCTACATTTTTGTACTGTCTCCAGTTTCAGATAAGTGGAACTTGTAACCAGTTTCAAACAACTGGAAATCACTCAATGACTAGCAGTCAAAATATGCTAAAAATATGCCTAAAGCCAAGTGTTTGATGAAATGCAGTCAAAACAACATTTCCCTGGAAATGGGTGGGGAGAAGATTGTGCTTTTCACTTAGAAATTCGTTAGCTTAGAATGATTTTAACAAGCCTTTTTGCAATCAGCTGTTTTAGAAAGAAGTGAGGAAATATAAATGCAAATCCTCACAACTTGCTTGCATAAATGCCATAATGAAGCATGATTTTATGTCCCTCTTTTTCATCTACAGCTCTGTGGTCTGAGAGCATCTGAAAGCATCAGGAAATGGAGATGGCTCTACTGCAGAGCGCAGCCAAGATGGGGTGGCTGGGAGACATTGCCCCTAACTTCAGCCACCCACATGAGCATCCCTGCTCCCCCTATGGTCACTGAGTCACTGAAAACAGAAAGCAGAACCCATAGGATTTATAATAGGACCTATTCTGAGGATAGGTGCCTCAATCTCCCTGCTGAGTAATACTATGTGATTTGATGATCACAACTGTGTCCTATTAAAATAAGTACATAATGCTGGACCATCTGTAGGTACAAAGGCAATTTTTGTCTTGAATTCCTCCTGCTCTTCCCTGTAGTGACTGATCTTCTTCAGGAGATTAATCTGTCAAAGGAGTCCAAAACGTTATGTTACAATAACCAAAAGTGCCCAGAAAAAATAAAGAATTAAAATTACTTTTTGAGTAAAAAAATGTTTTAAAAAGTCAAAATGGCCTTAAGTGCAGAACCACACGGCAGCTCCACACAATAAACACTAAGGTTGTTCTAAAAGATCACTACCACTTTAAGTTTCCCATTCTTATTGTTTGTGATGGGTGGCATTACCTAAATATACTGCACATCATTAAATGTGAACGTTGTTCCAGACTTCAGGCTGTGGCTCAGGAAAACAGCACATTTAGTAAAATACTTAAGCATGTGCTTTAAGTGATTGGATTAAACACGTCCTTAAAGCTGAACATGGGCAGAGATGAAGTTACATCTGTGCTCAGCTACTTGACTCTCTTCTTAATTATGCTGTCTTAAACCCACACACAGCAGTACATCTGCTAGCGTTTCTTAAATGAGTTTGGAATCAATCCTGTATAAACGAGCTCCATAGGTTTGGCTGCACAGGCTGGATCTCTGCTCACCTGAGAAGTTACACCAAGGTGAGGCTGTCTTGGTTGAGCTCATGAGACCACGGATTCCTTATTTATTTATTCATTTATTTATTTTTGCTCAGAGCCTTCAAAGATATATATATATATATAGGATCCTATGTATCCAAATATACCGTCACCTTTAGGAAATATATATATATATACTGTCACCTTTAGTGATTCTCTATGGAATCCTTCAAGAGTGTCAATGGTGGAAGCCAAACATGAAACACTGATGAGAAACATCCTAGGGGAGACAAAATGTTTTTCAATCACATGTAAGACAATGGGGCTCTAAGAAGTAAAAACAAATCAGTAGATGGGCTGGCTATTGAGAAAAATATTTTTTTTTTCTTTTTAACATATTGGATATAGTTTGCTTATGAAATGTTTATTATGTTTCTTGTTCTTCCTTTGAGCCCACAGGGATTTTTCGACCTCGTTAAAATGTGCCATCTGCCAGAGACATCCATTTTAAGATTACAGCAGCCTCAATTTACGTGCCTGCTCTTTTCTTAGAGAAGCACGGGTGCCTCGAAGTTTAAAGAAACTATTATACAGTTTATATATATGTAAAAAAGCAGTTTCCATTGTGAGGAGAACTCGGATCATGTGATTACTCCCAACACTCTTTCCCAATCTTTTTCTTGACTCCTCAAATCATCCCGTATGGCATAAAGGGAAAAAATAACAACAAAAACCCAAACCAAATCAAACCCAAAGCAAAGGGGGGAAAAAAAAAACAGATAGATATTCTGAACTGCACGAAAGACCATTTTTACTCCTGTTCTTATTTGATTATTTGATAATGTCTTGTACCACTTTGCACCAAAGAAGACATTATGCTGAAACACGCTTTTTTCTGGGTGACAGATGCATCGGGGTGCACTTTATCCCACTGCATTTAAATGTTCTTTCGGGAGAGGGAAATAGCTCCGCATTCACCGTGGTGTGTTAGGGAACTGCATCCTGCACTGACCTGGAAGTATTCCCGTTCTCGTCAGTCATAAAGCTAATCCATAGACTTATTCCTTTTGGCACAAACTGGCAATGAAGAAATAGATTAAAGTAATAAATCATGGAAGTTTCCCCAGTGGTGGCCAATGATGCTGGATGCAATTATCACAGAAGCCTACTGCAAAGCTTAAATGAGATTTTGCTCTCCTATTTGAGCCCCCCAGGCCCCAGCTTCATTGCTCATAGTTACACACGTGATTCAGTAATTCAAAAATAGGGGAAATAAAAGTTTTGTTGAGACTGAAGAGTGAGAGATCGAGTTCAGCTTACCAGGAGTGTTGGTGGCTCTGTGCATTCTAGAGGAGATAGCCTTTTTCAGCCTTTTTTCTCTTCAGCAGCCCTGACTATCTCTCAAAAATGACATCAGTGAAGCTCCACAGAATTATTCCCAGTTATTCTGTCTATTCTCTGTTCAAATTGTGCCTGGCCCAATGCAGTGGACTTGAGGAACAAGGATGCAGACTACATTGACAGTTGTTTTCCCTCACTTTGGGGCACCATCCCAACACAGCTCCATTTGTGATTTTCACAAGGGGCTTAAAGTAAGGCTCACACCAAGTTCACTGGAGTTAAGGTAAGTAACAGCAGAAGGAAGAAATGGGTTCTATTCCATTGGCTCAGTAAATGCAAGTTCTATTGTCGGTCCTAGCCAGTACGTTACACCGGACTATCACAGTGGTCTCTTCTGTCATTCTGTTCTACAAAGAGTTTTGCTTGAAAAGTGTCAGCTGCTCTTTCTCATGTAGAAAGTACCTCTTACCACAGACACCAAAGCAATGTGGCAATAAAACCTTCACAGAAACCTCAACCCTCAGCAACCTTAAAATCATAGACCCATAGAATTATAGATTCACCAAGGTTGGAAATGACCTCTAAGATCATCCAGTCCAATTGTCCACCTAAAACAAAGCTCTCCCATCTCTCTGAGTAGTGCAAGCACCATCACTGCAGCAGATCACTTTCCCACCTCATTGGAAAGAGACACTAAATACCATCAGGGAGTTTGAATTTTTGACATCTATTTGCACTAAGTGTACTAACCTTACGGTAATTAGAGAGGAATTGCATTTTACTCCCAAGGAGAGTTTAGGATAAGGAAAGTCTGAACTATTATTCCCAGAGGTAAATTTTGCAGTGGTTTCAAGGTGCCAGAGAAAGATATTTGTACCAAAAAATAGAGAGGAGAGGAGCGGAAGAGTTTGTTGAAAGAAAGCCTCTTAATTCACCAGTACATTTCTTATTAAATTCTGAAATGGGCATTTTTTTCTACTACCTGTGTTTTCTGCACAACTTTCCAGCACTGCAGTAGCAAATGAAACTCACCAATGTTAATTAGTAATGCCACCCTGATTCCAATAATGGACATGGAGCTGACATATATGCTGTGTGAAGCAATGGGGTCCATCGATGCGTCACCCAGGGCTGAAAGTAATGCACAGTGAAAAACGCTTGGGTACAACAGCAGAGCTCAATTCCTTGTGAGCTTCATCAGGCTGAGAGTGATTTATGCAAGCTCATTTGTATACTACTTTAAGATGAAATTTCATCCTAATCAAACTGGATATTCTAATAACATTCCTCAAGAGCATCAGAAATTAAAATAGGAAGGAGAACACAGAAGCTTGCTGCAGACTTTTGGTTCCTAGCTTAGTATTATGTTTTCTATGTTATGATAATTTTGGTAAGGATAATACTGATATCTGTTGGATTAAGTATTGTCACGATCTATCCCTATTTCATTATTTTTCTGACAACAAAGCAATTCATATTGAAATCTTGAAAGTGCCCACAATTTTTGGCCTAATGCATTTAGAAAAGAATGAAAGTTGGTGATTGACTTTGCAGTTGAGCTGAGACTTTGTAAAAGCAAGATGGGATGAGTAGTGCAGGCAACTCCTTTGTTAAAACAGCTTTTCTGTTCTCTAGTGTCGTCGTAAAGGCCGTAATTCGGCACAACAATTAAGTATGTGCTGAACACATTCTTCAGGACTGTTTTGTCCTATTTAACATCAGTAATACTTTCATAAACAGACATATTTCCTTAAATAACTGCTATACTGACACAAATACTCACTGAAGTTAACAGGTTTTCTACTGGCTTCTATTGGTATTGAAATACGGCTTCTATAAGCTCTTTCAGATTGATATTGTCTTCTAATGGCATTTATGTTTCACGTCCAGCAAACTAGAAATGTGAATGTCTTGGAAACTTATTTCTTCATAATTCCCCTTCACCATTAGCTCAAGCAGATCACCCCTGGCTTTGAATGGAGTACAGTAGAGTATCAGGAGGAAGAATATTCCCTTTGCCTGGCATTGCTGCTTTTAAATTTAGGAGCACACAGAAGAAAATCTACTGCACAGGTGGGATTCATCTCACTAACTTTAGCAATATGAAGTTATGCATCATGTCTGAGCAAGCTGCCAAGCTCCATTTACAATCAACGGAGAAAGACAGGCACAAGACCACACTGTGAAGTAAAACAGAATTTATCACTTTCTGGGATAGCTGCTTGTCTTCAGCAACTATCAAAACAGTCTAGAAAACTAAATGAAGAGTTGTGCCTTACTCATGAATAGCTGTGATACACATACAAACTTTTGTGTAGGCATCCATCTCTCTCTGCTGGGCCCAGAAAATTTCTCTGTCCTGGCTAATAAGGAGCTTCAATTGCTCTTTGAACTTCAGTGTCACGTTAGTGTTTTAAACTCATCTTAGACAACAAAAATAAGACACCTGAGTAAATTTCAAGCGTATAAACATAAAGGTGTACTAAAATCACACAGGATCACAGAATCGTAGGGTTTGGATGGGACTTCTAGAGATCACTGAGTCCAACCCCTGCTAAAGCAGGTTCCCTAGAGAGGGTAAATCAAGCATAACTGTGATGATTACATCAAAATCCAGTGTGATTTTATTTGTCTTAATCCCAGTGTTGGCTTTAAAAGCAAAAACCACAGACTTTGTGATTTTGTTTTATAACAGAAACTTTTTCCTCGGTGCTGTTGGTGACTCAGCACTCAAATTACCATATTTCAATATATGACCCAGCGTAATTAGGACAATATTTTTGTAGCTGGTTGTTACTTTTATGCTGTAGCTGAGTCTCCAGGACAAGTAATTTATCTCAAGTGATGAGTCTGCCCTCTTTTCAGCATTAAATATCTCATCTGTGATAGCTGATACTTGAAGCAGCAGACATTGGAAGACTATAGACTGTTCTTCAGAGAGTTCTTTCCTGCCAAATCCCCACGTTTCTGCAATGCCAGAAGTCTGTATTTTAAGACCCAGTTTGTATCATGAGTTTCTGTACTTAAAGACACTGCTTCTGTGCTTGCACAGAGCTTGCAGGAGTTTTTCAGAAGACCATAAGGATGAAGTTAATGTCTACTAAATTTAGCCACGTACAGTTTTGTGTATAATCTAAATTGGCTGCCTTGCCTCTCTCTCTTATCAGCACAGAAGGAGGAGAACATCAAAGGGGGATTTCCAAAACTATTTCCTACTCCCTCCTCAGGGCAGAAGGAAGCACTCCCTGTGCTGAGTGGCTCAGCCTGGGGAAGTGCCTCAGCCCGGGTGCCTCTCTATAGACCGGCTTATTACTGACCCAGCTTTGACTGGCTGTTCTGGAAGCTGCATCCTGCCTGAGAGCAGTGCTGCTGTGGAGCAAGGAGGGAAAAGCTGAGAGATAGGAAGCTGCAATGTCTTTGCTGCCTCCATTGATGGGAATAATAATTTGGAGCCTCAAGTGCATTACTGGAGTGCAGCTCTGGTAAGGTCCAGTACATAGAGTCATAGAATCACTAGAAGGCTGTGGGGAGACCCCATTATGGCCTTCCAGTACTTGAACGGAGCGTATAAACAGGAGGGGAATAGCTGTTTGTGAGGGTGGATGGTGACAGGACAAGGGGGAATGGCTTTAAACTGAGACGGGAGGTTTAGGCTGGATATGAGGAGGAAGTTTTTCCCCCAGAGGGTGGTGACGCACTGAACAGGTTGCCCAAGGAGGTTGTGGATGCCCCATCCCTGCAGGCATTCAAGGCCAGGCTGGATGTGGCTCTGGGCAGCCTGGGCTGCTGGTTGGCGACCCTGCACATAGCAGGGGGTTGGAACTGGATGAGCATTGTGGGCCTTTGCAACCCAGGCCGTTCTGTGATTCTATGATTCATTACAGTTGGAAAACACCTCCAAGATCTGCAACCCCATCCCACCTGCCCACTGCCCATATCCCCCAGTGCCACATCTCCACACTCCTGGGACCTCCCAGGGGTCAGTGACCTGACTCCTCTCTGGGAAGCTGTGCCACTGCCCCACCGCTCCTTCTGAGAACGAATTGCTCCTGATATCCAATGGAACCTCAAGTCCCCTGCAGCACCTTGGCAGGGAGGGCTCAAGGAACCACCTTCCTCAGCCCACATGCTTGCTCATCTCTGCTTTGATTTTCAAATTCTCAGTCCAACAGGAGAAGAGCGCCTGAAGTTTTCATCTGAGGCCAGCCTAGGTGATTTCATTGCCTTATTAAAAACAGATTGATGCAAACCTCTCAGTACTCATACAGCTTCTATATGGATGCAAAATATCATGCAAATTAGGTAATTAACTAGGTTTTGCTTCATTAATAGATAAATCAGTGCAATAAGAATCTTCCTTAATACTTGCTATGCATTTCCCCAAAAATAGGACATCCAAAGCAATTATTTTCATTAGATCTTTTGAATGTGATCACAGAGCATAAAAAGGAATTAAGAGTTCCATGTTTACTACTATTAAAGAATCCCCCTGGCCTCTTTATTTCATCTGGCTCAAAATAGAGAGCGGCGCTGCCATAGCATTTTGCTAATTATCAGACTAACATTTGAATTCATACACCAATTTGTTCTTACCTCCAGTTTGTTCCTATTAAATTGGAGTTAAGGGGTTTTTGTAAGGACAGAAAGTGAAGGATGAAATTGTATTAAATACTCAAGCAAGCAAAGAGGCCACATGCTGTACACTGACCTGTATTCTTCACTGTTCTATTTCATAGAATCAATCATGGAATCATAGAATGGCCTGGGTTGCAAAGGCCCACAATGCTCATCCAGTTCCAACCCCCTGCTATGTGCAGGGTCACCAACCAGCAGACCAGGCTGCCCAGAGCCACATCCAGCCTGGCCTTGAATGCCTGCAGGGATGGGGCATCCACAGCCTCCTTGGGCAAGTGCATGAACTGCAATGAAGAGCACTGGGGGCAGAATGAGTCTATTCCTGGTTTTCATTATCCAATTCTATCCAGTGAGTTGCAGCTTTGGAGGGTGCACCCTTCCACAGCCCTGACATGTCAATGGAAGGGAAAGCTGCAGATATCTTTAACTCTCCTTTATTCCATTCCTGCCAGGTCCACGTAGCACCAAATCCCTTCAAACGTTACCAGTAACACATGTAGTTCTACACTGCGTTGTACGATTACTTCTTGTAGAGGGTAATAGCATTTCAGTTATGCTGCAATTGTCAAGTTTTTTCTGTATAATTATATTTCAGGCTAAAATGCTGTTTTACCATTTCTGTGCCCAAAACTGCTTATTAAGCGCGAAAGTAACAGAGGAAAAAACAATAATTACATCACATCGATGAACTGTCAGCTATGCAGAAAATGGGCATGGAAAGTACCTCAAACTGAACAGCAGTGTAGTCGTGCTATGTTCTCATCACAGCTACGGTGTAATTATGGCAGCTATTTCTGAGGATATGTCACTTATGCCTTTTCTTCCCTTAGAGTAGAAATTGATCGTGTAGGAATATACTGAAAATATTTTAACTAACACAAAGAAGAAACTTCAGTCATTAAAACTTCATCAGAATACATAAAAGATTCAGAGTGCAGATGTTTCTTTCATGGAATCGCAGAATGGCCTGGGTTGCAAAGGCCCACAATGCTCATCCAGTCCCAACCCCCTGCTATGTGCAGGGTCACCAACCAGCAGCCCAGGCTGCCCAGAGCCACATCCAGCCTGGCCTTGAATGCCTGAAGGGATGGGGCATCCACAGCCTCCTTGGGCAACCTGTCCCAGTGCCTCATGAATCTCTCCTCCAGCACAGATTTCCTATCCACTGACACCCTCTCACCTAAATTATTTATCCTCACACTCTCTCCATATCAGACAGATCTTCCACTGTTGTGCAAGAAGATGCTCTTGATGGAAGGTGCCCAAGCTTCTTCTATCCCAGGCTCTGTTCTCAGATCAAAAAACTCACATTCGGGAATTTTCTGAGGTTAACCTTCTTAGCTACTCAGTCAAACACGTTTAAAGGAGAAAATCTGCTTTTAATTAATCCATATTTAAGTAGTAAGTGCAGAGATTTTGCTTACCTAAGTACAATGCAGTGCTGGAGGGCCAAACGAGATAATGCCTTATCAACAGCCCCACAGCCACAGCTGCTCAGTGCCTGTCCTGGGCTGGCTGACAGCCACTGAGACAAGGAATACGGGCTGCTTTGTAAAATAGCAGTGCCACCCAGAAACTGCCATGCAGACCACCTGCTGTGATCTTCTGGGAGGCAGTGTCTGCTCTTCTGGCACAAAAGCAAGGACACCTGAACTGTTTAGGTTAGATATTAGGAGGCAGTTTTTCCCCCAGAGGGTGGTGACGCACTGAACAGGTTGCCCAAGGAGGCTGTGGATGCCCCATCCCTGCAGGCATTCAAGGCCAGGCTGGATGTGGCTCTGGGCAGCCTGGGCTGCTGGTTGGCGACCCTGCACATAGCAGGGGGTTGGAACTGGATGAGCACTGTGGCCCTTTGCAACCCAGGCCATCCTATGGTTCTGTGATTCTGTGATTCTATGGCTCTGTGAACCATGATAGCATGCCATTGAGCCTCATATTGCCTATGGCTTTGGATGGAAGCCCTTCTGAGATGCAAAAAACATTCTCTTACAGACTGGTGCTTAGGCCTTACATCTCACTTTTAGTAGATTTTATTCCTATGACACAACACTCCTGGTAAGATTTTCCCACTCTCAGGTGTTACAGTATGTATCCTTTCAGTGTGCATCTCCTCAGGACATTGCTGATCTCATACTCCAGTCAAGGTTAATTATGCTGTGACTTCAGCTAGATACTTGAACAGAAGAATGCTGATATCAGCTGGGGATTACTGCTATTATTTGCTGTTGCTGCTGCTATATCTCATAAAGCTGGTGCCCATAGCAGTGCTGCTGGCACCCTGACTGACACATGGCTATTTCATTTATCTGTTCATTGGGCAATAGAGATTTTCTCCTTGAAGATGAATTACCAATAAGTCTCTGGTCTTCCCAAAATCGTGATGGTTCTTCTAAAGAGATATGGTAACTCCTAGATGCCTGCAGGTCCTGCTGGCTGACGTCTCTGGGTGCAGATCAGCAGCTGAGCAAGTCCTTCCCTTCTCTACTCTCCTGCATCTTAAATACTAAGTACTTAAATACTGACTGGAGGTGCCAGAAGCATAGGATAGACATATACAGCATTACATATTACATATACATATTACATATACAGCATATACAGCATTACAGAGACTGCCCCAGCCCACTTGGCAGAGTCTTGGTGAGAGCTCATGGTCAAAACAGGAGGCAAACAGCAATACCTGAGTGACACAATGCACCTTCACCTCTGCAGCAAGAACCTCTTTAACAAGCACCTGGCAGCCTGACTCCTACCCACCTCAGGTGCTCCTATCAGAAATACATGCTCTCTAGTGAGCCAGAATACTTCACTCACAGACCTCGGATTAGAAAATAGTCTGAGTGGCTTGTTGTCATTTATTTCTTTGTGGTGATGGCAAGCCTTGGGCACCTAACCAAAGAGACATCTGGCCTCCTCCATGGTTACCTCCCACCCTTGTTTTATAGCAGAAGAATGGCATGCTCCATAAATAGAATATGCAAGGAAGAC